>NW_027361728.1:2405000-3005000 GCF_039654945.1 Dendrobates tinctorius | reverse complement strand
GGCCACTCCAGGACCTTGAAATGCTTCTTACGAAGCCACTCCTTCATTGCCCTGGCGGTGTGCTTTGGATCATTGTCATGTTGAAAGACCCAGCCACGTTTCATCTTCAATGCCATTGCTGATGGAAGGAGGTTTGCACTCAAAATCTCACGATACATGGCCCCATTCATTCTTTCATGTACCCGGATCAGTCGTCCTGGCCCCTTTGCAGAGAAACAGCCCCAAAGCATGATGTTTCCACCACCATGCTTTACAGTAGGTATGGTGTTTGATGGATGCAACTCAGTATTCTTTTTCCTCCAAACACGACAAGTTGTGTTTCTACCAAACAGTTCCAGTTTGGTTTCATCAGACCATAGGACATTCTCCCAAAACTCCTCTGGATCATCCAAATGCTCTCTAGCAAACTTCAGACGGGCCCGGACATGTACAGGCTTAAGCAGTGGGACACGTCTGGCACTGCAGGATCTGAATCCATGGTGGCGTAGTGTGTTACTTATGGTAGGCCTTGTTACATTGGTCCCAGCTCTCTGCAGTTCATTCACTAGGTCCCCCCACGTGGTTCTGGGATTTTTGCTCACCGTTCTTGTGATCATTCTGACCCCACGGGGTGGGATTTTGCGTGGAGCACCAGATCGAGGGAGATTATCAGTGGTCTTGTATGTCTTCCATTTTCTAATTATTGCTCCCACAGTTGATTTCTTCACTCCAAGCTGGTTGGCTACTGCAGATTCAGTCTTCCCAGCCTGGTGCAGGGCTACAATTTTGTTTCTGGTGTCCTTTGACAGCTCTTTGGTCTTCACCATAGTGGAGTTTGGAGTCAGACTGTTTGAGGGTGTGCACAGGTGTCTTTTTATACTGATAACAAGTTTAAACAGGTGCCATTACTACAGGTAATAAGTGGAGGAAAGAGGAGACTCTTAAAGAAGAAGTTACAGGTCTGTGAGAGCCAGAAATCTTGATTGCTTGTTTCTGACCAAATACTTATTTTCCACCATAATATGCAAATAAAATGAAAAAAAAACAGACAATGTGATTTTCTGGATTTTTTTTCTCAGTTTGTCTCCCATAGTTGAGGTCTACCTATGATGTAAATTACAGACGCCTCTCATCTTTTTAAGTGGTGGAACTTGCACTATTGCTGACTGACTAAATACTTTTTTGCCCCACTATATATATATACACTCACTGGCCACTTTATTAGGTACACCATGCTAGTAAGGGGTTGGACCCCCTTTTGCCTTCAGAACTGCCTCAATTCTTCGTGGCAGAGATTCAACAAGGTGCTGGAAGCATTCCTCAGAGATTTTGGACCATATTGACATGATGGCATCACACAGTTGGCGCAGATTTGTCGGCTGCACATCCCTGATGCGAATCTCCCGTTCCACCACATCCCAAAGATGCTCTATTGGATTGAGATCTGGTGACTGAGGAGGCCATTTGAGTACAGTAAACTCATTGTCATGTTCAAGAAACCAATCTGAGATGATTCGAGCTTTATGACATGGCGCATTATCCTGCTGAAAGTAGCCATCAGATGTTGGGTACATTGTGGTCATAAAGGGATGGACATGGTCAGCAACAATACTCAGGTAGGCTGTGGCGTTGCAACGATGCTCAATTGGTACCAAGGGGCCCAAAGAGTGCCCAGAAAAAATTCCCCACACCATGACACCACCACCACCAGCCTGAACCGTTGATACAAGGCAGGATGGATCCATGCTTTCATCTTGTTTACGCCAAATTCTGACCCTACCATCCGAATGTCGCAGCAGAAATCGAGACTCATCAGACCAGGCAACGTTTTTCCAATCTTCTACTGTCCAATTTCGATGAGCTTGTGCAAATTGTAGCCTCAGTTTCCTGTTCTTAGCTGAGAGGAGTGGTACCCAGTGTGGTCTTCTGCTGCTGTAGCCCATCTGCCTCAAAGTTCGACGCACTGTGCGTTCAGAGATGCTCTTCTGCCTACCTTGGTTGTAACGGGTGGCAATTTGAGTCACTGTTGCCTTTCTATCAGCTCGAACCAGTCTGCCCATTCTCCTCTGACCTCTGGCATCAACATGGCATTTCCGGCCACAGAACTGCCGCTCACTGGATTTTTTTTCTTTTTCGGACCATTCTCTGTAAACCCTAGAGATGGTTGTGCGTGAAAATCCCAGTAGATCAGCAGTTTCTGAAATTCTCAGACCAGCCCTTCTGGCACCAACAATCATGCCACGTTCAAAGGCACTCAAATCACCTTTCTTCCCCATACTGATGCTCGGTTTGAACTGCAGGAGATTGTCTTGACCATGTCTACATGCCTAAATGAACTGAGTTGCCGCCATGTGATTGGCTGATTAGAAATTAAGTCTTAACACACAGTTGGACAGGTGTACCTAATAAAGTGGCCAGTGAGTGTGTATATATATATATATATATATATATATATATATATATACACAGTATATATTTCTATATTATATATTTCTATATATATATATATATATATATATATATATACTAGCTGAAGAGCCCGGCGCTGCCCGGGCATAGTAACTAACTGTGGTTAGTTATAGCAAATTATAATTATCCTCCATCCCATAGTCCCATGCCCATATACCCATCATACATATCCACGATCCCAAAGGCCTGTACCCATATACCCATCATACATATCCTCCATCCCATAGTCGAGTGCCCATATACCCATCACACATCCTCCATCCCATAGTCCCATGCCCATATACCCATCATACATATTCGCCATCCCATAGTCGAGTGCCCATATACCCATCACACATCCTTCATCTCATAGTCCCATGCCCATATACCCATCATACATATCCTCCATCCCATCCCATAGTCCCGTGCCCATATACCCATCATACATATCCTCCATCCCATAGTCCAGTGCCCATATACCCATCACACATCCTCCATCACATAGTCCCGTGACCATATACCCATCATACATATCCACCATCCCATAGTCCCATGCCCATGTAACCATCATACATAACCTCCATCCCATAGTCGAGTGCCCATATACCCATCACACATCCTCCATCACATAGTCCCGTGCCCATATACCCATCATACATATCCACCATCCCATAGTCCCATGCCCATGTAACCATCATACATAACCTCCATCCCATAGTCGAGTGCCCATATACCTATCACACATCCTCCATCCCATAGTCACGTGCCCATATATACCCATCATACATATCCTCCATCCAATAGTAGAGTGCCCATATACCCATCACACATCCTCCATCCCAAAGTAGAGTGCCCATATACCCATCATACATATCTGCCATCCCATAGTCCCGTGCCCATATACCCATCATACATATCCTCCCATAGTCCAGTGCCCATATACCCATCACACATCCTCCATCACATAGTCAACCATTAAGACATCATAATGAGCGGCAGGGCTTGCAACCTATGACGACATTAGCATCGCCGTGGCAATCATTGTGACATCATAATGAGGGGCGGGGCTTGATACGCACACACTTTTTCCAGATTATGTAGATAGGGGCATTATGACATCATAATGAGGGGCGGGGCTTGACACGCACACACTTTTTTCCCGGTATGTAGATAGGGGCAAAATTGTTTGGTGAATTGGAACGCACGGGGTTAAAATTTCGCCTCACAACATAGCTTAGGACTCTCTCGGGGTCCAGACGTGTGACTGTACCAAATTTTGTGGCTGTAGCTGCGACGGTGTGGATGCCTATCCCGGACATACACACACACACACATACACATATACATACATACATACACACTTTGAGCTTTATATATTAGATATTCTATATACTGTATATATTACATATATACTGTATATTATATGTATCTTTATATATTACTAGCCCAAGAGCCCGGCGTTGCCTGGGCATAGTAACTAACTGTGGTTAGTTATAACAAGTTATAATGATTATCCTCGATCCCATAGTCCAGTGCCCATATACCCATCACACATCATCCATCCTATAGTCCCATGTCTATACCCATCACACATCCTCCATCCAATAGTCCCGTGCCCATATACCCATCATACATATCCTCCATCCCATAGTCCCGTGCCCATATACCCATCACACATCCTCCATCCAATAGTGCAGTGCCCATATACCCATCATACATATCCTCCATCCCATAGTTCCGTACCATGGTGACTATGAAGTCATAATAGGTTGCAACCATTCTGACATCATCGTCGCCATGGCAACCTAATATGACATAATCGTCACCACGGCAACCTTTTATGACATCATCATCGCCATGACACCCATTATGACATCATCTTCGCCATGGCAACCTTTATGACATCATAGTCACCACTGTCACCATGGCAACCTATTATGACATAACTGTCACCATGGCAACCTATTATGACATCATCATCACCATGGCAACCTATTATGACATAACTATCACCATGGCAACCTATTATTTCATCTTCGATACACACACACACTCCTTTTTATATATAGATGTGTGTATATATATATATATATACCGTATATGTATGTGGGTTACAGACTTGTATGTATGTATTCTATGTGTATATATGTATTCTTTTGTGAGCTGTCAGTGTGATTTTACAGTAGCGGACATGAATTGCTGGCTTTTCAAAGAACACCGGTGCGTAAAAATCGCACAGCACTCGCATGGTACAATTGCTGTGCAAGTGCTGTGCAATTTTTTTATCGCACCCATTAACTTCTATTGCGGGATGTGATCCGATGTGATCCGTTTTGCGATTACAATCGCAGCATGCTGCAATTTTTTTCCAGTCCGATCTTGATCAAATCAGAGCTGGAAAAAAGTACGCAGATGAAGACACCATTGATTAACATTGGTACGAATTCAATCCGATTTTTTATCGGATTGAATTAGTCCGATTTCATCGCAAGTGAGCATGAGCCCTTACTCTAGCTAGCATTGGAGTAAGATTTGTGGTGAGGTGCTCATCTCACCCGCTTCTTTAAGAGATGTGCAGATATTAATTAATCAGAAGCCTTACTCTTCACCCACAATTTTTTCTATACACATGTTGATAGCCCTTATTTTTTTTTCCAGATGTCCTGTCAGTTATGATCATAATCCAAATTGTGGCTTATCTGTTTATCGTCTTTGCTGATATGGAGTCATTATACACTGCAATGGAGGTGAAGTATTTTAAATTGTATATGTGATCAAAGCTCATATAGTATTTTATTTTGCAAGTGTCTATTTTCTTTGTATGATAAGATTCCACATAAAACTTTAAGTTTCTTGTATCTGTTTCATCAAACTTTACAACTCAACTTTACTGCTCTTATTAACTATGAAGCTAGACAACTACAAATTAATATCTGAGCATCGATTTTACTTTATAAAGATTATTAACTCAGCAACTATCTCAATTTATAAGGTCATTGACTTCATTATTAATCAATAAAATATGAAAAGAGAAATAAATATAGTAAATAAATAACATGCTGAAAAAAATTGGTTTATATCTTCATCATTGTTGTTAGCTGTAACAGAAACCGTCAAGTAGTACTGGATCAGTTATAGGAGAGATAGACCTACTTCCCACTGATCCACTGACAATGAAGGCCAGTTTTGTGACATCTTGATGTCTATCATTTCTTTTACTGAGATTATTGCTTCATGCAGAATAAATGAACATCAAAAGTAAAAAAATGAAAAAACTACTGCTCACCATACCACCCTACTCTCTTGCCCTTCACTCCTGACTATCTTCGTTGCATCTTTTTATCACTTTTGCAATCTCTGAATCCCAAACCTACTAGGCTGGTAATTCCAGCTCTGATTGGGCCCAGGAAGTTCACGGCGCATATCATAACATCATGATCTTACGTGAGCCATCCCAGGGTTTGTCAATGCAGGGGCCGGAGAGATGAGCGGTAAGGAGAGTTTTATTATTTTTCTTTAAATTTTACATCTCATGTTTATTGCACTTTAGGGTCTGGAGAGAACATAAAACATAATGAAGGACATTACATTTACAACAAATAACTTCTCTGCTAATCGAATTTCATTCCGTGTGGACAGGAGATTTAAAAATGTTCCTGATCCACTCATCGTTAGTCAAAGAACATTGTAACAGAGTTTCCAAATGTGAACTCAGACTAAACAAGATAGATATGATGTCTTTTTAAATATGCTATGGAAAAAAGAGTGTCTGTAAGGAAATCCTTCTTTCATTTAAAGACTCTGTCACTAAGTTTATACAGCAAAAAATGAAGGCAAACATCTTTATTTCAGTGGTGTGCCAGTTGTTGGGCTTCTTGTAGTTCTTATAAAACACCATTTTTCTGCTGTATCCTCGTTATGAACTGCGCTGTGTAGTCCTTGATATTCATGATCTCCTGCTCTCTACCCCTCACCATAGATTGGCATCTTTGTCCCTATGGACAGTGTACAGATAATTTGTCAGTCAATGGTGAAGACAGGGTCATAAAAAGCACTTAATTGTGAAAACTAGCAGATCCGCCTCAAATAAAACACTCATTTCTATGAAAACTGCAGCAAGGAGCCTCCTAAGTGACACCCCCTTGGAATCTGAGTTTCTGTCACTATTTTATGTTACCTACAGATTGGGAAATATAAATCTGATGACAGGCTCACTTTTAATGCCCATTGCATGCACATATATTTCATATTCACACAAGCCATCTGATGAATTAAAACAAATTCAAATATGATGCATTTTCATTTTTTGTTAGAATCTGTGTCAATATGGTTAATTATAACATTGGTAAAAGTTATAAGAATTTTCTGATTTTTAACTTATCTTAAATATTAAAAATCTAAATAGCTTGATTCATTATGTATTTTTTAAGTATTATTGTTTGTATAAATCATTGCTCACGCATGTCTTTTTATTCATTATTCAGATTGTGTGTACTCCATATTACTGGAGAGTGTACATCTTGATCATGGTGTTTGTTCTCTTCATCGTGTCATACACTGCGGAGGTAAATGTTCCTGGAGCATTTTATTCATCAACTACTTACTATCAAAAAAATTTATTAAACAAAATATTGCATTTCTTGCCATATTTTCAAAATCTACAGAGGGAGGAAAACCTGCTAGAGATGCTTATGATAAAACTGTTCTCTATTTAAAAGGGAATCTGTCACCAGGTTTTTGCCATGTAATCTGGTAGCAGCATGAGGTAGTTCACTGGGTGCAGCAGATATGATAGATTCACAATTTTTCTCTCCTGCATTTCTTGCAAAGCTCAGTTGTTGAGCTATGTATAACCCAGTCCACAGAAAAGCTTTCTGTGTATATTTTATGGAGACAGAGAGCTGCTAATCAGTGCTGGTGGTGTAGTTGGACTAGGTTGCATGAGGACAGTTGTCTTGAAGTTATAATCTCCTGCTAATATGATACGGATTGTATTGAAAAAGCAAAACATAGCCCAGTAAGTGACATATCACTGTAATGAGAGCCTCTATGTTTTCAATATGCTAGATGAATGGTGACCAAATAGCAGACAGCGACATACTGAGAGATCATGAGTTGTAAGTCCCTTGACTGCTATCTTGCTAAGTTCAGTTGCCTCATCACAGGCTCCTTTTTTTAGTGGCTCTACCACCATCTAACATTCATTAAAGGTATTATAGACCTTTTGAGTCTTGATTAGAGATGAGAGAATATTTCAATATATTTTCGGATCACAATTGCCAAATTTGCAATATTCGCCGATTTAATTGCCGAATGTAGCTGGACACCATACACAGCACAAATGCCAGTGTTTCCCTTGCTGTGTGACAGCATGGTAAACACCAGTGTAGCGTTTCTGATCGGTGGTAACATTACTGCTGGTAGATCATTATTGCCATAAGAGCCCCGAGGAGTCACGCTGTCAAATGTCGACGTGACCCTGCAGAGATGTAGTGACCCACAGTAAAAAGCATACCGCCGGTGGGCAGGCACCGGCTGATGAAAGACTACTCTTCCAATCAGGCTACATCTGCTGTCACTGATAATAGCGATGGAAACTGTTGATGGGAGAAGTAGTCTCTCATCAGATGGCGCATGTGAGCAAAGCTAAAAGAAATGTTACCGCTGTCAGAGCGCAGGAGGGTCACGCTGTCAGATGCCAGCATGACCCCGCAGAGACAAGGTGACCTGCGGCAGTGACCCACAGTAAAAAGCTTAAAGCAGGTCAGGAGGCGCCGGCTTATGAGAGACTACTCCTCCCATCAGCCTATGTCTGCTGTCACTGTTAACAGTGATGGCAGGAGCTGCTGATGGGAGAAATATTCTCTCGTCAGCCGACACCTGTGCTCAAAGTGAAAAGAAAACATGCAAATTAATTAAATACATATTCAAATAAAAATAAGAAACGCATTATACTCACCTAACACCAAATCCCTGATGCCCATGACTCCTACCAAAAATGTAAAAAAATATACTCCCCTTATTGCCCAATCCCCAATGCCCATGTCTCCTATAAAAAATAAAAATAATAAACCAATATATATTCACCTGTCTGCCGTAGTCCACGTAATCCCGAGAGTCCCACGGCGATCTCACGTGTAGAAGAGCCTCCTGATGTGACTCCTCTAACCGGCCGCCAGCAATACACTGAAAGCAATGTTGACACTCCCAAAGTGCTTAGCGCTGAGCAGCAAGAAGAGAAATCACTGGAGCTGATCAGCTGATGAACTTTTGTGAACTTTCTCACGCAGCGGTGGTGCCATAAATGAGATCACCGGATCACCGGAGCTGATCAGCTGATACACTCTGGTGAACTTTCTCACTGCAGCTCAGTGCTATACACTGCAGGAGCAATTACCTCCTCTGTCAGTGTATAGCCAGCTGTCTTTGAGAGCATTTGCATCAGCGACTGCTCTCAAACTCATCAAGATCATCGTGTGACATTATGGATTCAGTGGATTAGGCATTTGATGAGTATGGTTTAATTTAGATTCAATAAAGGAGTAAGTGTTATTCAATTGAAGGACCTTATTCTGGGTGTGTGTGTTTTTGTTTCTAATATCACTATAGGGTTAGTAATGGGGAAGCCTTATAGACACCTCTCCATTACTAAGCTGTGGGTTTGATGTCACCTGACAATACAAAGATGACATCAAACACCCCAACCATTGCCCTACTTGTCACCACTACAGGGCAAGTGGGAAGAGTGAGGCTAAGCACCAGATTTGGCACATCTTATAGATGTGTCTTTATGGGGAAGCTATTGCAAAAAAAGGGGGAGACAAAAAAGCGCAATAGGGTCTTATCCACGTTACAAAAGACAGTATATCATGAAATATGCTCACCTGGTTAGGATGAGATAAGAGCGTGTAGGTAGCGGCTGCTGCAGATCCACAGGTCTTCAGTGACCAAAGAAATGATGAATCCAAGGGGAGTTTGTAGCTATATTCCGCGCTGCCGCTTTAGACAAATTCCAGGAGAATGCTGTATGATTGCAGTGGTTTTATTCTACGCGTTTCAGGGGTCTCATGCCCCCTTCATCAGGAAATACCACAAATACATACAGGTATCACAGACATAAATAGGTTTGTAAGGATGCTGGATTTCAAAAAAATGAGCGCCAACAAGTCAGATGATGCAGTGTCAAAGTTCAATGACACCACATGGTTAACAGTTAACCTAAGATATATTACAAAAGAATACGTATTTTAAAAGATTTTTTGATTAAATTTTCGTTTACAAAACAGATAATAAAGTCAAATTTACGATTTAAACAAAAAAAAAAAAAAAAAAAAAAAAAAAGGGGAAGGGGGGAGTTTATTCCTGTTTAGAGGTGGATACCTTACAAGTGGACTATCGTATGGAAACAGCAAACCGCTTTTTTTTCATTGAAAGCATTGCAATCTTAATACAAAAAGGGGAAAAAAATAAAAACATAATTTTAATTCATTACCAATAAAAAATATATAATTTTAGTTAAATTCTAAAAAATTAAATATAAAATTATTCTTTAGTATAGAGGAAATGGGTTAAAAAATAATAAAGGATGCTAAAAGCAGCAACACACGAGAAGCTGCACAGCAGCCAGCGCTGCTCAGAATGAGAACGCAAACAGCATGGATTCATTACTTCACTAATACAAAGATCATGGGCAAATTTTAGATATAACATGAAGCACATAAAAAAGGGGGTTAATATCAGATGCAGCAACACACAGGACGCTGTGCAGGAGCCAACTACTGCTCAAAGAAAAAACGCAGGATAAAGCGGCAGAGTGAATGGGTGGCTACATTAATAGATAAGATCGCAGGCAGCTTTAGTGTTCACCCCCTGACACATAAGTCTTTTTACTGTGAAGGAGTGGCAGTAACATTCTTGCACTGTTCACTAATCTCTATGACTAGGCAATATATGCATGGGAGCTGAGTTAAAGTATCTTATTTCTCCATGAATCCATGCTGTTTGCGTTCTCATTCTGAGCAGCGCTGGCTGCTGTGCAGCTTCTCGTGTGTTGCTGCTTTTAGCATCCTTTATTATTTTTTAACCCATTTCCTCTATACTAAAGAATAATTTTATATTTAATTTTTTAGAATTTAACTAAAATTATATATTTTTTATTGGTAATGAATTAAAATTATGTTTTTATTTTTTTCCCCTTTTTGTATTAAGATTGCAATGCTTTCAATGAAAAAAAAGCGGTTTGCTGTTTCCATACGATAGTCCACTTGTAAGGTATCCACCTCTAAACAGGAATAAACTCCCCCCTTCCCCTTTTTTTTTTTTTTTTGTTTAAATCGTAAATTTGACTTTATTATCTGTTTTGTAAACGAAAATTTAATCAAAAAATCTTTTAAAATACGTATTCTTTTGTAATATATCTTAGGTTAACTGTTAACCATGTGGTGTCATTGAACTTTGACACTGCATCATCTGACTTGTTGGCGCTCATTTTTTTGAAATCCAGCATCCTTACAAACCTATTTATGTCTGTGATACCTGTATGTATTTGTGGTATTTCCTGATGAAGGGGGCATGAGACCCCTGAAACGCGTAGAATAAAACCACTGCAATCATACAGCATTCTCCTGGAATTTGTCTAAAGCGGCAGCGCGGAATATAGCTACAAACTCCCCTTGGATTCATCATTTATGGGGAAGCTGAGAGATTATGCTTTAAATCTTGGAGGGGGCTAAAAACCATACTCACTTCTTAGGCTATTAATATCAGTCCGCAGCTGTCTGCCTAGTCTTTGCTAGTTATATTTTATAGGGAGATCCTATGTCAATTTTATTCTTGGGGTCCTCCTGTAAAGAAACCAGTAAAGGCTAAGCAAACAGCTGTGAGCTGATATTAATTGCCTTTATGGCTATTGGCTCCTTCCCAGAATATTAACATCGGCTCTCAGCCATTGGCTTTCCCTCTGCTGGTTATGAAAATTATGCGGGAGCCCACGACATTTTATTTCATGTTTTGGTAAAAAATTAACAGTTGCTATTTTGTTACAGTCTATGTAGGTTCATTCTGTTAACACTCCTATTTAGGCTAGATACATTGTGTGTTAACATGTGCATTTACTTACTGGTTTAGTAATGAGTTTGTCTGGCTGACACCTTTTCATTACTATACCTAGGGCTTGGTGTCAATGACAGCTTCTGACACCAAAAACCTAATCCCATTACCCTGATGCTACTGTAACAGAATGAAAAAGATGATTATGAACCAAGAAATTACATCTGATTGTACTGCAATTTTAACATGAGCTTTTACATAAAGCACTTCTCTGTTATTTACACATAGTTTTGAAAGGAAATATTCTTCAAAACACATATATAAATATACTAGCTGTTTCCAGCCAGCTAACGCTCGGCATGCTCATTGCTATCTAAATAACACTGCTGGTGATTAAACTAAAGTAAATAATGACAACATTCAATAGTGCTTACGAAGGTGGTAAATTAAATTAAATGGGCGGGATTATGTGTGGTAATGTGGTGGGGGGCAGGATTACGTGTGGTAATGTGGTGGAGGGGCAAGATTATGCGTGGTAATGTGGTGGGGGGTGGGATTATGTGCAGTAATGTGGTGGGGGGTATTATGTGTGGTAATGTGGAAGGGGGCGGGATTATATGCAGTAATGTGGTGGGGGGTGGGATTATGTGCGGTAATGTGGTGGGGGGGCGGGATTATGTGCTGTAATGTGGTGGGGGCGGGATTATGTGCGGTAATGTGGTGGGGGCGGGATTATGTGCGGTAATGTGGGGGGGGCGGGATTATGTGCGGTAATGTGGGGGGGCGGGATTATGTGCGGTAATGTGGTGGGGGGGTGGGATTATGTGCGGTAATGTGGTGGGGGTGGGACCATGTGCGGTAATGTGGTGGGGGGCGGGATTATGAGTGGTAATGTGGTGGGGGGCGGGATTATGAGTGGTAATGTGGTGGGGGGTGGGATTATGAGCAGTAATATGGTGGGGGGATGGGATTATGTGCAGTAATGTGTTGGGGGGTGGGATTATGAGCGGTAATGTGGTGGGGGGCAGGATTATGTGCAGTAATGTGGTGGGGGGGCGGGATTATGCGTGGTGATGTGGTGGGGGGCCGGGATTATGTGTGGTGATGTGGTGGGGAGGCGGGATTGTGTGTGGTGATGTAGTGGGGGGCCGGGATCATGTGTGGTGATGTGGTGGGCGGGCCAGGATTGTGTGTGGTGATGTGGTGAGGGGGCGGGATTGTGTGTGGTGATGTGGTGGGGGGGCGGGATTGTGTGTGGTGATGTGGTGGGGGTGGGATTGTGTGTGGTGATGTGGGGGGTGGGATTGTGTGTGGTGATGTGGTGGGGGGCGGAATTGTGTCTGGTGATGTGGTGGGGGGACGGAATTGTGTGTGGTGGGGGGCGGAATTGTGTGTGGTGATGTGGTGGGGGGCGGGATTGTGTGTGGTGATGTGGTGGGGGCGGGATTGTGTGTGTTCTTGTGGTGGGGGGCAGGATTGTGTGGTAATGTGGTGGGGGCGGGATTGTGTCTGGTAATGTGGTGGGGGGCTGGATTGTGTGTGGTAATGTGGTGGGGGGCACTATTGTGTGTGGCAATGTGGTGGGGGCGGGATTGTGTGTGGTAATGTGGTGGGGGCGGGATTGTGTGTGGTAATGTGGTGGGGGCGGGATTATGTGTGGTAATGTGGTGGGGGCGGAGCTACTGTGCAGGGGCAGGATTAGCAAGTAATCACGATGCCTCTTATATATATAGATACATTAGATAGATAGATACAAAGCTAGCAATTTAGCAGCCGCGTACATACAGTATATACACATAGAATAAACAGTTATACAGATGTAAGTGACATATATAATTAGAACAGTGCGTGGGTAGCTTACTGGGATAGCTGAGAGCTGATGTTTTTAGCCTTGGGGGCAAGTATCCATGGTCCCTTCCTAGACTATTAATATCATCCCATAGCAGTCTGCCTATCCTTTACAGGTTATTAATTATAAAGGAAACAAATAATTCTTTTGGGGGTTCCTCCTTTTTAATAGTCAGTAAAGGCTAAGTATACAGCTGTGAGCTGAAATTAATAGCCTGGCAAGCTCCATGGGTATTACCCCCTTCCCAGGCTATATACATCTGCCCCCTGCTGTCTACTTTCCCTCTGCTGGTTAAAAAAAATATTGAGGGATCCCATGACTTTTTTTGAGAAAAATAATCTTTTACTAATTAAATACGTGCACAGTAACCTGCACACTCAGTGTACTAATTGTGTATGTCACTGACATCTACAGTATATATCTTTCTATTCTATGTGTATGTACTGTATGTAATCTATGTATTCTATCCTGTCGGATCCTGCTGTGATTTTACTGTACAGGGCAGATGAATTGCTGGCTTTTCTTCTATCTATTTATCTATCTATCTATCTATCTATCTATCTACCTACATATGTGGTGAAAATTGTTGGTACCCCTTGTTTAATAACAGAAACACCCACAATGGTCACAGAAATAACTTTAATCTGACAAAATTAATAATAAATAAAAAATATATGAAAATGATCAAATGAAAGAGTCAGACATTGCTTTTCAACCATGCTTCCACAGAATTTTTTTAAAAATATGAAACTTAGGAAATAGGCGTGGACAGAAATGATGGTACCCTTAACTTAATATTTTGATGCACAACCTTTGAGGCAATCACTGCAATCAAACGATTTGTAATATATATGGAGGTACTATGGAATCTGATTGCGTGGGATAATCAAATCTGAGACCAAAGCTGAGACAATAAAACTGTATTAACAAAGCAAAAGTAAACATAAATTAACAGAGGAATTGCTGAAATTACAGCGAAGTGCAAAACAGCATAAAACGGAAATGTTCAGCAGCTATGCTAGCGGACCACGACCACTAATGCAAGCAAGTCCAGAAATCATATGCAGTAGAGTGCGACCTGCACTTACACTTGGTAGTCCAGAAATACGCTAACAGTGAAGTCGACACCTTTCATGGAAGTTCAGTAATATGAAGACGGAGAACCACAAGAAGGTTTTCCACTGAACTTCCTTTAGGGCTGAAAAAGTCCCGCTAAAGTCCTGCACCGCAGCCGCACAGACACAGTCCAGGAGTTAATGTTCAGAACATAATAATATCAAAATATTTTATGGACCACAGCAGTTCCAGAGATGTGTAACTTCACTTTTTAGAAGTCTGGTCAGTAGGTAAGCACAGCCAGGACCAGGAAGCAGTACAGAGGACTGAAGGCAGCTGGAAATGATGAGGCAGAGCACAGAGTAAATGAACAGCAGTAGGACCTCCAGAAGCAAGTCAGGAGGAAGCTCAGAAGCCCCCAGCAACAAAACACTCAGGTAAGGAGTCTTTCCTGACTTGGACTTAAATAAAAGGACTGACAGGAAGTTCAAGGACAGGACGTAGTACCAGACTCCAACTTGGACGAGGGCAAAACAAGCTCCATGGAACATCCAGAAACCTTACACGATTCTTGTAACTGTCAATGAGACTTCTGTACCTCTCAACAAGTATTTTGGCCCACTCCTCAAGAGAAAACTGCTCCAGTTGTCTTGTATTTGAAGATGGCCTTTTCCAGATGGCATGCTTCAGCTCTTTCCAGAGATGCTCAATAGGATTTAGGTTGGGGCTCATAGAAGGCCACTTCAGAATAGTTCAATGTTTTCCTCTTAGCCATTCTTGGGTGTTATTAGCTGTGTGTTTTGGCTCATTATCATGTTGTAAGACACATGACCTCCAACTGAGACCAAGCTTTCTGACACTGTGCAGCACATTTCTCTCTAGAATCTCTTGATAGTCTTGAGATTTCATTGTACACTGCACAGATATTAGACACCCTGTGTCAGATGCAGCAAAGCAGCCCTAGAATAAAAAAGAGCCTCCTCCATGTTTCACAGTAGGGACAGTGTTCTTTTCTTGATATACTTCATTTTTTCTGTCTGTGAATATAGAGCTGATATACCTTGCCAAAAAATGTCAAGTTCAATTTTTGTCTCATCTGTCCATAGGACATTCTCTCAGAAGCTTTGTGGCTTGTCAACATGTAGTTTGGTAGATTACTGTCTGGCTTTTATATGATTTCTTTTCAATGGTGTCCTCCTTGCTCGTTTCCCATGAAGTCTACTTTGGCTCAGACAACAACAGATGGTACAATGTGACACTGATGTTCCTTGAGCTTGAAGTTCACATTTAATCTGTTTGGAAATTTTTCAGGCCTCTTTTGTTACCAATTGTATTATCCGTCTCTTTGATTTGTCATCAAATTTCCTCCTGCGACCACGACTAGGGAGGTTGGCTACAGTCCAATGGAGCTTAAATTTCTGAATAATATGTGCAACTGTAGTCACAGTAACATCAAGCTGCTTGGAAATGGTTTTATAACTTTTACCTCTAACATGTCTGTCTATAATTTTGTATCTAATCTCCTGAGACCACTCTTTCCTCTGTTTCCTGTGGTCTATGTTGAGTGTGATACACACCATGTCACCAAACAGCACAGTGAGTATCTGTAGCCCTCTATACAGGCCGACTCACTGATTTCAAGATAATAGACACCTGTGATGCTAATTAGTGGACACATTGATTTAACATGACCCTTTTGTCACATTATTTTCAGGGATACCATCATTTCTGTCTGGGCCAATTTCATGTGTTTTATTTTTTTAAAGTCTGTGGAAGCATGGTTCAAAAGCAATGTCTGACTTTCACTTTTTCATTTTCTTAGATTTTTTATTTATTATTACTTTTGTCAGATTCAAGTTTTTTACGTTACCATTGTGGGTTTTTCTGCCATTAAACAAGGGGTACCAACAGTTTTGACCACATTTGTATCTGTCTATTATCTACTTTAAAACACTTTAGTGACAGCACTATTATTTTCCCACACCTTTATCAAATTTTACCAACTATTTCCAATTTTAAGAAAAAATGATTGCATTTCCGATCATATCCAGGTGTGTCATATTCATGATGAATTCATGTTTGGCGATTGTTTTCTGAACATATTCGCTCATCTCTAGTTTTTACCTGAGTACAGTTGGTACTGATGAAGTGTAGATGTAGATATCCAAGATTCTTTGCCGCCATCTCTGTGCATAAGAAATAACTGGATACAGTGGATGGAATAACTATTGAACAAGTAACCAATATTACTAAATTGCTATTGACATGAAATTTTCACCAGGTGTCAGTAACAACCCATCCAATCCACGCAAGCAAAAGGAAATCAAACCACAGATGTCCATAAATTAAGTTATGTGTAACAATGAGAAACTACATAGGAAAAAAACAATTGAACACATGAAAAAAGCTATGAACAGTTAAATTAGCTAGCAATCTTGCCACTTAATTAAAACACTATCAGTTGATTTAACAGATGTCCATTAAAAAAGATGTCTCATTATCAAGGCACAACACAAGCAACATCTCATGATAGGTAAAACCAGTAGTGAGCTGTCTCAAGATCTTTGCAACCTTATTTTTAAAAATATACTAAAAGCATTGGTAACAGAAGCATTTCTATACCACTGAAGGTCTCAGTGAGCTCTGTTTCTTCCTGCAGATTTTTCCACGCAGATTTCAAGAAATCCGAAGGTCAAATGACCTGCATTTTTCCTGCGGATTTCTTCCTTTTTTATTGCAGTTTTCCAGCGTTTTTTGTGCGGTTTTCCACTGCGGTTTTCCCCCTGCAGATTTGGAGAATGGAGCAGGTGGAAAACCGCACAAAAGTGACATGCTGCTTTTTTGTACCGCATAAAAACCGCGCAGAAAAAACTGCAGCGTGTGCACAGCGGCTTTTTTTCATTGATTTACATTGTACTGTAAATCACTTTGCTGATCTGCAGCGTTTCTGCGCAGTAAAATCCACTGCGGATCCGCAGGAAAAATGCATCGTGTGCACATAGCCTTAGGGCCATAATCCAGAAGTGGAAAGATTATCATTTCACCATGAAATGGCTACTAACTGGTGCTCCCTGCAAGATTTCACACAGAGGAATGAAAAGAATTATCAGAAGTGTTGTCCAAAAGCTAAGGACCACTTGTAGAGAGCTACAGAAAGACCTGGAGTCAACATCTACAATTGTTTCAGAGAAAATTATAGGTAATGTACTCAACCTCTATGGCCTGAATGGAATCTTGCTCACCATGCAAGACTCCATTGCTGAACAAAAAGCATTTTCAAGGGCATTTAAATTTTGCTCAACAACATTTAGACAAACCTGTGAAATACTTGAAAAGTATAGTCTGGACAGATGAGAACAAAATTAAACTCTTCGGATGACGAAACACACCATGTTTGGAGGCTAAAAGGCATTGCATATCACCCAAAAACAACTTACCAATAATGAACTTTGGACTTTGCACTGGCAAACTTCATATAATTATTGGAAGGATGAATTAACAAATGTACCAAGACATTCTTGATAAAAAATCTGCTCCCATCTACCAGGATGAAGAAGATGAAACAAGGGTGGACTTTTCAGCAAGACGATGATTCCCTCCACACAGCCAGGGAAACAGTCAATTGGTTTGATAAAAAGAATACATAGTTGCTAGAATGGCCCAGCCAATCACTTGACCTGAATCTAATGAAAAATTTATGAAAGGAACTAAAACTCTGAGTTCATAGAAGGAGCCCACAGAACCTTCAGGTTTTGAAGAGTGTTTAGGTGGAAGAATGGGCCAAGATCACACCTGAGCAATGCATGCAACTAGTTTCTCCATATAGATGGCATCTTAAAGCTGTCATCACCAACAAAGGCTTGTGTACGAAGATAAAAAATTCATTTCAATAAGCATGTTGACTGCTTTTTCTCTGTGTCATTTCTCATTATCACACATATCTCTATTTATGTACGTGTATGGTTTTATTTATTTGCCTATGTCAGTTGGATGGTTTGTTACTGATGTTTGGTGAGAATTTTATGTCAATAGTATCTTTAGAAATATATTTACTTAGAAAATTGATGACGTGTTTATTACTCATTTCACCCAATGTATAAGTTAGAGTTGCACTTTGCATACATCAGAAACCCACAGACCACTACAATACCTCATAGTTTGGTGATAAGATGCCTTGAGGCTATGTGCCCACGTTGCGTTTAAATCCGGACACTGAAAACCGGACTCCTTCCAAGAAATCGCGCGTTTTTTTCCACACGATTTCACCGCGATTTTGCCGCGATTTTCGGGTGCGATATTCAAGCACTTTACAAGCGATTTGAAGCATCGCTTGGAAAGTGATTGACAGGTTGGTCACACTCGTCAAACATAGTGTTTGACAAGTGTGACCAGCTTTTTACTATTGAGGCCGCCTATGCGGCCTCAATAGTAAAAGATAGAATGTTAAAAATGAGAAAAAAAATAAAAAATCGGGGTATATTTACCTTCCGACGTCCCGCGCAGTCTCAGCGGCGCTCCCGTTTTCAGCGATGCCTTGCGAGACCTGTGATGACGTTGGTCTCGCATTGCTATAGCGATCTCACGAGACCGCTAGAGTCACGTGAGACTACGTCATCACAAGACCTTGCCGCAAGGCATTACTGGGAGCGCTGAGGCCCGGGAAGACTGCACGTCGCCGGAAGGTAAATATACCCCGATTTTTTATTCTTTTTTTAATAGGGGTATTGTACCCAGGGCCTGGAGGACAGTCTCCTCTCCTCCACATCGTGGGTACCAACCGCACATGAGATGCTTAACTTCGTGCATGGTGGGCATAGCCACATGCGGGAAGTAAGCGATTCTCATGCATTCCTATGGGTGCGGAATCGCGGCAATTCTTTGCAATTCCGCACAAAAGAATGACCATGCTGCGATTTTTTTTCTGCGATGTGATTCCGCCGCGGAAAAAAGCGCAGCATTAGCACAGCATGTGCGGAATGCCATAGGAATGCATGGGGGGCATTCTGTACAAGATTTTTAAATGTTTTCGCAGCGTTTTCGCGCCAAAAATCGCTGCAAAAACGCTTGAAAATCGCATCGTGGGCACACAGCCTAAGCGTGACTTTGTCTCTGTTGGCCTTGGTAATGTATTCTCTCAAATAACCATTTTATTTACTTGGGACTGCTTTTGCTGATAACAAAAGAGCACCACAAGAGCTAACCATTTGGTATAAATATTTCATACCTAATAGTGCGAGCTCCTTATACTGCCATTTGGGACCAACTATATTTTTTATCTTTATTTTTCCTAGATGTGGTTTATTGAAAATAGAAAGCTCTGGCTCAGGATAAAACGACTCTTTCACTACAAATCAAAAAGCCAATACAGAAAGTTGCAAAGAAAAATACAGAAAGATCCAGAGTGGCCTCCTCAGAACAGAATGGACTATGCCATCCAAAATGTTGCTGCAGAGGATTGCAGCATTTTAACTTTCAGTAACCCCCATTGTAGCATTGCACCAAATGAATCTGAAAAAACAGTTGTAACTATAATGTAAATGTAGAAAATCTGAACAGAATACTTATTTTACTAGTGAAAATGTACTGAATCAATTAAATAGGATTGGTCATACATTTGAGATCAGTTGGGGTCCAACACCCGATACTCCATGATGCCGAGTACTGCAATTAGTAAGAGATAAAGTTTAGTACTCGGCAGCAGCCCCTAGGCAATGTAAGATGCTGCTGAGTTTTCCCCCATACATCGCTTATATCTAGTCACTGTAGATTTTAGCTGATTGGTTGGTGTACCCGTTGTACCCTGATCTTATATTCATGGCCTACTCCATGAATATATCAGTCTGGGGAAACCCCTATAATAATACTTGGAGCTGAGATAAGCAAAATATAGGACAAAAGGCATTTTCACACTGTACGTTAATTTTTTATGCATATATTAGCAACAATCTATATACAATTTTGGTAAAATGTGAGTTAAATAAGATGATGCACACCCATAAAAGAATGATATACCCACTTTTAGGCCTTATTCAGATATCCATTCTTCAGATATGTGTTAAATTGGTGGTTTTCGCTTATAGAACACAAATCTATTAAATTCTATGTGGCTGTTCATATGTTTGCATTTTTTTGCTGACTGTGTGTATCAAAAATCAGAGACATCTTTTTTTACCAGCATCACGGATGAAAATCGTTTACAGCACATGGATGCCATCAATGCTGTCTGTGTGCTGTCTATGTGCTCTCTGTGATTAATATTGTAACACGTTGAGTATTTTTTGGAATGCAGTGAATCTAGGTGTGGAATGCAGTTAATATTGAGTCCTTTAAGTTGTGGGACATGCAAAAGACCGTCAGCTGCAGGAAGCCGGCGGCTGCGGCTAACAGCATGGCCGCTATTAAAGAGCCATGAATATTCACTGATCTACATGCACACAGTCCTGGCATGGAGTCAGTGATTATTCTGACAGCTGTCCTCTGCTTGTAAGCAGCATATTACGTCCCGGCCATGTTCTGCTTACAAGCAAAAAGCAGCAGCTGGCATTGGATCAAGACGCTTCGAGGGAGCACAGGAAGGTAAGTATAATGGTTTATGTTTTTTTAACGTTTTCTGATGTGGGCTATGCAGACCAGGATGGGGATGAGGGCCAATCATACCAGGATAATAAGGATGGAGCTATGCATATCAGGATGAAGGTGGGGGTCCGCATACCAGGATAGGGATGAGGGTAACCATGCCTACGAGGATAGGGATGAGGGTACCATGCCTACCAGGCAAGGGATAAGGGGAACATGCCTACCAAGCTAAGGATGAGGGGGCCAGGTGTACCAGGATAGGGATGAGGAGGCAATACACACATGGATAGGGATGACGAGGCCCTGCATATCAAGATAGGGTTGAGGGGGCCATGCATACCAGGATGGGGTTGAGGGGGCCATGCATACCAGGATGGGGATGAGGGGACTATGCATACCAGGATAGGGATAATTAGGTCATGCATACCAAGATAGCAATAAGGAAGCCATGCATACCAGGATAGGGATGAGGAGGCCATGCATACTAAAATAGGGATGAGGGGGCCATGCATTCCAGGATAGGGATGAGGAGACCATGCATACCAGGATCGGGATGGGGGGTGTGCATACCAGGATAGAGATGAGTGGGCTATGCATACCAGGATAGTGATGAGGGGGCCATATATACCTGGATAGGGATGAAGGGGCAATACATACCAGCATAGGGGATATTAGTACAAAATTGACCACATTTTTTGCGTCATTTATTTTTTTCTAATTTCCTCCTCTAAAACCTAGGTGCGTTTTATGGTCCGGTGCATCTTATAGTCCAAAAAATACGGTATGCACAATGTAAATTTGCTTTGTTTTTTTTCTAAT
Organism: Dendrobates tinctorius; assembly: GCF_039654945.1. NCBI lineage: Eukaryota > Metazoa > Chordata > Amphibia > Anura > Dendrobatidae > Dendrobates > Dendrobates tinctorius. The sequence continues at coordinate 2,983,225 of NW_027361728.1, read as the reverse complement.
GTCCATAATGTTACATTTTTACGTACACTATATTACAATTATGCAGACGTTAACATATCGTAAATTATCATTTGAAATAAGAAAAAATACATACATTTAACACGTACACAATTTTATTAGGCGTAAACTTTGCAAGTTATCAGAGTACAAAGGTACACATAGGTTTCAATATTAATCCATGCATACAGAATCAAAAAACTCTGTTCTAGTCCTTGGTTAAATAGTTAATCAGCTCTATCTTGATACTTTTTATTGTCTTGGGTCATTTCAGTGTAGTACATCATATAGTTCCTACTTTGTGAATTGCCTACAATTTCTATGATGTTTATTTTTATTATTTGTTCTTGAACTGGACACATTGCACATCTGAAATGTCCCATGTTGAGTAAATTGAAATGGGATTTTTGTGAACTTATAAGATTTAAAATGGAGTCACTTCATCGGTCTCATTTACATATCCATTAATGGCATCATGATCTTCAAATACTAGATTAATTTGTGCTCCAAATTCTTGATTCTCCCATATTACATGAACATTGTCTATGGCCTAGAAGTTCTCATCGAATGCAAGGTTCAGCAGTACTTGTGTTTCATTATATTCCATCTTTATTGATCTTAATGATCCGATGTCTCTTCCATCGTCACTAGAGGAGATACTGGAATCCAAAAACCTATTCTTCATTTTTCTATAAAAATAGAAAAAAGCAATTGTTATCATTCATAGAGGCAATGTAATATGATGCAATGAAAATGATGCTTGACTGGGGGTTAATTGTTCCACCTCTCTCAGGCAGAGGGCGGCTATTTAATGCTCACTGGACCTAGGTCCGGTGTCAGTTATACTCCTGCCCTCGGCTGAGTTAGTTGACCTTGTGCGTACATGTGCCTTGTGCCTGATATCTTGCTTGCTTGTTTGGTTTTGATCCGGTTCTGTCCCTGTTACGAGTTCTGCCTGTCCCTCTTGTACTGCGCTACCTCTCATGTATGACTCTCTGCTTGTGACCCGACTTCTCTCTGCTTGTCCCCTTGGTACCACATCGCCCTCTTGTGTATGACCTTTGGCTTTGTCAGACCTCCCGTCTGTTTATCCCTCCTGTACCTCGTTTGCCTGTACTGTGAATGACCTCCGTTTTGCCCGACTCTGAGTTTTCTATCTTCTCTGAAAGCAGGACGCTAAGCCCCGCCCCCTTGTAGTCACATGACCGTAGGTCCCATGCCGACTTGCTAAACTTCTGCCCGCAGGTCCTGTGCACCTATACTTTCTGACTGTCCTGGTCCCCAGGGGTCCCTACAGTGCGGGTGAGTCCCTGCTCAGCGGAGGCTGTATGCCGGCGCTGTCAGGATCCTGATATTATAACTGACCAATACCATTTTTTTTTCTCTGCTCCCTTCTCCTGTGTGTGTGATGGATCCTATGCACTCTCTTTCTGAGCAGGTAAAACACCTGACCCAGATGTCTCAGAAACTCCTTGGAGAACAGCGAGTCCTGGCTCAGTCTCAGCAGCTGATCGCTGACACTGTGCAGGGGGTTTTTTCATCGAGGGCTCGGGATATTTCATTAGTTTCCCCTGAGTCTCCAGTGAAGTTACCGGATACCTTTTTGGAGATAAAAGAGTTCAGAGTGTTCAAGGAGGGCTGTAAGATTTTTTTTTCCTTAAGACCACACTCTTCTGGGGATGAAAGTCAGAGAGTGGGGGTCATTATGTCTCTGTTAAGGGGAGCCCCCCAAGCTTGGGCTTTCTCCCTTTCGACCACGGCCCCTGAGCGTATGACGGCAGATGCATTTTTTGAGGCCCTGGGGCTTATTTATGATGAGCCTGATTGTATGCGTATGGCTGAGGACATGGTGATGAGTGTGTGCCAGGGGAAGCACTCAGCTGAGTGGTTTTGTTCAGAATTCAGACGCTGGGCTGCTGAGGTCTGTTGGAATGATGCCACCCTCCGGGGTTTGTTCCGTAGAGGCCTGTCTGAATATCTGAAAGATGCCTTGGCTCTCCACTCTCTGCTGGATTCCCTGGAGGAGGCTATGACACAGGCTGTCCGAATGGATCACCGGCTACGGGTGAGGGGAATGATGCAAGGTGAAAGTCCGTTATTCTCCCAAGGAAGGGGAGCCAGTCCTATATTGGAGATCACGGAGATGGGAACCATCGACCTTAAAGAAAATGAAAGGAGACAACGGCGCGTGGAAAAATGCTGTTTTCACTGTGGCAATTCTGGACATTGGAAAAAGGATTGCCCCTCCCGTCCACTAACCACGCGACTGAGCCCGGGTGATTGTCGTGGAGGTCACCCTGGCTCTCAGGTACCTTTTTCCGCCTTCTCTAAAATGTTGTTGCAAGTGGAACTTTGTTCTGGGAGTGTCTCCACATCCACTTCTTCCTTCGTGGATTGCGGATCAGCATTGAACTTTATTGACTCTGATTTGGTGTCCAGGTGTAAGTTACTGACAGTTAGGTTGGAGACTCCTATTCACATTGTGGCCATTGACAAAACACCACTGGTAAAGAATGACATGATGCTTCGTACTAAAGAGTTGCTCCTTAAAGTGAGTTCCTTGCACCAGGAACGTATTTCATGTTTTGTGATGGACAACCTGCCAGCGGGACTAGTGTTGGGGTTCCCCTGGTTACGATTGCATAATCCTGTAATTAATTGGGAATCTCGGGACATTGTTAAATGGGGTCCCTATTGTTCTGAGAAATGTCTTGATACTGTGTCTGTGTCGTCCATGGGTCGGGAAGGTATTCCGGAGTGCCTGAAAGACTATACGGACGTTTTCTCCGAAAAAGAGGCTGAGGTTTTACCACTACACAGCCCATTTGATTGTGCCATTGACCTGGTTCCAGGTGCTAAATTGCCCAAGGCCCGCTTGTATAACCTTTCGGGTCCAGAACGGGCTGTGATGAAGGAGTATATTTCCGAGAGCCTCCGTAAGGGACACATTCGTCCTTCTGTTTCTCCTGCGGCGGTGGGGTTCTTTTTTGTAAAGAAAAAACACTGTGGTTTACGCCCATGCCTCGATTTTCGTGAGTTAAATAAGATAACAGTGAGTAATACTTATCCCCTTCCTCTTATTCCTGATTTATACAACCAATTGTCTGGAGCTAAGTGGTTTTCAAAATTAGATCTATGGGGAGAGTATAACCTTATCTGAGTCCGAGAAGAAGATGAATGGAAAACCGCTTTTCTCACTACTGAAGGGCTGTTTGAAAATCTGGTCATGCCTTTCGGCTTGACCAATGCTCCAGCGGTCTTGCAAAATTTCATAAATCACGTGTTCTCTGATTTTATTGGACGTTTTTTGGTGGTATATTTGGATGACATATTGATCTATTCTCCTGATAAACAGACTCACATTGGTCATGTTCGGGCAGTTCTCCAAAGGCTCCGGGAGAACTGTCTCTTTGCTAAACAGGAAAAATGTTTGTTTTTTGCTCAGGAACTGTCGTTTCTGGGGTTCATCGTGTCTGCTGAAGGGTATCGCATGGATCCTAATAAGGTGCAGGCCATTATCGAGTGGGTTCAACCTTGTGATTTGAAAGCTCTGCAGCGTTTCCTAGGATTCGCCAATTACCATCGTAAATTTATAAAGGGGTTCTCACAGGTGGTTAAACCCCTCACAGACATGACTCAAAAGGGGGCCGATATCAAGAATTGGTCAAATGCAGTGGTAGCGGCATTTCAGTTATTGAAAAAATGTTTCATGTCTGCCCCGGTTCTTATTCAATCGGACCCATCTGAACCATTTATTGTTGAGGTAGATGCCTCAGAGGTGGGGGTGGGGGCGGTATTGTCCCAGGGACCCGCCACTTTGACCAATTTAAGACCTTGCTTCTTTTTCTCAAAGAAATTCTCTCCTGCGGAGAGAAACTATGATGTGGGAAATCGAGAACTTCTGGCCGTTAAGTTGGCCTTTGAAGAAAGGAGGCATTTTTTGGAGGGGGCTGTCCATTCTATAACCGTAATTACGGACCACAAAAATCTAGCTTATATTGAGTCAGCTAAAAGGTTGACTCCTAGACAGGCTAGATGGTCACTTTTTTTTCCCCGATTCAACTTCTCGATCACTTTTCAGCCAGGTTCCAAAAATGTCAGAGCGGATGCTTTGCCACGCAGTCTAGATCAGGTGTCCCCCCGGAACCTCCATCCTCCATTCTTCAGCCTGGGGTGGTGGTGGCAGGTATTTCAAATATGTTGGAACGAGAGATTCGGGAAGCCCAGTCTCTTGCACCGCCGGCTAAGCAGGTGGACAAACTTTTTGTGCCAGCTCAGCTTCGCCTTAAGGTCCTCCGGGAGTTCCATGACTCAGTTCTGGGTGGACATCCAGTGATCTCGGTCACCTGGAGGGCCATTGCTAGAGTATTCTGGTGGTCTTCTTTAGCCTCGGATGTTGAGGAATATGTGTCTGCTTGTGATGTTTGTGCCAGTGCGAAAACCCCCCATAACTGGCTGGCCGGGGAATTCGTACCACTGCCAATTCCTGAGAGACCATGGACGCATTTGTCCATGGATTTCATCACCAACCTTCCCCCCTCCAAGGGTAATACCGTCGTCTGGGTTGTAGTGGACAAGTTTAGTAAGCAAGCACATTTTGTACCTTTGGCAGCTCTACCTAATGTGGAAACATTGTCCAGATTGTTTGTTGAGCATGTGGTGCGGTTGAATGGGGTACCCTTGAATGTGGTGTCTGATAGAGGAGTGCAATTTGTTTCCAGATTTTGGAGGGCTTTTTGTAAGAGATTGGGGATTGGTATGTCCTTTTCATCCGCTTATCATCCAGAGACTAATGGGCAGACCGAGCGGACTAATCAGTCTCTGGAGCAAATTCTGCGTTGCTTGACCTCAGACCAACAAGATGATTGGTGTTCTGTGTTACCGGTGGCTGAGTTTGCATTTATCAACCGCATTAACCAGTCTACAGGTACATCTCCCTTTTTCTGCAATTATGGGTTCCATCCTCATTTTGGAGAATTTTCCCGTTTGAATTCTGGGTGTCCTGGGGCGGATGACACGATCCAGCGGTTGGGGGAGGTATGGCGAGAGGTCCAGAGTAACATTACAAAGGCCCAGGACAAATTTAAATTTTTTGCAAACAAAAAACGGTCTGCGGGACCGGTGTTTCAGATTGGGGATAAGGTATGGTTGTCCACCAAGAATATAAGACTCAAGGTCCCCTCTGCGAAGCTTGGACCCAAGTTTATCGGTCCTTATGAAATTACCGAAGCAGTTAACCCGATGGCTTTTCGGTTGCATCTCCCGCCATCTCTGCGGATCCCAAATGTTTTTCATAATGTCCTTTTGAAACATGTGAGGTCTGCTGGGGAGGGATCATCAACTTCCCCACCACCGGTTTTGGTAGATGGGCAGTCGGAGTACGAGGTGGAACGAATTGTCGACTCTAGGTTGGTCCGCCGTGCCCTTCAATATCTGGTACATTGGAAAGGCTACAGTCCTGAAGAACGCTCGTGGGTTCCTGCTCGATCAGTTCATGCAGATCGGTTGGTCCGGGCCTTTCACGCCAAGTACTCTGAGAGACCTGGGGGTCCAGTGGCCCCCATTGAGAGGAGGGTACTGTCATGATCCAGGACGGGGTTTCGCTTTGGCCCATCCTGGACTGGCTGGGGGTTAATTGTTCCGCCTCTCTCTGGCAGAGGGCGGCTATTTAGTTGCCAATTGACCTAGGTCTGGTGTTAGTTATACTCCTGCCCTCGGCTGAGTTAGTTGACCTTGTGCGTACGTGTGCCTTGTGCCTGATATCTTGCTTGATTGTTTGGTTTGGATCCGGTTCTGTCCCTGTTACGAGTTCTGCCTGTCCCTCTTGTACTGCGCTCCTCTCGTGTATGACTCTCTGCTTGTGACCCGACTTCTCTCTGCTTGTCCCCTTGGTACCACGTCGCCCTCTTGTGTATGACCTTTGGCTTTGTCTGATTTCCTGTCTGTTTATCCCTCCTGTACCTCGTTTGCCCGTACTGTGAATGACCTCCGTTTTGCCCGACTCTGAGTTTTCTATCTTCTCTGAAAGCAGGACGCTAAGCCCCACCCCTTTGCAGTCACATGACCGTAGGTCCTGTGCCGACTTGCTAAACTTAAGCCCGCAGGTCCTGTGCACCTATACTTTCAGACTGTCCTGTCCCCAGGGGTCCCTACAGTGTGGGTGAGTCCCTGCTCAGCGGAGGCTGTACACCGGCGCTGTCAGGATCCTGATAATTAGGAAATTCGTGCTTGGAATATGAGAATCTAAGTTTCACAGAAAATGAATCATGCTTTACAAATAATAGTGCATCTTTTGGTAATAAATTACACATTAGAAAAGATTATAAAGAAAATACATGTTGTAGTTTCCATTAAATACATGACAAAATTCCTGTACAACAAATGCATGAGACTTTTAGACACATGGAGAGGTTTTAATTTGGCCAAAATTGGACTGTGTCACATAGGAAAACAAACATTTAGCAATGTAGAAACTGTGTTTTTAGATCAATTATAGATTTTCAGAATGTGCACTTTATAATTTTGTAAGTGTTTTTGCAAAAATCAGCATGTTTAGAGGATCACCAAGATGTTTTCATTTAAAGGGAACCTGTCAGCAGGGTTGAGCATAGTAACCTACACACAGTGTTAGGTTGGCGCCATTATACTGAATACAATGATACCTTTGTTGATGAAATCCATCTTGTGCTTCCTTTTTAACCCCTGAACCCCCAAGGGTGGTTTGCACGTTCTTGACCGGGCCAATTTTTACAATTCTGACCACTGTCCCTTTATGAGGTAATAACTCTTTAATGGATCCTGGTGATTCTGACAAGGTTTTCTCGTGACATATGGTACTTCATGTTAGTGGTAAAATTTCATTCAAATAACTTGCGTTTATTTGTGAAAAAAATGGAAATTTGGCAAAAATTTTTAAAATTTTGCAATTTTCCAACTTGAATTTTTATGCCCTTAAATCACAGAGGTACGGCACACAAAAAACTTAATAAGCAACATTTCCCACATGTTTACTTTACATCAGCACAATTTTGGAACCAAAATTTTTTTTTGTTAGGAAGTTATAAGGGTTAAAAAGTGACCAGCGATTTCTCATTTTTGCAACACCATTTTATTTTTACGGACCACATTACATTTGAAGCCACTTTGAGGGGTCTATATGATAGAAAATACCCAAAGGTGGCACCATTCTAAAAACTGCACCCCTAAAGGTGTTCAAAACCAGATTCAAGAAGTTTATTAACCCTTCAGGTGCGTCACAGGAATTTTTTGACTATTTAAAAAAAATGAACATTTAACTTTTTTTTCACAAAAAAAATACTTCAGGTTCAATTTTTTTTATTTTACCAAGGGTAACAGGAGAAATTGGACTGCAAAAGTTATTGTGCAGTTTGTCCTGAGTACGCTGATACCTGATATGTGGGGGGAACTACTGTTTTGGCGCATGGCAGAGCTCAGAAGGGAAGGAGCGCCGTTTGACTTTTTCAATGAAAATTTGGCTGGAATTCAGATTGGACGCCATGTCACGTTTGGAGAGCCCCTGATGTACCTAACCAGTGGAAACCCCCCACAAGTGACCCCATTTTGGAAACTAGACCCCCCAAGGAACTTATCTAGATATGTGGTGAGAACTTTGAACCCATAAGGGCTTCACAGAAGTTTATAACGTACAGTGGTACAATTAAAAAATCATATTTTTTCCACAAAAATGATCTTTTCACCCCCAATTTTTATTCTCCCAAGGGTAACAGGACCCTAAAAGTTATTGTTCCATTTGTCCTGAGTACGCTGATACCCCATATGTGGATGTAAACGACTATTTGGGCGCATGGCAGAGCTCAGAAGGGAAGCAGCGCCATTTGACTTTTTGGCTGGAAATGAGATAGAATCATAGAATCGTAGAGTTGGAAGGGACCTCCTGGGCCATCTGGTCCAACCCCCTGCTCAAAGCAGGATTCGCTAAATCATCCCAGTCAGATGTTTGTCCAGCCTCTGTTTGAAGACTTCCATTGAAGGAGAACTCACCACTTCTCATGGCAGCTTGTTCCACTCATTGATCACTCTAACTGTCAAAAAGTTTTTTCTAATATCTAATCTGTGTCTCCTCCCATTCAGTTTCATCCCATTGCTTCTAGTCTTTCCTTGTGCAAATGAGAATAAAGTTGATCCTTCTACAATGTGACAGCCCTTTAGATATTTGTAGACAGCTATTAAGTCTCCTCTCAGTCTTCTCTTTTGCAAACTAAACATTCCCAAATCCTGCAACCTTTCCTCATAAGACAGGGTTTGCAGACCGGTCACCATTCTGGTCGCTCTTTTCTGAACTTGCTCCAGTTTGTTGATGTCTTTTTTAAAATGTGGTGCCCAAAACTGGACACAATATTCCAGATGAGGTCTGACCAAAGAGGAGTAGAGGGAAATAATGACTTCACGTGATCTAGACTGTATGCTTCTGTTAATACATCCTAGAATTGCATTTGCCTTTTTTGCTGCTGCATCACACTGTTGACTCATATTCAGTCTGTGATCTATTAGTATACCCAAGTCTTTTTCACATGTGCTGTCACTTAGCCCTATTCCTCCCATTCTATATATGCTTTTTTCATTTTTATTGCCCAGATGTAGTACTTTGCATTTCTCCCTGTTAAAAACCATTCTGTTAGTTGCTGCCCACTTCTCCAGTTTATTTAAATCTTTTTGAATCCTCTCTCTCTCTTCTCTAGTATTAGCTATCCCTCCTAGCTTTGTGTTATCAGCAAATTTAATCAGTTTACCCTCAATTCCTTCATCTAAATCGTTGATAAAGATGTTGAACAATACAGGGCCCAGGACAGAGCCCTGTGGTACCCCACTTGAGACATTCTTCCAACTGGATGTGCAGCCATTTACGACCACTCTTTGGGTCCGATCGCTAAGCCAGTTATGAATCCACCTAACAGTTGCCTTGTCCATTCCATACTTAGTCATTTTTTCAATAAGGATTGTATGAGAGACTTTGTCAAATGCTTTGCTGAAGTCAAGATATACTATATCTACAGCATTTCCTTGATCCACCCAATCAGCAATACCGTCATAGAAGGAAATTAAATTAGTCTGACATGACTTATTAGTTACAAACCCATGTTGACTCTGCTTAATCACTTCATTCTTATCCAGGTATTAACATACATGTTGTTTAATAATTTGTTCAAAGATCTTTCCTGGTATAGAAGTCAGACTCACCGGCCTATAGTTGCCTGGGTCCACCTTCTTCCCCTTTTTGAAGATAGGAACAACATTTGCTCTTCTCCAGTCTTCTGGCACTTCTCCTGTTCTCCAAGAATTTTCAAAGATTATGGAGAGGGGTTCAAAAATTTCTTCTGCTATCTCCTTCAGTACTCTGGGGTGTAATTCATCTGGACCTGGAGACTTGAATTCATTTAGGTTAGCTAAGTGTTTCCTCACTATCTTTCTGTTTATAGATATCCTGGATTCTTCTATTCCCTTAATAGGACAGTGAATAACAGTTGATGTTACATTTCCTTTCTGAGAGAAAACAGATGCAAAATAGGAATTTAAAAGTTCAGCCTTCTCAACATCCTGTCTTACCATTTCATCATTTTCATCCTGTAAAAATCCTATAGCATCTTTGACTTTTCTTTTACTTTTGACATATCCCCAAAATCCTTTATAATTGCTTTTGACATCTCTTGCAAGCCTCAATTCATTTTCAGCTTTAGCTAATCTGATTTGTGCCCTGCAGGTTCTGCAGACAGCATTATATTCTTCTTTAGATATGCCTCCCTCTTTCCATTTTATAAACATTTTTTTCTTCCTTTTTAGCATGTGCTTAAGTTCTGTGTTCATCCATCCTGGTTTCCTTAAATGCTTCCTATTCTTCCCTCTTTTCGGAATTGTTAACAACTGTGCTTTGAGAATTTCATTTTTCAAGATTTCCCATCCTTCCTGGACATTTTTGTCTTTAAGGATATCCAGCCATTGGATCCCTCCAATTCTCTTTCTGAATCCCTTAAAATCTGCCTTTCTGAAATCTAACCTTGACGTCTGAGTCTTCACCGGTCTTCCGCCTCTAGTTATCCAAAATTCTAAAATAGCATGGTCGCTACCTCCTAGGGTCCCAGCCACTTTTACCTCCTCAACCATTTCCTCCCTGTTTATAAGGATTAGATCCAAGGTAGCAGTTCCCCTTGTTTTCTCCCTTACCTTTTGGAAGATAAAGTTGTCAGCAAGAGAGGATAAGAATTTCCTTGACCTGTTAGTTTTGCCTGAGAGAGATTCCCAACAAATGTCTGGATAGTTGAAATCTCCCATGACAACTTTGTCATATTTTTTGGAGAACTTGGCCATTTTATGCATAAAGAGTTCATCCATATCTTCAGCTTGCACAGGCGGCCTGTAGTAAATGCCTACAATGGTGTCCTTTCCATTGTTCTGTCCTTGTATTCTTACCCAAACAGTTTCCACAGAACTCCCAGTCTCTGAAGATTCAATCTCTGTGCAGATATTCGCGTTTCTAGCATACAATGCGACACCCCCTCCTCGTTTATCAAGTCTGTTTCTTGCAAATAAGTTGTATCCTTCTAGTCTTGTATTCCAATCAGGTGTATTGTCCCACCAAGTTTCAGTGATTCCAATGACATCATATTTCTTTTCCTGTGTTAGTAGTTCCAATTCTCCTTGTTTGTTGCCCATGCTTTGTGCATTAGTATAGAAACATTTTAGTTTGTGATTGGTTTCTCTTTCTCCAATATTTGTATTAATTAGATTCTTTCGTCTTTGTTCTTCCTTTCCACTTCTAATAGCAAAGTTCTCAATAGCATTTGTCAGGTGTATGGCTTTTTCTGGTCTTTTGCTTCCCTTCCCACGTTGTTCTAGTTTAAAGCTCTCCTTACAAGTGTAGCAAGGCGACTTCCAAATACCTGCTTTCCAGTCTTCGTAAGGTGCACCCCATCTCTAGCAAGTAGTCCATCGTATAAGTAGTTCACTCCGTGATCCAGAAATCCAAATCGTTGCTGATGGCACCATCGACGTAGCCAGTTGTTCACCTGCAGAATCTTATTCCACCGCCTTGTTCCATGGCCATCCACTGGGAGGATGGAAGAGAAGACCACCTGCGCTCCCAGTTCTTTCACTTTCTTGCCTAAGTCTTCAAAGTCTCTGCAGATGGTTTCCAGGTCATTTCTTGCGGTGTCATTTGTCCCCACATGTAGTAGCAGGAATGGGTAGTCATCTGTAGGACTGAAGAGTCCTGATATCCTGTCAGACACATCTTTAATTTTTGCACCTGGAAGACAGGACATTTCTCTTGAAGTTATATCTGGTCTGCAGATAGCGGCCTCTGTTCCTCTCAACAGGGAATCCCCTATGACCACCACTCTCCGTTTCTTCTTCACAACATTTTTCTTTCTCCATCCAGGAGGACTCTGAAGGCGTACAAGGTTGCTGTTTGTTGGCAAAGTCTTATCGTGATGTATTTCTTCATCGTTTTCCTGCGTGAGAGCCTGGTACTGGTTTCTGAGCAGTATGGGTGCTGACTGCCTCCTGATCCTCCTGCTTCTCTGGGTCACATGTCTCCATTCCTCTGTTTCTTCAGGTGCACTTCAAATTTCTTCTCTTTCTGTAACATGAAGAGATAATTCTGCTCTGTCCAAGAACTCTTCACCTTCCTTAATGATCTTCAATGTAGCTAACCTCTCTTCGAGATTTTGCAACTTTTCCTCTAACAGGGTCACAAGCTTGCATTTGTGGCATGTGAAGTTTGGCTTTTCCACTGGTAAATCTGTGAACATGTAGCAAGAAATGCAGCTCACCAAATGGCTCCTGGCCTCTTCCATCTTGAGATTTCTTAAAAACGATGAAAGATGAGCCATGGGAATATGCAAATGATCTCCTCAAGACTCTTCCCCATGTCGCGATTGGAAAACCCCTGATCTACCAAAACAGTGGAAACCCCACACAAATTACACCATTTTGGAAACTAGACCCCCAAGGAACTTATCTAGATGTGTGGTGAGAACTTTGAACCCCCAAGGGCTTCACAGAAGTTTATAACGTACAGCCGTACAATTAAAAAATCATATTTTTTCCAAAAAATGATCTTTTCACCCTCAATTCTTATTTTTCCCAGGGTAACAGGACCCTAAAAGTTATTGTGCAGTTTGTCCTGAGTACGCTGATACCCCACATGTGGGGGTAAACCACTATTTGGGCGCATGGCAGAGCTCAGAAGGGAAGCAGCACCATTTGACGTTTTTGGCTGGAATTGAGATCGGACACCATGTCGCGTTTGGAAAGCCCCTGATTTACCAAAACAGTGAACCCCCCCCACAAATAACACCATTTTGGAAACTAGACCCCCCCAAGGAACTTATCTAGATGTGTGATGAGCACTTTGAACTCCCCAGTGCTTCACAGAAGTTTATAACGCCCGGGCTTGAAAATAAAAAACATATTTTTTCCACAAACATGATCTTTTAGTCCCAATTTTTTAATTTTTACAAGGGTACCAGGAGAAATTGGACCCCAAAAGTTGTTGTCCAATTTGTCCTGAGTACGCTGATGCCCCATATGTGGGAGAAAACTACTGTATGGGCACACGTCAGGGCTTGGAAGGGAAATAGTGATGTTTTGGAATGCAGACTTTGATGGAATGGTCTGCGGGTGTCATGTTGCTTTTGGAGAGCCCCTAATGTACCTAAACAGTGGAAAGCCCCACAAATGACACCATATTGGAAACTAGACCCCCCAAGGAACTTATCTACATGTGTGGTGAGCACTTTGAACCCCCAAGGGCTTCACAGAAGTTTATAATGCCCGGGCATGACAATAAAAAAATTGTATTTTTTCCACAAGCATGATCATTTAGTCCCCAATTTTTTTATTTTCCCAAGCGTAACAGGAGGAATTGGACCCCAATAGTTGTTGTCCAATTTGTCCTGAGTACACTGATATCTCATATGTGGGAGAAAACTACTGTATGGGCACACGTCGGAGCTCGGAAGGGAAGTAGTGACGCTTTGGAATGCAGACTTTGATGCAATGGTCTGCGGGTGTTATGTGCGTTTGGAGAGCCCCTGATGTACCTAAACTATTGAAACTCCCCACAAGTGACCCCACTTTGGAAACTAGACCCCCCATGGAACTTATCTAGATGTGTGGTGAGCACTTTGAACCCCCAAGTGCTTCACAGAAGTTTATAACGCCCGGGCGTGAAAATAAAAAAATCATTTTTTTCCACAAAAATGATATTTTTGCCCCCAATTTTTATTTTCCTAAGGACAACAGGAGATATAGGACCCCAAAAGTTGTTTTGCAATTTGTCCTGAGTATGCTGATACCCCATATGTGGGGGTAAAATACTGTTTGGGCGCATGGCAGAGCTTGGAAGGGAAGGAGCAACATTTGACTTTTTCAACGCAGAATTGGCTGGAATTGAGATCAGATGCCATGTTGCATTTGGAGAGCACCTGATGTGCGCAAACAGTGGAAACCCCCCAATTATAACTCCAACCCTAACCCCAACACAGCCCTAACCCTAATCTCAGCCCTAACTCTAGCCCTAGCCCTAACCCTAACCCTAATGGGAAAATGGAAATAAATACATTTTCTTTTAATTTTATTATTTTTCCCTAACTAAGGGGGTGATAAAGGGGGTTTGATTTACTATTTATAGCGGGTTTTTATTTTTCGCAGCTGTCGCATGCTAAAAGACGCTTTTTATTGTAAAAATAGTTTTTGCAACACCACATATTGAGAGCTATAATTTTTCCATATTTGGACCCACCGAATCATGTGAGGTCTTATTTTTTGCGGAACGAGTTGACGTTTTTATTGGTTTCATTTTCGGGCACGTGACATCCTTTGATCGCTTTTTATTCCGATTTTTGTGATGCAGAATGAACAAAAACCAGCGTTTCATAAATTTCTTTTGGTGGGTGCGTTTACATCGTTCCGCGTGCGGTAAAATTGATAAAGCACTTTTTTTCTTCGGGTCAGTACGGTTACAGCGATACCTCATTTAGTTCGTTTTTTATGTTTTGGCGCTTTTATCCAATGAAAACAATTTTATATAAATTTTTATATATTATTTTTACACTTTCCTTTTTTTAACTATATTTATTTGTCACATCACAGATCACTGTGACAGATCAGCGATCTGTCACAGGCACTGCACAAGGCTTCCTTGCAGGCCCCCAAAGGTCCCCGTCGCCATCTTGGATTCGGGGACCTGCAGGGATGGAGCCCCCCGCAGCAGCGCTGCACATTGCGCTGCTGTGAGGGGCTCAGGGAAGCACGGAGGGAGCCGATGCTTCCCTTTAACCCCCGGTACACCGCGATCATGTTTGATCGCGGTGTGCAAGGTGTTAACGTGTCAGCTGATTGTGCCGGGTTTCAGCTGTGATAATCAGCTGACACCGCACCGCTGATCGCTGTGACGTACTATCCCGTCCCTGGGAATTAAGTCCCAGGGCACATGGACGGGATAGTATGTCACATGGCAGAAAAGGGTTAATCCTTATTTTTAGTTTTTACTTAATGATATGCTTGTGTCCAAAGGTGGGGTTCATGTATGTGGTGCTGTGATTATATATTCATAATGCAGACTGCTGATAGGACACTGCTCCCTTAGTGACCCGCCCCTAGTTTACATAATGAATATACTAATGTGTGTATTTGAAAAAACATGTCACTTCATAAAAATGGTGGTGCCTGCGCACTATCACTTGTCAGTTAGTGACTTTTATCTTGCGCTGTTGAAAAGAAACAAAAATCACCATGAAAATGGCACCGTCGGCTGCGCCTGCGCAATAGCACCTATCACATTCTGATAAGTGCTACTGTGCAAGCGCCTCCGCCGGCTCCTAGTTGCTGCAGACAAAATGAAATTACACTACATCAAAATGGCGCTGTGGGCTGCGCCAGCACATTAGCATCTATCGCCAATATATAGGTCCCTCAAAGTCACTTCAAAACTGAAAAGGTCCCTAAAAAAATAAGTTTGGTAAATTTCCTTGAAACAATGAAAAATTACTGCTACATTTTTAAATCTAACAACTTATCAAATTGAATATACATTTCATATACAGTATGGTGGGGATGGAAGACGGACATAAGTTAAATTTTATCTGACACATTTTTGTGTTGTGTGACAGGATGAATGATATGAACATACAAAATTTGAAAGTTACACTTTTTGTTGAACTTTTTGTCACATGACTAATATTTTTATAAATCTATGCAAAACACAGACTTTAAATTTACCTCTGTCCTAAAGTATAATGTGTCATGAAAAGACAATATCACAATAACTGGGACATGTGTAAGCACTGCAGGCTTATTGCTACATAAAGTGACATTTTAGATTTGAAAAATTGACTTGGTCACGAAGAGGGTTAAAATGTATAAACTTTTAAAATATGTATAGTACTATACAGTGTAATGTGGGACACTTGGTGTTTTCATGAACCATATATATTCAAGACATCCATTTACAGCAATTGAATTGACTTCACCTATATGTCATGGGCTATGTAGAGGCCAGATTTTAGGCCACGGCTATGGGTTTTCATCGAAATGAAAACACATTCAAAACACTTTATTGACTACTTTTTTCATTTTAAAGTATTATCTAAAGTGTCCAAATAGCTTCCTATTTTGGTACAAATCATGAAGCAGGCACATATCCTCCTTTTCATCCTCGCAGTACATTTCATTGTGGGTGCTAGGACACAGGCAACTTATACTACTAGTAGAATTTCCTACTATGCGCAACTGTACACCAGTACCACCATTTTCACAAGGGTTTTCTAGACAAAGATTTGCTGTTATGATATACAAAAATATAATTAAGGCATATTCTAACAATTTACTTAATATTTAATTGCATTCTCTCTTCTTAAAATGCAATCTAATTTTTCATTACTTACGGATATAGCATCCTTGAATCTGACTGGCAGTTGTACATTCTTCTCCTGGCCCGCACTCCATTGCATCAGACTTAACAGATAAAGGTGTCTAAGTACGTACAGTTCTGTGAGTAATCGTCTGTAAAAAATTATTACCCTTTCTGGAAACAAAGTAAAATCCAAAGTTAGAATACAGTAGAGTCTATCTTTTTATTTAAAAGAATTGTGCAAGGAGTCATTACTATGTGTCATTTACACAGAAACAAATATTAAGATATTTAAACATCCAGACAGTAACAAATATTAAAATAAAAACTTTAATAATGTACGGAAACTCTAGAATCACTTAATTTTCTATTTTAAACTGTTGTTGAGAGGTAGATTATCCCCTTCTTCAGAAGTATCATTGCTGGGCTCACACTGTGGAAAGGAGCTTTGCAGAGTCCTTTCCATATGGTGCTGAGGCATGACATGCACACCTCCACTTCATTCACTTTCTTAGAAAACGCCTAGCATTCTACTAAGCTATCTACAGCAATTTTATAGAGAAAGACTGCAGTAGTGTTGCACATGTCTAGGCACTGCTCCAAACAGAAGATCCTCTGTGGAGCCCTGTTTTGTGAACCTGTGGGGCTCCCAGCTGTTGTATCCCCATTGATCAGAAGTCTATCACCTATCCATTAGCTAATTGAAAATCTCTAAAACGAGAATTATATTTCAAGCACTGATGCATTGTTTTCTGCAAAGAACAGCTCTTTAGAAACGTGTCTGAAAGAATTTGCATAATCTTAACATGTGTGGTCGACATGCTATCTTAAAGCACCACTCTAGAGGTTTTCGTATTTCATTGTTGGCGTCGTGGTCCTAATCTATGGTCCCTGGCCCTAGTTTTCTACTTGCTAGTAATCATCAGCTATTCCTGGTGCCCCTCTGGTCCTGTGCCACCATCTTGTGATCTTCTTACTGACTATTAGACAGAATTAACGATCACAAGTTCTCAGTGCAGGTCTATGAGAGCCAAAATGAGGCTCTTGTAGACTTGCATTGAAAAGTAACCTCCCGCTTGCATAGCAAACACAAGACCGATCTGTCAGGTCACAAACTGCTGGAGACTGACCGATGAAGACAGTATCTGGTAAGAATATGACTAAAGAGATGGAACTTAGATTAGCAGCATACTCATGCTGTGAGCCTGCAAATAGGCTATGCACTGAATGATGAAATACAAGAAGCTTTCCAAATTGTGAACGCACTTAAGAGAGCTCTTTAGTAATCAGAATGCAGTGCCATGACACTCTGCGGGCAGGAAATATACAGTGGGGCAAAAAAGTATTTAGTCAGTCAGCAATAGTGCAAGTTCCACCACTTAAAAAGATGAGAGGCATCTGTAATTTACATCATAGGTAGACCTCAACTATGGGAGACAAACTGAGAAAAAAAAATCCAGAAAATCACATTGTCTGTTTTTTTTTCATTTTATTTGCATATTATGGTGGAAAATAAGTATTTGGTCAGAAACAAGCAATCAAGATTTCTGGCTCTCACAGACCTGTAACTTCTTCTTTAAGAGTCTCCTCTTTCCTCCACTCATTACCTGTAGTAATGGCACCTGTTTAAACTTGTTATCAGTATAAAAAGACACCTGTGCACACCCTCAAACAGTCTGACTCCAAACTCCACTATGGTGAAGACCAAAGAGCTGTCAAAGGACACCAGAAACAAAATTGTAGCCCTGCACCAGGCTGGGAAGACTGAATCTGCAATAGCCAACCAGCTTGGAGTGAAGAAATCAACTGTGGGAGCAATAATTAGAAAATGGAAGACATACAAGACCACTGATAATCTCCCTCGATCTGGTGCTCCACGCAAAATCCCACCCCGTGGGGTCAGAATGATCACAAGAACGGTGAGCAAAAATCCCAGAACCACGCAGGGGGACCTAGTGAATGAACTGCAGAGAGCTGGGACCAATGTAACAAGGCCTACCATAAGTAACACACTACGCCACCATGGACTCAGATCCTGCAGTGCCAGACGTGTCCCACTGCTTAAACCTGTACATGTCCGGGCCCGTCTGAAGTTTGCTAGAGAGCATTTGGATGATCCAGCAGAGTTTTGGGAGAATGTCCTATGGTCTGATGAAACCAAACTGGAACTGTTTGGTAGAAACACAACTTGTCGTGTTTGGAGGAAAAAGAATACTGAGTTGCATCCATCAAACACCATACCTACTGTAAAGCATGGTGGTGGAAACATCATGCTTTGGGGCTGTTTCTCTGCAAAGGGGCCAGGACGACTGATCCGGGTACATGAAAGAATGAATGGGGCCATGTATCGTGAGATTTTGAGTGCAAACCTCCTTCCATCAGCAAGGGCATTGAAGATGAAACGTGGCTGGGTCTTTCAACATGACAATGATCCAAAGCACACCGCCAGGGCAACGAAGGAGTGGCTTCGTAAGAAGCATTTCAAGGTCCTGGAGTGGCCTAGCCAGTCTCCAGATCTCAACCCTATAGAAAACCTTTGGAGGGAGTTGAAAGTCCGTGTTGCCAAGCGAAAAGCCAAAAACATCACTGCTCTAGAGGAGATCTGCATGGAGGAATGGGCCAACATACCAACAACAGTGTGTGGCAACCTTGTGAAGACTTACAGAAAACATTTGACCTCTGTCATTGCCAACAAAGGATATATCACAAAGTATTGAGATGAAATTTTGTTTCTGACCAAATACTTATTTTCCACCATAATATGCAAATAAAATGAAAAAAAAACAGACAACGTGATTTTCTGGATTTTTTTTTCTCAGTTTGTCTCCCATAGTTGAGGTCTACCTATGATGTACAGTGGGGCAAAAAAGTATTTAGTCAGTCAGCAATAGTGCAAGTTCCACCACTTAAAAAGATGAGAGGCGTCTGTAATTTACATCATAGGTAGACCTCAACTATGGGAGACAAACTGAGAAAAAAAAATCCAGAAAATCACATTGTATGTGTTTTTTTCATTTTATTTGCATATTATGGTGGAAAATAAGTATTTGGTCAGAAACAAAATTTCATCTCAATACTTTGTGATATATCCTTTGTTGGCAATGACAGAGATCAAACGTTTTCTGTAAGTCTTCACAAGGTTGCCACACACTGTTGTTGGTATGTTGGCCCATTCCTCCATGCAGATCTCCTCTAGAGCAGTGATGTTTTTGGCTTTTCGCTTGGCAACACGGACTTTCAACTCCCTCCAAAGGTTTTCTATAGGGTTGAGATCTGGAGACTGGCTAGGCCACTCCAGGACCTTGAAATGCTTCTTACGAAGCCACTCCTTCGTTGCCCTGGCGGTGTGCTTTGGATCATTGTCATGTTGAAAGACCCAGCCACGTTTCATCATCAATGCCCTTGCTGACGGAAGGAGGTTTGCACTCAAAATCTCACGATACATGGCCCCATTCATTCTTTCATGTACCCGGATCAGTCGTCCTGGCCCCTTTGCAGAGAAACAGCCCCAAAGCATGATGTTTCCACCACCATGCTTTACAGTAGGTATGGTGTTTGATGGATGCAACTCAGTATTCTTTTTCCTCCAAACACGACAAGTTGTGTTTCTACCAAACAGTTCCAGTTTGGTTTCATCAGACCATAGGACATTCTCCCAAAACTCCTCTGGATCATCCAAATGCTCTCTAGCAAACTTCAGACGGGCCCGGACATGTACAGGCTTAAGCAGTGGGACACGTCTGGCACTGCAGGATCTGAGTCCATGGAGGCGTAGTGTGTTACTTATGGTAGGCCTTGTTACATTGGTCCCAGCTCTCTGCAGTTCATTCACTAGGTCCCCCCGCGTGGTTCTGGGATTTTTGCTCACCGTTCTTGTGATCATTCTGACCCCACGGGGTGGGATTTTGCATGGAGCACCAGATCGAGGGAGATTATCAATGGTCTTGTATGTCTTCCATTTTCTAATTATTGCTCCCACAGTTGATTTCTTCACTCCAAGCTGGTTGGCTATTGCAGATTCAGTCTTCCCAGCCTGGTGCAGGGCTACAATTTTGTTTCTGGTGTCCTTTGACAGCTCTTTGGTCTTCACCATAGTGGAGTTTGGAGTCAGACTGTTTGAGGGTGTGCACAGGTGTCTTTTTATACTGATAACAAGTTTAAACAGGTGCCATTACTACAGGTAATGAGTGGAGGAAAGAGGAGACTCTTAAAGAAGAAGTTACAGGTCTGTGAGAGCCAGAAATCTTGATTGCTTGTTTCTGACCAAATACTTATTTTCCACCATAATATGCAAATAAAATGAAAAAAAAACAGACAATGTGATTTTCTGGATTTTTTTTTCTCAGTTTGTCTCCCATAGTTGAGGTCTACCTATGATGTAAATTACAGACGCCTCTCATCTTTTTAAGTGGTGGAACTTGCACTATTGCTGACTGACTAAATACTTTTTTGCCCCACTGTAAATTACAGACGCCTCTCATCTTTTTAAGTGGTGGAACTTGCACTATTGCTGACTGACTAAATACTTTTTTGCCCCACTGTAAGTGAAATTAAAAAGAACGGATTTAGTATTGACTACTGTAGTTTATGAGGACTTTCAGAGATGGCAGAGTGTATATAAAATAAAGGATGATCTGTAAGCGAGATAGGGTATTTTAACAATTTGCAGATTTGTTGATTTTTCTAGCTCTTGTGGTACTCTACTTGGATACAGAGATAAAAATAAAAGATTGTCTCTTTAAGAATGTTCTTGGTTTATTAAGTGCAGCATAAACCTTGCAGGAAAAAAGTAAACACAGCCCTCTGGGCAAAATGGCAAAATAAAACAGTCGTTCTCCTAGCAAGGATCAGCTCACTCAGGTCTAGCAAGGTCCACGGTTCAGGTCCTTTAACACAGTCACAAACACTTCTCTGGAGTGTTCCTCTCCAGACACTGAACTCCTAATGCTTCTATAGACGATCTACTTAATCCCCAGACCATACCATGTGACAGAAATAAGGTGGACATCCTCCCACCTACTCTATGGATGTCCACATAAAACTCAGCCCATTATACAAATTAGCTGTTAACCCCTCACAGCACTCAATATGCTGGAGGAACATCTCTTGGTTTTAAATCACTGGCGCCATTAAGCGCATTGAAACATATCTCCCATCCAGTGTATTGCCAGTGACTTTGTCACATATTCCCCCCCTGCCCAAAGCTAGGTTTTTGGCACCTTCATTTGCTAAACAGGGGAGTCTGGACAGGGCATCTGCTTTACCATGTAATTTCCCAGGCCTGTGCTCCACATGAAAAGTAAAGGCCTGGAGCACTAGAAACTACCTAGACACATGGACATATTTCACCTTCATTTTCCTCATTCTTCTCAGGGGCACCTGCCTAACAGGTAGTATCTCAGGGTGTCAATTGCCAACTTGATGGCAAAGCACTCTTTCTCTATGATGACATAGTTCTCACAGGAAGAGAGTTTCCTACTCAGGTATACGACTGGATGTTCGTCCCCATCGATTTTCTGGGATAGCACAGCTCCCAAGGAGACCTCGGAGGCATCCATTTGGAGCACAAACTCCTAAATGAAGTCAGAAGCGACCAAGACCGGCTGTTTGCATAAGACGAGCTTCAACTTCTGACATGTTATCTCTGCTTCAGAAGACCATTTACCCATCGACGTCTTTGTGCTCCTGAGAAGATCTGCCAGGGGGGCAGCTATCATGATGAAATTCAGGATAAATCAAAGATAGTATCCCACAATTCCCAGAAACTCCCTAACCTGCTTTTTTTAGACTAGCCGTAGCCACTTTTGGATGGCCTCCACTTTGTCCATTTGTGGCTTTATCTCACTTCTTCCAACGATGTAGCCCAAGTATTTTCCTCTTCTTTCCCCAGGGTGCACTTCTTTGGGTTTATGGTAAACCCTGCCTTCCTCAGTGTATCCAGGACTGCCTGGACCTTCTGCAGGTGTGTTCCCCAATCCAAGCAGGAGATCACAATGTCATCCAGATAAGCATCAGCATACTTTTTGTGAGCAGCTAGGATCTGGTCCATGTCCCTCTGGAAGATACCTGGAGCTCCCTGGAGTCCGAACGGCATCCTGGTATCCTGAAAGCACCCATCACGTGTAGAGAAGGCCATGTTCTTCCTGGCACTTTGCAACAGGAGAATTTGCCAGTACCCTTTTGTTAGGACCAGGGTGGTGATATATCTGGCTCACCATAGCCTCTCAATAAGCCCATCGACCCGGGGTATCAGATATGTGTTGAACTTGGACACCTCATTTAGCTTCCTGTAATTGTTACAGAAATGCCACTATCCATCTGGCTTCGGCACAAGGACAATAGGGCCGGACCAGCTGCTCTCTGACTCCTCAATGACTCCTAGGATTCACATCCTCCTCACCTCCTTGGAGATGACCTCGCGGCTGGCTTTGGTAATCCGATACGGCTTTTGGTTCACCCTCACATATGGTTCAGTTGCTCCACAACTTGCATACATCATGGTAACTCAGTAAACTGATCTTGGTTCTGCTGAAGCAGCACACGGCTCTGTTGTTACTGGGCCAGTGACAGTGCCTCTGCCACTGTGACATCCTTGACCCTGGCATCAGGATGGGCCCTTAGGCATATTGCTTCTACTGGATCCCTGTCTCACCACGATTGCAGCAGGTTAATGTGGTACACCAGGAATGGCTTTCTTCTCCCTGGTTGATGGACCTTGTAGTTGACATCACTCAACTTTTTGACCACCTCGTATGGCCCTTGCCATTTGGCCAGGAACTTACTTTCAATCGTGGGGATCAACACCGACACCCGATCTCCAAGGCTGAACTCTCTGTCTTGCTGACCGATTGTAGATCATTGCCTGAGCCTCTTGTGCTTGTAGAAGTCTCTCCCTCACAATTACCATAACTCTCACAATCCTGTCCTGCATCTGGGTCACATGTTCGTAAATGTTTTGGAGAGGTGTTACCTTCTCTTCCCAGGTCTCATTTGCAATGTCCTGAAGTCCACGAGGGTGCTGTCGATTATAAGAGCTAAAACGATGAGAATCCCAAAGAGGCCTGTGGGACTTCTCTAATGGAGAACAGTAGGTATCACAGCAAGCAATCCCAATCTTAGCCATCCTTCTCCACGACCTCCTTCAGCATAGATTTCAAGGCCTTGCTGAGCCTTAGTCTGTCAGGATCGCCTTTGGCAGACCTGTCCGGGAAAAAATATGAGCTAGCTTTTATACTACCGCCTTTAGGTACCCAGTAGCATATTCCATTACGACTAGGATGTATTGATGACCCCTGGTGAACTTAACTAAGGGCAAGACAAGGTTCATGGTAATCCAGTCAAATGGGACCTTGATTATGGGCAATGACACTAGGGGACTGTGAAAATTGGATACGGGAGCAGTTAACTGACAGGTAGGGCAGGATTTGCATAAATTAACAATATCTTGGTAATACCCAGGCCAGTAGAACCTCTGAAGGACCTGCTTTTGATTCTTGTCTACTCCCAGATGCCCACCCAAGACATGAGAATGGGTCAGATCTAATACCCAATTTGTCTATAGGGTCCTGGCACCAACAACTATTCTATCACTTTCCCCCTATGTTTGGGTTCCTGATAAAGCAGCTCTTCATTTAAAGTAAAATATGGAAACCTGGTGTCGGCCCCCAGCTCTTCAGCAACCCCATTTATCACAGTCACATTGTCAAACACATTTTTTAAAATAAGATTCTATGTTTAGGCAGTTCCAAAAATCCACCCAGAAACCCCCAACTCAGGAACCTCAGTCTCACTGGTCACTGTCTTGTTCTCGTCACCAGCAAGGACACACGGGGTAACAATTACCTCCAACTGTGATGGGGAATCTTCATGGGTAGACCAGCTCCAGTCTTTATTAGTGGGCACCCTTGCCTTTTCCCACAAGTCCCAGAACAGGCTAAAGTCCCACGAGTTGATCACTGGATTTAGCAAGTCTTTGACTACACTGACCTCATGAGACTCAGTACCATGGTTCATTTTTATTGTCATTCTGGTGCAGATGCCCACATGTTTTCCTGGGATCAACTGTCGGGAAAGTGTGGCCTTTTTCAGCGTCACCAAACTTGCTGAATTCAAGAGTCCTGACACCAGAATCCCATTTATTGTCATGGGACATGCCTACGGCCTTTCACCAGGCTGATAGTCCACACTGCAGGATAAGTATAGTAGGAGCAGTACCTCCCTAGGCTGCAGTCCATCTCTTCGTATCATTCCGCTAGGCTCACCAGTTCATCTGCATTCCGGGTATCTTCCTGGGCAACCCAGGTCTGCACCAGCCTAGTAAGGGAGGGAACAAATCTGTCCATCATAATCCACTCAACAATCTGGTCTGGTGTAGATGATTCCAGCTGCAACCATTTTTCCACAAAATTCAGTAAATCAGTCATTTGAGATCTAGGCAGGTTATCACCATAATGTGCCCTCTTATGATTGAGTCACCAAGGAGGAAAAAAACAAAACATAAGCTCAGCCCATAAAATCAGAGAGGTTGGAAACTAGCGGATTGCAGACCCCTAATCCTATCACACAACTAGCAGTAGCTGTGGAGTGTTCCTACGGTGATCCTAGACACTTCGTCACAGCCGGAGATCTAAATAAGCCTAAAGAGAGAAAAGGGAAAAACTGACTGCCCCAGAGCAGACCCCAAAGCAATAGGTAGCCCCCAACATATAATGATGGTGAAGCAAGATGAAAACACTAACACAGATAGAAAGATAGGTTGAGCAAACGATGGGGCCCAAGCTAACTAAAAAGGACAGGATAGAAAAGCTGCTGTCTGCAATCCAAGAAAACCCTGCTAAAAAGTATTACCAATGCAACTGATAAGCAAAAAGGACCCTGAAGTCACTAGACTTCAAACCCTATATCAGCACTCAGAATATTCTGGAAGCAGAGCAAAAGAGAACACTGATCAAGGAAAAAGAATCCAGCACACCCCCGGCCGGGGATGGCTGAACTCCAAAAAACAAGGTAACCAAAACCAAAACTAATAATTTCAATAGCAGAGCAAAAACTTATCTTTGGGAAGCAGGAATCAGACTGGTCTCCAAGAATCCAACAGAGAAATCACCAGCGACTCAGAAGGGCGTCGGCTACCTTATATCCAGTCAGAAGTTCCGATCAGGTGTTTGGTAATCAGCCTCACTACCTTCCTTCACCAGAAGAGGGAGATCCTCGGACACAAAAGATGAATGACCAGATGAGCTCACAACAGTACCTCCCCCTTGAGGAGGGGTCACCGAACCCTCAACCAAGCCACCAGGCCGATCAGGATGAGCTCGATGAAAAGCACGCACCAATCTTTCGGAATGAATATCCAAGGCAGAGACCCAGGAATTATCCTCCTGACCATAACCCTTCCACTTAACCAAATACTGGAGTCTCCGTCTAGCCAGATGGGAATCCAGTATCTTCTCTACCTCATATTCCATGTTACCTTCAACCAACACAGGGTCAGGAGGTGCCGCCATAGGAACCACAGGTTCAACAAACCTCTTCAACAAGGACTTATGAAACACATTATGAATCTTAAATGTGACAGGAAGAGCCAACCGAAAAGAGACCGGATTAGTAATCTCCAAAATCTTGTAAGGTCCAATAAATCTAGGTTTAAACTTTGGAGATGCCATTTTCATAGAGATATTCTTTGATGACAACCAGACCATATCACCCACCTTAAACCGGGGACCAATGATCCTATGCCGGTTAGAAAACCGCTGGGCCTTTTCCTGGGAAAGAGACAACTTATCCACCACTTGGTCCCAAATCTGCTGCATTCTTTCCACCACAGTGTCAATCCCTGGACAGGCAGAAGACTCCACCTGCCCTGAAGAAAATCGAGGATGAAACTCAAAGTTACAGAAAAAGGGTGACATCAAAGTGGCAGAACTAGCTCTATTATTTAAAGCAAATTTGGCCAAGGGTAAAAATGAGACCCAATCATCCTGATCAGCAGATATAAAACATCTCAAATAAGCCTCCAAAGTCTGGTTTGTTCTCTCCGTCTGCCCATTGGTCTGAGGGTGAAATGCAGAGGAGAAGGACAACTGAATTCTCAACTTGGAACAAAAGGTCCTCCAGAATCTAGAGACAAACTGAACTCCTCTATCCGATACAATGTTCTCAGGAATCCCGTGCAAGCGAACCACCTGTTGCAAAAACAAGGGCACCAACTCTGAGGAAGATGGCAACTTAGGGAGTGGTACAAGATGGACCATCTTAGAGAATCTATCACAAATCACCCAGATAACAGTCATCCTCTGAGAGACAGGCAGATCAGAAATAAAAATCCATTGAAATATGGGTCCATGGCCTCCTGGGCACCGGAAAAGGCATCAACAACCCACCAGAACAAGAACAAGGCTTAGATCGGGAGCAAGTCCCAAAGGACTGCACAAAATTTCTGACATCACGAGACAAGGCAGGCCACCAAAAAGACCGACTCACCAAATCTCTAGTACCAAAAATACCTAGATGACCAGCCAACGCGGAGCAGTGAACCTCAGACATCACTTTCCTCCTCCACTGGTCAGGAACATACAACCTACCACTGGGACAACGCTCAGGCTTATCCTCCTGAAACTTCTCCAGAGCACATCTCAAATCAGGCGAGATGGCAGAAAGAACCAACCCCTCACCTAAGATGGTAGCAGGCATGGTCACAATAGGAGAATCGGCCAAAAAACTCCTAGAGAGGGCATCAGCCTTAACGTTCTTAGTGCCCGGGAGAAAGGAGACCACAAAATCAAAACGTGTGAAAAACAAGGCCCACCTGGCCTGTCTCAGATTCAAGCGTTTAGCCGACTCAAGGTAGATCAAATTCTTGTGGTCAGTGAAGACCACAACTTGATGTCTAGCTCCCTCCAACTAATGTCTCCACTCCTCAAATGCCCACTTCATGGCCAACAGTTCTCGATTCCCAACATAATAGTTGCGTTCCGAAGGAGAGAACTTTCGGGAAAAGAAGGCACAGGGGTTGATTTTAGATGTTACAGGATCTTTTGGGGACAAAACAGCTCCTGCACCAGTCTCTGAAGCATCCACCTCCACCTGAAATGGAAGTGAGACATCGGGTTGTCGCAAAACCGGAGAAGAAGTGAACCTCCGCTTCAGCTCCTGAAAAGAAGAAACAGCCTCTGGAGACCAATTCAGCAAATCAGCGCCCTTCTTAGTCAAATCAGTCAATGGTTTGGCAATAACAGAAAAATTGGCTATAAACTTACGATAAAAATTAGCAAAACCCAAAAACTTCTGGAGAGCCTTCAAAGAAGTGGGCTACACCCAATCATAAATGGTCTGTACCTTGGCCGGGTCCATTTCAATAGTTGACGGAGACAAAATAAATCCCAAAAATGAAATCCTCTGTACACCAAAAAGACATTTCGATCCCTTAACATACAGGGAGTTTTCACTCAAAATCCGGAACACAGTCCGAACATGTTCCACATGAGAGTCCCAATCCCTGGGAAAGATCAAAATATCATCCAAATAGATGATCAGAAACTTATCCACAAAGTCCCAGAAAATATAATTCATGAAGCACTGGAAGACAGAAGGGGCGTTAGTGAGCCCAAAAGGCATCACCAGGTACTCAAAATGTCCCTCCGGAGTATTAAACGCTGTCTTCCATTCATCCCCATGCTTAATGCGAAAAAGATTATACGCCCCCCTGAGGTCAAGCTTGGTAAACCAGCAAGCACCTTCAACTCTAGAAAATAGGTCAGAAATCAGGAGTAACGGATACTGATATTTCACAGTAATTTTGTTAAGGGAGCGATAGTCAATACAGGGCCTTAATGAACCATCCTTCTTGGCCAAAAAAAAAAAAAACAGCACCCAAGGGTGACGAGGATGGTCTAATATGACCCTTCTCCAACGACTCCTTAATATAAGAACGCATAGCCTCATGTTCGGGTACAGATAAATTAAAAAGTCGACCCTTGGGAAATTTACTCCCTGGACTCAGCTCAATTGCACAGTCATAACTCCTATGAGGAGGCAAAGATGCAGACTTACTCTCACTAAACACATCATAAAAATCAGCCAAATGGTCAGGAACCTCATGTGACTGGGGAGAGGTGGAGAAAACAGGATTGTCACTAACAGCACACCGACAACCCCAACTCACCACAGACACAGATTTCCAATCCAAAACTGGATTATGGATTTGCAACCAGGGGAACCCCAGCACGATGGTATCATGCAAATTATGCAACACCAAAAATCTGCAATTTTCTTGATTGTCTGGGGCGACCCGCATTACCACCTTGGTCCAAAACTGAGGTTTATTCTTCGCCAAAGGAGTAGCATCAATACCCCTCAAAGGAATAGGTGTCTGCAGGGGTGTCATAGGGAAACCACAACGTTTAGCAAAATCTAAATCCATTAGGTTCAAGGCTGCTCCTGAATCCACAAAGGCTTTAGCAGAAAATGTGGACAGGGAGCAGATCAGAGTAATTGCCAGAAGAAACTTAGGTTGTACACCACCTACAGCAAATGTGTGTGCAAAACATTTCTCTCGTTTAGGGCAGGCAGAAATAACATGAGAGGCATCTCCACAGAAAAAACACAGCTTATTACGCCTTCTGAACTCCTGACGTTGTGCCCTAGACAAAACTCTATCACATTGCATGGGTTCAGACATTTGTTCAACAGGTGACAGCATTTCCCGTATAATTTTACGTTCACATAAATGCAGATCAACCTGAATGGCTAATGACATAGAATCATCAAGACTAGAGGGAACAGGAAATCCCACCATAGTATCTTTTCTGATAAACCCTTCTGAAAGAGAGCTGCCAAGGCACCATCATTCCAAGTGGTGAGGACCGCCCACTTTCGGAATTTTTGACAGTACAGTTCTGCAGAATCTTGACCCTGGCTCAATGCCAACAGGGTCTTTTCAGCTTGATGAATCGCATTAGGTTCATCATACAACAACCCCAAGGCCTGAAATAATGCGTCCACATTAGTTAGAATAGGATCATCTGGTACTAAAGAAAACGCCCAATCCTGGGGATCGCCGCACAGCAAGGAGATGACAGTCTTAACCTGCTGCACAGAGCTCCCCAATTAGGCTTCAAGGAAAGAAATAATTTACAATTATTCTTAAAATTCAAAAATTTAGACCAATCCCCAAAAAACAAATCAGGAGTGGGGATTTTTGGATAAGCAGCGTGTGAACGACCAAGATAGGCGGAAATTCCCCCCACCTCAGCAGCAAGCTGCTCCAGACGATCAGACAATTGCTTAAACTCCATCAGAAAAAAAAACGGCCTCAGAGAAAAAGAGGAAAAAATATACACAAAAAAAAAATTCTGACACTTTTTTTTTTAAACAATTCCTGCTTTTGAGTACCCTATAATCTGCGGTATGGCTGGTGTTTCTGTTATGATTGAGTCATCGAGGAGGAAAAAACAAAACACAAGCTCATCCCAGAAAATGAGAGAGGTTGGAAACTAGCGGATTGCAGACCCCTAATCCTATCACACAACTAGCAGTAGCCGTGGAGTGTTCCTACGGTGATCCTAGACACCTCGTCACAGCCGGAGATCTAAATAAGCCTAAAGAGAGAAAAGGGAAAAACTGACTGCCCCAGAGCAGACCCCAAAGCAATAGGCAGCCCCCAACAAATAATGATGGTGAAGCAAGATGAAAACACTAACACAGATAGAAAGATAGGTTGAGCAAACGATGGGGCCCAAGCTAACTAAAAAGGACAGGATAGAAAAGCTGCTGTCTGCAATCCGAGAAAACCCTGCTAAAAAATATTACCAACACAACTGATAAGCAAAAAGGACCCTGAAGTCACTGGACTTCAAACCCTATATCAGCACTCAGAATATTCTGGAAGCAGAGCAAAAGCAGAGAAATCACCAGCGACTCAAGGGCGTTGACTACCTTATATCCAGTCACAAGTTCCCGTTACCCAGTCACCATCCACCTGATCAGGTGTTTGGTAATTAGCCTCACTACCTTCCTTCACCAGAAGAGGGAGATCCTCAGACACAAAAGATGAATGAACAGATGAGCTCACAACAGTGCCCAGTGATGAACCCGTTGTTCTCTATCCAACATAGTCACTTCCGTGCATGCCCAAAATTCCAGCTTTTAGTTTGGCATACTCCTGCACATCCTGTAATGCCAAATCATAATAAGCCTTTTGGGGCTCGCCAGTTAGATAGGCGGCCAACACCTCCACCAACTGCTCTGGTGGTAGCTACTCATGCTCTCCTACACGCTCAGACACAGTCAAAAATGCTTCCACATCATCACCAGGGGACATAAGTATCGTCACCTAGACTTGGTGGAGGAGCTGCTGGCCTTCCACGAACCGCCCGTGAGCAAGTCAATGCTGCTGGTGCTGCTGGTGTTGCTATTTCATTTGTTGTATAAGCAACTTACAAGTCTATTGTTGCGCCATCTGTTGATGCTGTAATTGCAGTTGATGCTGTTGATGTACAAGATCTTTGAGCAGATCCTCCATTTTGCCTGATGTCGTA
The DNA here is from genome assembly GCF_039654945.1 of Dendrobates tinctorius. Taxonomy (NCBI): domain Eukaryota; kingdom Metazoa; phylum Chordata; class Amphibia; order Anura; family Dendrobatidae; genus Dendrobates; species Dendrobates tinctorius. Next base: position 2,952,802 of record NW_027361728.1, on the reverse strand, counting down.
TGTTGGCCTGTGTCCTCCGTTACCCAAGACATGCAGTATGTCTTGTAGCTGTGACACGTGTTAGCTGGGAATGCTGCCTGCACTTTTAACACTACCTATCGAGTAGATGGGCTCACTCAGCTGGACAGAGGTAAAACAAAACAATGTCTCTTTAAAAATGTCCTTAGTTTAATAAGTGCAGCGTAAACCAACCTGGAAATAAAGTAAACACAGCCATCTGGACAAAATGACAAAACAAATCACAGTCCTTTTCCTAGCAGGAATCTGCCCGCTCAGGGCTAGCAGGGTTCACAGTTGAGGTCCATTAACACAGGCACAAACACTTCTCTGGAGTCTTCCACTCTAGACAATAAACACCTACTGCCTCTAGAGGCCAGCTACTTAAGCCCTAGACCACACCCTGAGGTGGAGATAAGGTGGACATCCTCCCATCCACTCTATGGATGTCCAAATAAAACTCAGCTTATTATACAAATTAGCTGTTAACCTCTAACCGCACTCACTGTGCTTGAGGAAAAGCTCTGGGTTTTGCATCACTGATGCCATTAAGCGCACCCAAAATTTTCAGAGGGACAAATCCTTGGTAACACGCTGTTATCAACGTTTTACTGTAGATTTCTGTTGTGAAATCCATGTTCATATTTGAATTTTCCTTGCTTATTCGACATAAAATATCTTTAGCCGTGTGAGATTTTATATTTCTCCTCTAACTGTTGGAGATGAAGATTAGCAGGCAGTTAAAATGATTGCAAGCAATGTACAAATTTGATTTGGATGTGACATGTTGCACACGTCATGAATGCATACATCCCAGTGTTGGTCATTCTCCAATAAATTCAGAGCTTGACATGCACTGCAAAAAGTGTAACGCCGTTGACAATTATCAATTGCTGTAAAGACATTGGACTATGCACATTTACCAACAGCATGCAAAGAAAAAAGCATTCATCTTGATTGGGATGCATGGTGTTCTGCCTATCGTAGTTTTTTAAAAATATGCTACGTTGTCAGTCGACTGGTTCTCCTCGTTTACATAGTTCAAATGATTTTCTACTCTTATCCCATGTGTAATACTTAGGCACTTCCAAAATACAGCAGTGTTTTCGCAAATGTGTAATTTTGACATAACATGAAGAAAGCAATTAACGTTGTAGCCGGTGGATTCAGGACTATTTGTTGTACATTTGCAGCTGTGAAATAAACTCGTTGTCCATTTTCTAGATTTACTGCTAAGTGACCAACAGCTGGACTTTGTTCATGCATGGGAAATGAAAGAATTCGCCATATACAGCTTCGTTGCTGTTTCTGTATCTTCCAGCCAGATACTGTGCGATTTCATCTATATGTGTGACCGCATTCCTATCACTTACAGTATTCCATGTATATGTGCGCTTTGTCTATTTTTGATAGCAAAGGTGAATATGAAACAACCCACTAGTTATCTATTTCAATGTCTCCGTTTCGCATTTGTATGGTTGCTAATTTGCTGCCATCTTCTGATGATCTTTTGTATAAATGATATCCATCATTTCCTACAACTGTGCTGGATACTAATGTTCGAGGATAATGCTTAGAGCATTTTCTGTCTACCATGCATAGTGAATTTGGATTCAGTGTACCGCAAGGTCCACGTATTATATTTTTCATCACAACGTCATACAAATCCTTATTGACGTCGGCATTGGGTATCTCAGCACATATTGCATCGTCGAGTTCATTTGAAGTGATTTTGTTATAGAGCCAGATTAGTATACTGTATGTGCATGCAATCCTCACTTTTGCCATTCCACTGAGTACATCCGGCAGTGCACAGACCCAAACACTTCATGTTTTACCATGAAATCCATCAGTGATTTCAACTTCTGTCTGAAAACATGTGCTGTGATGTCATGCCTATCCATCTTCGGTTGCCAAGAAAGTAAGATCTGCTTTACGGTATATTGTCCCAAGCTGGATTGCATGTGAATGTAATAAATAGGCCTGGATGCCTGTAGAGACAAACATACACAATTGCCTCTTGAGCGTAATCATGCATATGACATGGACTGCCTGTATATGAAGATGGCAAAATCGTTAGTCTTCCAACCTTAGTTGCATTACCGTCATTCACAACTGCATCTCGCATATGAACGTATTCTTCAAAGCGAAGGATGGTCTGACTTAATGGATAAATGTCAAACGTTCAGTTTCGATTTTTGCATATATATCTACGATGTATTGGTGAAACAATTGACGGCATTTCAAAATGTGATTGTCTTCATTCTCTCGAATCATTAATCGGAATGAATAGTTCATTGTGTTGTATTTCATATTTTTTTCTTCACCACTGACTGGATGTATCATCTTAACGTTGAAGTGATATCCATTTGCACCATCACAAAAAATGATTGGATATTGCAGGGCAACGTAGAATCGATGACTTTCTGCAACTTTTATCAATTGATCATTTTTCCGATGAAGAACAATATCTCTAGGTTGGAATTAATCTCCCACTATAGCAATTGCCACTTCGTCTATTGTTGGAGCATTAAAACTTCACACATGTTCTCCAGCAGATGTTTTGTCAGCATGAACAACAATCTTGTTTGTAACAGATGGCATCATGCCAATTGCTGTTTCAAGCAAACGCACTAAATAGTTTGTTCGTGAAGAAGCTCTTGCAGTTGGGGAACAATGGACCTTTTAATTCTGGTAGAAAGTGCGCAGCGTGCATTCGATTCATCATTGCCACTGATGAAATGCATTTGTAGGAATTTATGTTGACCATCTGGGAATGGAAGCATGGAGCCAGCTTTATGATAAACTAGTAGAATACCCGCAGCTTTGCTCTCAGAAAATATGTTAAATTGTTGGTTATGGTAGCTAAACTGAAATTTTCATTGTCACCCTGAAATTGACATTTTCAGATTGCTGCAGTTAATTTTTTTTCCACTTTAAATTTTTATTATTTTGGCATTCTACTAATTTGCCGTAACATTGATGTGAACAACAACTTTCTTTTTAATTTCAACATTTTTATTGATTTTACATATTCAATACATATTATGTAGTATAAACTATTACAACTATTTTTCAACAACTTTTTATCAGAAATGAAAATTTATGAACCTTACACAAACATATAAAACATTTACACCCAATTAACAACTTAGTGCAACCCTTCCCCCCTCCCTCCAGTGTAATCTATAAGTAGTTCACGGATGAAAGAGTAAAATTGGTTTACAGTTAAACAACTATCTATTGTGGTGCTTTTTGTTGAACAATGTTTCTGGTTTTACCTTCAGGTGCATATATGAAAAGATTTTTGGGGTTACCCACTCTAGAGCAAGCAACATACAACTGTCCATGTGAAAAACACGGGCTCTCCAAATTAATGCCGGCTACTTTAAGTGATTGACCATGTGCTTTGTTTATAGTCATAGCAAATGCAAGTCGGATTGGGAACTGCAGATGCTTAAAATTGAAGGGCATGTTGCTTGATAGCAAAGGAATACGTGGAATGAAAACATTTGCTCCCTTAGAGTTTCCCATAAGAATAGTGGCTTCAATAACATTGGGCATGAGACTCTTAATGCACAATCTTGTACTGTTACACATTTTGGTGGGTCAAGGTTCCGAAGCAAAATTATTGTGGCTCCTATTTTTAAAGTGAGCTTATGCGGTGGCATTCCAGGAGGCTGCAAAGAATTCAGGAACTCCAATGGATATATTACGGCTTGTTAACTCTCCATTACTGAATCAATGGACATGTATGTGGTCATTAGGCCAGGCAGCCTTCCCTGAATTATTAGATTTATGGAGTGACACTATTATTTTTAGGCGCTAGGGTTGTATGTTCAGAAAGCCACTGATGGTTGTTAAAATTGTTACAAACATCAGGGAAAACTAGGTCAATAAGTTTCATTACACAAGATGTAATTTCACAAAAATCTTCCAGACGTGGAATCAGTACGGAACCTATCATTTCCAAGGCATAGTAGCTGGTGTGTAAATTTGTCCGCAGTTGTATTTCTCATCAAATGAACCCGCATATTAGTAGTAAGAGTTTGCTTCTGAACATGTATCCACATATTTTAGACAGACTATACTGTCCTCATACACGTTAGCACAGTGTGTAATGAGACACGTAGCTAAACCCCCTGTCTTCTTTAAGAAAAAAGGCTGTAAGCTGTAACCCTCTTTTATTGATTGCAGATGTGACAGGAAAGAGTGAAACTATAGGATGCAATAACAGGAGCATTTCAGAACATATAACTGCACAGAGCATAAAGCACAAATAGTCTGCAATATACAGTAATATGAGATAAACACACAAGTGACATGAGATAATACAGTAACATGAGGTAATACAGTAACATGAGGTAATACATAGCTGAGGATTACCTACTTAGTACATCAACCATATTGGTAAACACAGGACTGTAACACATAGATAGTGCTGTTACCAACTATGCTTAGAGCAGGCTGTTTCAGGAGCATGAAGAAAACGAATGGTGAGGTTTCTCCTCAGATGCATGGAGGCTGAATGGCTGCTGTTCCCTTCACAGTGTCATAATAAGACCACAATGCAACAGGAACAATCCCACAATGCCCTAAGAACTTCACATAATACATTGCAAATTAAACTAGAATCTATACATTAAACCGCCAGCAGATGGTGCTGTTACCTTACAATATGAAATATAGGAAGGATTAATACACACAAAATGTACAATGTCTGTAATAACGGAGACATACAAAAATATGATTAAACGTTCTAGACAGCAATTATATGGCTGGACAGAACACAGGCATTCACCTCATCCACTGATGTTGCTCCCTTAACCCCTTCATGACAGCCAATACGTATATTTACTTACCTGAGATATAAGGGAATATCATCCCCATACAGGTGACAATCCAGCAGCCGTTGGCTGTCCATTATATCTGACAACTTGCTGTATCACAAATGATCGGTGTTGGCACCATCCATATCTGTTTAACCCCTTAGTTGCTGCTGTCAAAAGTGACTACATCAAATAAATGGTTAATAGATTGTGGGGGCTTGCACTTTAATGTAATTGACACACCGAGATCATGATTGTGTGGTCCTGATGTTTGCCATAGCAGTTCATGGCCAAATAGCGGCCTTAGAGTCTGCCGGCTACAGCAGTCAGTTCAGAAGTTAGTGACATTTAGGTGGTAAACAAACACTTTTTCATTCCGGCTACACCACTTTGCATTAATTCCTGAAAATCACCTGAAGGGTTAATAAACTATCTGACAGCAGTTTTCAATATGTCAGGGGGTGCAGTTTTTAAAATGGTATCATGTTTGGGGATTTCCAATATATAGCACCCCTAAAGTCACTTCAAACTTGGATAGGTCCCTCAAAAAAATAAATTTTGTAAATTTCCTTGAAAAAATGAAAAATTATTGCTACATTTTTAAACCTCCTAAAAGGCTAACAAAATTAATTAGTGTTTTAAAAATGGTGCTAATGTAAAGCAGACATGTGGGAAATTATATTTATTAATGTTTTTGTGTGATATGTAGTGTTGAGCATTCCGAAACTGCAAATATCGGGTATCGGCCGATATTCGCTGTATCGGAATTCCGATACCGAGTACCGATATTTTTACAATATCGGATACCGGAATTGGAAGTCCCCATAATGCAATGAGCCAGTGTTGTGGCTGTGATTGGCTGCTGAAATGATGTAATCATGATGCGCGATCTGTGCGGGCCTGCCGGGGATGTGTACTGGCCTGCCGGGGGTCTGTGCGGGCCTGCCGGGGGTCTGTGCGGGCCTGCCGGGGGTCTGTGCGGGCCTGCCGGGGGTCTGTGCCGACTGCTGGGGGTCTGTGCCGACTGCCGGGGGTCTGTACGGGCCTGCCGGGGGTCTGTGCGCGCCTGCCGGAGGTTGTGTGTGTCCAGGCATCGTCCGATGGGACTACAAGTCCCATCGGGCTATGCCTGCTACAATGACAGTGATTGACACATTAGCCAATGGTGGGACAGTAGTAGTCCCATCATCCTGCTAATGTGTTGAATGTAAAAAAAAAACATACATGCTACATACATACTACATATATACAACATTCATACAACATACTTACTACATACTACATATATACTACATTCATATTACATTCATACAACATACATGCATACTACATATATACTACATTCATACAGCATACATGCATACTACATATATACAACATTCATACAACATACATACATACTACATACTACATACATACTTCATATGTACTACATTCATACAACATACATACATACATACTACATATATACTACATTCATACAGCATACATACATACTACATATATACTACATTCATACAACATACATGCATACTACATACTACATACATACTACATACACTCACTGGCCACTTTATTAGGTACACCTGTCCAACTGTGTGTTAAGACTTAATTTCTAATCAGCCAATCACATGGCGGCAACTCGGTGCATTTAGGCATGTAGACATGGTCAAGACAATCTCCTGCAGTTCAAACCGAGCATCAGTATGGGGAAGAAAGGTGATTTGAGTGCCTTTGAACGTGGCATGATTGTTGGTGCCAGAAGGGCTGGTCTGAGAATTTCAGAAACTGCTGATCTACTGGGATTTTCACGCACAACCCTCTCTAGGGTTTACAGAGAATGGTCCGAAAAAGAAAAAAAATCCAGTGAGCGGCAGTTCTGTGGCCGGAAATGCCATGTTGATGCCAGAGGTCAGAGGAGAATGGGCAGACTGGTTCGAGCTGATAGAAAGGCAACAGTGACTCAAATTGCCACCCGTTACAACCAAGGTAGGCAGAAGAGCATCTCTGAACGCACAGTGCGTCGAACTTTGAGGCAGATGGGCTACAGCAGCAGAAGACCACACTGGGTACCACTCCTCTCAGCTAAGAACAGGAAACTGAGGCTACAATTTGCACAAGCTCATCGAAATTGGACAGTAGAAGATTGGAAAAACGTTGCCTGGTCTGATGAGTCTCGATTTCTGCTGCGACATTGGGATGGTAGGGTCAGAATTTGGCATAAACAACATGAAAGCATGGATCCATCCTGCCTTGTATCAACGGTTCAGGCTGGTGGTGGTGGTGTCATGGTGTGGGGAATTTTTTCTGGGCACTCTTTGGGCCCCTTGGTACCAATTGAGCATCGTTGCAACGCCACAGCCTACCTGAGTATTGTTGCTGACCATGTCCATCCCTTTATGACCACAATGTACCCAACATCTGATGGCTACTTTCAGCAGGATAATGCGCCATGTCATAAAGCTTGAATCATCTCAGATTGGTTTCTTGAACATGACAATGAGTTTACTGTACTCAAATGGCCTCCTCAGTCACCAGATCTCAATCCAATAGAGCATCTTTGGGATGTGGTGGAACGGGAGATTCGCATCAGGGATGTGCAGCCGACAAATCTGCGCCAACTGTGTGATGCCATCATGTCAATATGGTCCAAAATCTCTGAGGAATGCTTCCAGCACCTTGTTGAATCTCTGCCACGAAGAATTGAGGCAGTTCTGAAGGCAAAAGGGGGTCCAACCCCTTACTAGCATGGTGTACCTAATAAAGTGGCCAGTGAGTGTATATACTACATTCATACAACATACATACTACATACATACTACATATATACTGCATTCATACAACATGCATGCTTACAACATACATACAACATACATACTACATACAGTGGGGCAAAAAAGTATTTAGTCAGTCAGCAATAGTGCAAGTTCCACCACTTAAAAAGATGAGCGGCGTCTGTAATTTACATCATTGGTAGACCTCAACTATTGGAGACAAACTGAGAAAAAAAAATCCAGAAAATCACATTGTCTGTTTTTTTTTCCTTTTATTTGCATATTGTGGTGGAAAATAAGTATTTGGTCAGAAACAAAATTTCATCTCAATACTTTGTGATATATCCTTTGTTGGCAATGACAGAGGTCAAACGTTTTCTGTAAGTCTTCACAAGGTTGCCACACACTGTTGTTGGTATGTTGGCCCATTCCTCCATGCAGATCTCCTCTAGAGCAGTGATGTTTTTGGCTTTTCGCTTGGCAACACGGACTTTCAACTCCCTCTAAAGGTTTTCTATAGGGTTGAGATCTGGAGACTGGCTAGGCCACTCCAGGACCTTGAAATGCTTCTTACAAAGCCACTCCTTCGTTGCCCTGGCAGTGTGCTTTGGATCATTGTCATGTTGAAAGACCCAGCCACGTTTCATCATCAATGCCCTTGCTGATGGAAGGAGGTTTGCACTCAAAATCTCACGATACATGGCCCCATTCATTCTTTCATGTACCCGGATCAGTCGTCCTGGCCCCTTTGCAGAGAAACAGCCCCAAAGCATGATGTTTCCACCACCATGCTTTACAGTAGGTATGGTGTTTGATGGATGCAACTCAGTATTCTTTTTCCTCCAAACACGACAAGTTGTGTTTCTACCAAACAGTTCCAGTTTGGTTTCATCAGACCATAGGACATTCTCCCAAAACTCCTCTGGATCATCCAAATGCTCTCTAGCAAACTTCAGACGGGCCCGGACATGTACAGGCTTAAGCAGTGGGACACGTCTGGCACTGCAGGATCTGAGACCATGGTGGCGTAGTGTGTTACTTATGGTAGGCCTTGTTACATTGGTCCCAGCTCTCTGCAGTTCATTCACTAGGTCCCCCCGCGTGGTTCTGGGATTTTTGCTCACCGTTCTTGTGATCATTCTGACCCCACGGGGTGGGATTTTGCGTGGAGCACCAGATCGAGGGAGATTATCAGTGGTCTTGTATGTCTTCCATTTTCTAATTATTGCTCCCACAGTTGATTTCTTCACTCCAAGCTGGTTGGCTATTGCAGATTCAGTCTTCCCAGCCTGGTGCAGGGCTACAATTTTGTTTCTGGTGTCCTTTGACAGCTCTTTGGTCTTCACCATAGTGGAGTTTGGAGTCAGACTGTTTGAGGTGTCTTTTTATACTGATAACAAGTTTAAACAGGTGCCATTACTACAGGTAATGAGTGGAGGAAAGAGGAGACTCTTAAATAAGAAGTTACAGGTCTGTGAGAGCCAGAAATCTTGATTGCTTGTTTCTGACCAAATACTTATTTTCCACCATAATATGTAAATAAAAGGAAAAAAAAACAGACAATGTGATTTTCTGGATTTTTTTTCTCAGTTTGTCTCCCATAGTTGAGGTCTACCTATGATGTAAATTACAGACGCCTCTCATCTTTTTAAGTGGTGGAACTTGCACTATTGCTGACTGACTAAATACTTTTTTGCCCCACTGTACATACAATACATTCATACAATACATACATATAGACATACAATACATATAACATAGAGTACATGCTCACCATCACTTTTCACTTTGATCCCCAAAGCCAGTGTCATCTCACTGTAAAAAATATGAAAAAAACAAACAACCAATATACTCCCTGATCCGCAGAAATCCACGAGTGTCCCACGATGATCTCTTGCAGTGCATCACTGAGAGGTTACTATAGTTCACAGGTCTCACTTTATGGCAAAAGCTGCGTGGGAATTTTCTCAAACAGCAATGCCAAAAGTGAGACTAGGGACTATTTTTTTTACAGTGGTGGAGGAATACAGTGTGGAAGGATACCTACCTCCCGTCATTGTATTCCTGGAGCCCCCTAGAGAGCAGTCGCATCAGCTGATGCTGCTGTTCTCCACGAGAGATCGTCGTGGGACACTCGTGGATTTCTGTGGATCAGGGAGTATATAGGTTGTTTGTTATTTTCATATTTTTTACAGATGATACAGGCTTCGGGGATCAAAGTGACAAGTAATGGTGAGTATGTACTCTATGTTATATGTACTGTATGTCAATATGTATGTAGTATGTATGTAGTATGTATGTAGTATGAATGTTGTATGTATGTATGCTGTATGAATGTAGTATATATGTAGTATGTATGCATGTTGTATGAATGTAGTATATACTCCAAATACTGAGCAGTGAGGGACACTCACATCAGGAGACTCTCACATCTCTTCCCGGATTTCATCACCATGAAGGAGGAAAAGAAAACATATATCCTGCTGGGGGAAGAAGAGAGAGCAGTGGAGATAGCAGGGCAATATGTGAGCGAATGTCATAGACTGCGAGAAAGAAAGCTATGATATGCCATGGACTTCTATGGCCCCCACCCTGGATCTGCCCTCTGCCCCCCATTCACCTTCCCTATGCCATGGACTTCTATAGCCCCATCCTGGATCTGCCCCCATCCACCTTTCCTACAGCCCCTACCCAACATCCCTACAGTCCCTATCCCTATTCACTTTTGTACACTTGATTTGGCAAAACTAATGTGTATTGAGTCCTGCCTATAAAGCTTCTTTGAATTTGAATTTGATATATGAAGTATGTATGTAGTATGTATGTATGTTGCATGAGTGTTGTATATATGTAGTATGTATGTATGTATGTATGCTGTAGGAATGTAGTATATATGTAGTATGTATTGTGATAAAACACTCCGGGATCGCCTTTGCTGGGGTCAAAGGTCACGTGCGTTTAGCATGAAACTCAGGCGCACAAGCCGGGGTCCAGGTATAACTGACACTGGGCCAGGTTTATTAAAGGAGAAAGCAATGCATAAAGAAAATAAAACATAAAACAAATCCTTGCCTGTCCGGCACTAACTAAACAAGATCCCACCTAACTACCAACTGGTTGGCTTCTCCCATCCAGCCAAACCACAGATACAGTAGGCACTGCTTCCACTCAAATGTGTCTCTCACACAGACAGACTCTGTGTGTCGCCAGGCTGAGACACTCACACAACCACCTGGCATCCTTTTATATCCGCCTCCCATTATTCATTAGTAACCAGGTGCGATACTGACCAGACTAGGCCACATAGGAAAGGTATCTGGGCGAGATATACCTGCCCTCATCCACTATTCCCACATGATTCTCACATATCCCCCCCTCTGCTCAGACCACTCCGGTCGAGCAATTACACCCGCCAAACAGTGCACTCGGGACAAGGCATCTGCATTCCCCATCTGTACCCCTGGGCGGTGCTCCTTGCAGTCCAAACGGCATATACACATACTGAAATAAACCTTCCAGCGTAGCAAATGCCATCTTTTCTCTGGCCGCCTCCGCCAGAGGGATCTGCCAATACCCCTTTGTTAGGTCTAGGGTCGTAATATACCGGGCTTTTCCTAACCGATCTATTAACTCGTCGACCCGGGGCATAGGGTAGGCATCAAATTTTGAGACCGCATTCAGTTTCCTGAAGTCATTGCAGAACCAGATGGTGCCATCCGGTTTAGGAATTAGCACAATCGGGCTGGACCAAGCACTGTGCGATTCCTCAATGACTCCTAACTCTAACATTGCCTTCACTTCTCGAGAAACGGCTTCACGGCGCGCTTCCGGGATTCGGTAGGGTTTTACGTGAACTGTGACACCAGGTTCCGTTACGATGTCATGTTTCACCGTGGGAACCAGGATCAACACCCTATCTCCGGGTGCAAATGTACGGATCTTGGCACCCCTATCATAGATTCTTTTTGGGCTCCTTGAGCCTGCATCATGTGTTCTTTGACGATAGGCATAACAGCCGCAATACGGTCCTGCATTTGTGTTACGTGATCTATCACCATTTTAAACGGAGTGACCTGACCCTCCCAGGTTTCTTTTGCGACGTCTAACAGTCCGTGAGGATGTCGGGCGTGCAATAACTCGAAAGGCGAGAATCCCATGGAAGACTGGGGTACTTCCCTGATGGCAAAAAGCAAATACGGAAGTAAATAGTCCCAGTTCTTCCCATCTTTGTCTATCACCTTTCTCAGCATCTGCTTGAGTTTTATTGAACCGTTCGACCAACCCGTCTGTTTGAGGGTGATACACGGATGTGCGTAACGGTTCGATTTGTAACAACCGGCAGAGCTCCTTCATTACCCTGGACATAAAGGGGGTCCCCTGGTCGGTGAGTATCTGTTTTGGTATACCGACCCGACTAAAAACATGCACCAGTTCCTTGGCAATCATCTTGGTGGCCGTGTTACACAAAGGGATGGCCTCCGGTTAATGAGTGGCATAATCCAAGATGACCAGGATATGTTGGTGTCCACGTGCAGACCGTGGAAGGGGCCCAACTAAATCCATCCCAATCCTCTCAAACGGGACTTCAATAATAGTTAGGGGTACCAAAGGGCTACAGAACCGGGGCTTAGGTGCAGAGGCTTGGCAGTCAGGACAAGACTCACAATATACACGAATATCGTGATGCATGCCTGGCCAAACAAAAACAGTGTAATATCCTTTCGGTGGTTTTCTGGACTCCCAGGTGACCTCCCATCACATGTCCGTGGGCCAGGTCCAGCACTTGCCGCCGGTAGGGTTTTGGCACGACTAACAGTTGCTCCGTGTCTTCCCCCTTTTTCTCTATCTGATATAGCAAATCATTCTCCAGGACCATGTAAGGATATGCCAGCCTAGAGCCAGGTTCTACAGGTACCCCATTTATCACTTTTACATTGGTCCTAGCCTGAGAATGGGTAGGATCCTTTATTTGCTCGATTTGGAAGTCATCTTTCTGGACTTCCAAATCCGGCAAACGGGGAGGTGGACTGCTGTCGGCCTCCTCCTCTTCCCTGGTCTCCTCCGTATCACCCGCCAAGACTGAAAACGGGAACTGCAGGTCATTTCCAGCAGACTCTCCCCCCCCAAGTCTTCCTGGGGGACCTCTTCCAGGGGTTCGGGTCCCACACGAGCCCTGGGAGAAGAGTCACATACCCTGGGGCATCAACTGATTCTCCCACAACTGCTAGAAGTGGGGAAAATCCTGGCCCAAGATAACATCATGCAATAACGCAGGGATGAGTCCCACTTTATGTTGCACAGACCCATAGGAAGTAGTAATGCATATGACCATGGTGAGGTACGAACAGGTGTCTCCATGCACACACGTTACAGAAAATTTGTCTTATGGTCCAGTCGGGGCTGACACCAGACTGGCCTTCACCAGAGTCACCACACTTCCCGAGTCTAACAATGCTACCACATTTTTGGCATCAACAGTTAAATCACACAAGTGTTTTTCCACATCCCTTTGACCGGCATTCACACTCACTACCCGTGCAACCATAGACATGCGTTTTTTAGAGTCTGTGACGTCGCAGTGCATGGGTTCGCAGTGACTGGACAGTTCACAGCAATGTGGCCCATCTCTTGGCAGCGGAAACACCTAACGGGCCCCTTGCTTAGACCATAGTTCGTTACTCTCGGCCTTGAAGTGCGGGCAGTCCCGTTTTCCCCCCCCCACTGTTTTAGGGATTTTTCCTTCTCCCCTACTCCCTGGAAAAGTCTTACCGGTTCCACGTGGAGACGATGAAGAACGAGGTGGGGTAGCGTCATCTCGGAGTCCATCCGCCATGGAGTAACGTTCAACCAGATCCACCAGTTGATCTGCCGTTGTAGGATTTCCATGGCTTACCCACTTCCTCAGGGCTGGCGGTAGAGCTATCAGGTACTTGTCCATGACGGCTCTCTGGATTATCTCTGGCGCTGTCAGCACCTCGGGTTGTAGCCACTTCTTCGTCACGTGGATCAGGTCGAACATCTGTGACCGCAGTGGTTTATCCAGTTGATAAGTCCATTGATGCACTCTCTGTGCACGGACAGCGGTCGTCACTCCCAGCCGGGCCAAGATCTCGGCTTTCAGTTTGTCAAAGTCCTGCGCGGCTTCAGGTTCTAAGTCATAATAAGCCTTTTGGGCCTCACCGGAAAGAAACAGGGCAATCAGGCCGGCCCGTCGTGCCTTCGGCCATTTTTCTCGCACCGCCGTCCGTTCAAACGTGGTCAGGTATGCCTCGACGTCATCTTCGGTCATCATCTTCTGCTAGTACCGACTCACGTTAATCACTCTCGACTTGGCTTCCAGGTTAACCTCAGGTAAGCTTGCCAGGCACTGCGCCACCTGCTGGAGAAGCGAACGATCGGCAGCTGTCATGTCCACCAACTCCTTCAGCTGGGCCATCATCACCCAATTAGCTTCTTCCTGGACGGCGGTGGACTGTACCAGCGCTTTCACCACGTCCTCCATGTTCATGCTTCCAACGTGATGCCCGTGTTCTCCACCACAATGTGATAAAACACTCCGGGATCGCCTTTGCTGGGGTCAAAGGTCACGTGCGTTTAGCATGAAACTCAGGCGCAGAAGCCGGGGTCCGGGTATAACTGACACTGGGTCAGGTTTATTAAAGGAGAAAGCAATGCATAAAGAAAATAAAACAAAACAAATCCTTGCCTGTCTGGCACTAACTAAACAAGATCCGACCTAACTACCAACTGGTGGGCTTCTCCCATCCAGCCAAACCACAGTTACAGTGGGCACTGCTTCCACTCACGTGTGTCTCTCACACAGACAGACTCTCTGTGTCCCCAGGCTGAGACACTCACATAACCACCTGGCATCCTTTTATATCCACCTCCCATTATTCATTAGTAACCAGGTGCGATACTGACCAGACTAGGCCACATAGGAAAGGTATCTGGGCGAGATATACCTGCCCTCATCCACTATTCCCACATGATTCTCACAGTATGTAGTATGTATGTATGTATGCTGTATGAATGTAGTATATATGTAGTATGTATGTAGTATGTATGTTGTATGAATGTAGTATATATGAAGTATGTATGTAGTATGTAGTATGTATGTATGTTGTATGAATGCTGTATATATGTAGTATGTATGTAGTATGCATGATTTTTTTTTTTTTTTTTACATTCAACACATTAGCCGGATGATGGGACTACTACTGTCCCATCATTGGCTAATGTGTCAATCACTGTCATTGTAGCAGGCATAGCCCAATGGGACTTGTAGTCCCATCGGACGATGCCTGCACACACACACAACCCCCGGCAGTCCGCACAGACCCCTGGCAGGCCCGTACAGACCCCCGGCAGGCCCGCACAGACCCCCGGCAGTCCGCACAGACCCCGGCAGGCCCGCACAGACCCCCGGCAGGCCCGCACAGACCCCCGGCAGGCCCGCACAGACCCCCGGCAGGCCAGCACAGACCTGCACACACAGACACGCACAGTGTCCGCCCACACTCTTCCCCCCTCCCAAACTGGATGAGCAAGAAAGGGTTTTTTTTAATTCTGATGTTTCTGTCCCATTGACTTGAAAGGGGTTTCCGGTATCGGAATTGGCAATACCCGACACTTTTTGGGTATCGGTCCGATCCAATCCGATGTTTCTCAATATCGGAAAGTATCGCTCAACACTAGTGATATGACTATCTGGATTAAAGGGATAATCATTCAAAGTTTGAAAATTGCAATTTTTTTTACATTTTTGTCAAGTTTCTGATATTTTTTAAAAATGAACACAAAATATATCAATCTAAATTTACCACTATCATAAATTATAATGTGCCATGAAAAAACAATCTCAAAATCACTTCAATTTTTTGAAGCATTCCAGGGTTATGACCACATATATTGACATTGGTCAGAATTTAAAAAATTGGAACGGTCACGAAGGGGTTAAGAACAGGTAATATCTGGCAGAAGTCACATGCAAAAATTACAGCAATTCCCCCCATTAAATGATCAGTTCCCGCAGATCTTTCAATGTGCGATCAAGGGCCGCAACCACTTTCTTGTGCGCCATGGTACATTCATCCCAAACAATTACTTTGCAAGTTTCAGCCTGCCTTATATGATTCTTGTGAAGACGACATTCCCGTTGCTCTGATGTCTCAGCTGCCTTACATTTAGCCTGTCCCATCTATTTCTTTTCAAGCCGCGAGTCACGTTCACTTGTCTCAGCTCTTTGACACAATTTTGTTTTCTTAGATTTTGGATGAACTTGCCCAATAGATGTTCATTTTTTGGGTTGCATTTTAAAAAACTGTCCTTACTATTATGACCCTTTAGTATTCACCTGACACTGATAAGAGAAGTAATAGGATGAATAGTAAATACAGAGCAGCCCTCACACAGTATTACAATGACCTGAAGCAGCTCACATCTCAGTAATGAAAACCGCCTCACAGGCAGACTTTTCTAGTTGCCCATAGCAACCAATCAGAGCTCAGCTTTCACTTTACCTCAGCAGCTTCAGTGATGAAAGCTCCCTGTATAGTAAATAATAATGACAATCTTACTATGAGGCATTTTTCGCCTGACCAATATTGCTGCTCAGTAATATTCATCCGTGTTTGTAGGGTGCATCCATCTGAGTGTGTTTGCATGCGTGTGTGGTCCTTGTGTGTGTGTGGTGTGTATGTGGTATTTGTGGGGTGGTGTTTGTGTTGTGTGTGTCTAGAGTGGTTTGGTGTTTGTGTGGTGTGTTGTGGCATTTATGTGGTGTTGTGCTTGTGGGTTGGTGGATGTGTGCTGTCTGTGTGATGTTTGTATGGTGTTTGTGAAACGTTTGTGTGTTGTATGTGGTGGTGCGGCCCCTTTAGCAGTGACTCTTTGGCGCCATCGCTATAAACCGTACTGTCAGTCACAACTGCTGTTTTCCCCTCAGCACTTTTACTTTCACCTTTACATTTCTCCATTATATGTAGAGCGTAAATTCGGGGGTCCCAATCTCATGACGGTGGGACGCTAACTAGATTTAACGTGTGCAGTATTCTGCTCCTTTGGGTGGAAATGATGTCATTTGGAAGCATGAGTTGTATTTCCTGATGTTAGATATACCAGTATACAAATTATACTATTTAAATTAAGAAAAGTAAAATTGGTCTAAAAGCATAAAAGTAATAACAGTCTGTATATACCAATATTTTTTCTGATTGTTTTATATTCTATATGCATGAGAAGTTTACACAAACAGAATATGAAATACACATTTGACCTCATAACGCTTTTTAAAAGCAAATAAACATTACACAATCTTAGCTATTATACTAGAGTGAGAAAGCTAAAAAAAAGCAAACTGTACAGCTATTACAATTTATAGGTTAATTGTCATGTGATTAGGAAATAGAGTTCTTTAACCCTACCAAACAATTTAGTTCTCATTTCAGGAACAGAAAATAAAGCAAACAAACAAAAGCATGTCCAGGAACAATAAAGCAACACAAACATACTGCACATGGAAACTAGTTTAACATAACATTTGGTGTAAAAACATTATTGACATTTTTGTAAAAGTTTGAAAAAAGCTTGGAAAGGTTAACAAAAAGAAGATAAACAAGTTTTATGTTATTGCAGGTGCAACTAGAAGTAAACTTACTGTTGATAAAGAAACTGAAATTAAACAAAAGGGTGATACAGTCAAAATTGTTGGCAGCACTTTTATACTCTATATGAAAAATAACACCTTCTAAATTTTCCATAAAATTTCAATACTTTTATTTATTAAAAAAATAGAAACAGTAAGTTTTTGAACTTATAATTTGCTGGAAGATACATAACAATACTGGGAAATATAATATAATCTCCCTAATTCCGGATTTAAAAACCGTCAATTTTCACTGACTATTCCAATTGGAGTGATAAAAAATGTTAACTAAAGTGTAACTTTTACTTACAAAAATGTTAAAATGTTCTATTTCATATTCATATAAAGGTAAAAATTAGAGTTGAGCGACTTTTGGTTTTTTAGGGTCGAGTTTCGTTTCGTGAAACCCGACTTTTCCAAAAGTCGGGTCGAGCAAGATCGTCCGATTATAGGGAAAAGTCGGGGTCGTCCCGAAACACAAAACCCAATGTAAGTCAATGGGGAATAAAAGTTGGCAGTGAGAGGAGGACAGGAAACACACCTACAGTGCCCATTTGAATGCCAAAAGCATCAATTCTTCTTACTTAAGCTTGTCAACCTTAACTAACTTCATAATACAAGTTACGCACTGAAAAATGGGGGTTATTTGGCTAAAGTTGTGGGGGGGGAGGGCTGGCTCCAGGTTTTCATGTGCCCTGGGCGAAAGAGCGCCCCTTTAACACATACCACAACTCATCATGCTCCGATACGGCAGAGAAATAGCGGTATAGTACAATGAAAAATACTTCAGTTTTTACATCTCATGACGAGGCCCATCTATTTCTCCATACAGACTCATTGGTCCCATATAATGTTTGAAACAGTATATAATGAGCTCCACATAATGCTACAGTATATGTTGGTCCCCATGGATGAAGCTCCACTATGTTATGGGCCCAAATAATGCTCCAAACATAATGGGCCCCATTTCTAATGCTCTAGTGTATAATGGGCCCTGTAAATGCTGCTCCAGTGTCTGATGTCCACCTTTGGAATGTTCCAGTGTATGGTGGGCCCCATCTATCATTCTCCAGAGTATAGTGCTCCCCAAAAATTGCTGTCCCAACATTGAAAACAATCAAATAAGTCTCCTCGCTAGGGAATCCCTGTACTAGTCTGGACTCCTCGTCGTCCCCATCTTCCATCTCACTGCACAGTATTTCAACCTTGCAAGTGCTGTGATCCTGAGCAAGCAGGGGGGGCCCACTCGTTGGCGATGGCACTGGCACAGGGCTCCTGATAGTACGGTGGTGTGTCTGATGGCGGGTGGGCCGAACCTGCACTTTCATCTGCAGCTTCCTCTTTGTCACCGTGTAAGATGGAACTGTATATGGGAAGTGTAACCTGAGTTTCATCAGGGTCAGATTCAGGCCGTGTAGCGTGCGAGGGGAATGTAGTGGTCTGGGTCAATGTACCAGCAGATTCATCGAGCAGTGGCTGGGCATCAGTGCACTTGTGTCACCCCCAGGAGTACGGTCGCCACAGTGGCATTACCTTCCTCCTAGGGAGTGTGATGTCATGCTTGGGAGCAACGAAGGATCTCTCTAGCAGGTTAACTGATTGGGCGGCGTTATTCCCACGAGTCATGACCCTCCAAACAGCGTTCATGAAGGCAAAGTGTTTGTTTTACGTGAGCAGTATGGTTGCAAAGCTGAACCTTAAAGGAATGTCCAGAAGGGCACCACCAGGAGTGGAGCCTACAGTTTAATTCGACTCCACCTGGGAAACCTCAACCATGCCAGCTACAGAAAAGATGCACACATTGCAAGCTTAATTCCGTTAACGAACGAGACTCCGTCATGCCCCGCGGTCCGAGTCCGGCTTACTAGAGGGACACGTCAGGCTCTGGCACATGAGATTGGCCAATAACTGGTGTGTCATGCCCTTACATGTCCGTGGCTGCATGTGCGCTACACTGAAAAGGCCAGCGTTTGTCGCTTACAGGTGCAGATAACCCGCTGAACAACGTTGGTGATGGGGATCTGTGATTACAATTATTACCCGCGAACGATGATTTCCCAGTAAGTGCAGGTCAACCGTAGTTCCGGAATTAGGCCTAACCGTCATTCCTGAAAAAATGAAAAACTTACGTGTGCAAACCACAGGTGCTGTAGCTTGCTTAACAGCTCGCCAGCCGTTCTCAGGCCCAGTATGGATTACACGTGATTGCACAAAGGTGAGAAAGGGTACCGTATCCCCAGATAACATGTATGGATAGCGTACACATTCAAAATATATGTCTATACATCAGGAGGCAGGCTCAGACGGTGTTAGGCCCAGTATGGATTGCACGTGATTGCACAAAGGTTAGAAAGGGTACCGTATCCCCGGATAACATGTATGGATAGCATAGTGTACACATTCAAAATATGTCTATACATCAGGAGGCAGGCTCAGACAGTGTTAGGCCCAGTATGGATTGCACGTGATTGCACAAAGGTTAGAAAGGGTACCGTATCCCCGGATAACATGTATGGATAGCGTACACATTCAAAATATATGTCTATACATCAGGAGGCAGGCTCAGACGGCGTTAGGCCCAGTATGGATTGCACGTGATTGCACAAAGGTTAGAAAGGGTACCGTATCACCGGATAAAATGTATGGATAGCGTACACATTCAAAATATATGTCTATACATCAGGAGGCAGGCTCAGACGGTGTTAGGCCCAGTATGGATTGCACGTGATTGCACAAAGGTTATAAAGGGTACCGTATCCCCGGATAAAATGTATGGATAGCGTACACATTCAAAATATATGTCTATACATCAGGAGGCAGGCTCAAACGGTGTCAGGCACAGTATGGATTTGACGGCCCAGACTACACAGCGGAGGAGCAGGGAGAGGTAAAGATTGCAAATGCTGGGGCCCTGCCCAAGCAAGGGGGGCCCACTCGTTGGCGTCGGTACTGGCACTGGGCCCCTCATAGTAGGGCGGTGTGTCTGACGGCGGGTGTGCACCACCACCGTCAGAGACACTTGATTGCACTATGAGGGACCCTGTGCCAGTGCCCGCACCCAAGAGTCGGCCTACCCACCTGTCCAGGACAACGGCACTCGCACGGTGTCGTGTGCTAGGTGGTGACCCCGGCCATGGGGGGGGGAGGCAGCACAGTTAGGGAGTTTTAGAAAGTGGCATATGTTGATGTTGGACATTCAGCTGATGCAAAAGGTGAAATAGGTCAAGTCCCAGGAAGAGGTGGACCAAAGCAAGCCATTTTTCTGTCACCCTATGTGTCATCAGGGGAAGGTGGGACAAAATCCTTGGAAACCCATGCATGGTTCATTTTAATGAAGGTTAGATCATCCACATTTTGGGTTGACAGACGGGTCCTTTTTTCTGTCAGGATTGATCCAGCTGCACTGAAGACTCTTTCCGATAGCACACTTGCAGATGGGCAAGCGAGCTCCTGTAAGGCATATTGTGCCAATTCAGGCCAGGTGTCCAGTTTAGCGGCCCAATAGTCAAAGGGGAATGACCTGTGTGGGAGAACATCGATATGGGAGGAAAAGTAGTTTGTAACCATCGTTGACAACTGCTGTCTCCTGTCACTTTCCATCAATGCAGTATTACCAGTTGTGTGAGCGGTACTTGAAAAATCAGTCCACAACATTGTCATGAAACCCCTGTCTCCAACGCCACTTCTGCTGTGTGCACCACGAACACCTCTGCTAAGCTGCCCCCGGCCCGTACGGCTCGTGTGAGAACCATCACCGCTGCTGTGTGCTGGGAATGCCTCAAGCAACCGATTTACCAGAGTTGCTTGTTTATTAGCCAATATTAGGTCAAGGTTCTCCTGTGGCATGATGTTTTGTAATTTGCCTTTATAGCGTGGATCCAGGATGCTGGCCAACCAGTAGTCGTCATCGTTCATCATTTTGGCAATGCGGGGGTCCCTTTTTAGGATCTGCAAGGCATAATCTGACATGTGGGCCAATGTTCCCGGTGTCAATGATGCACTGCGAGTGCTGGTTGGAGGAGCACTTTCTGGCAAATCCACATCCCTCCAGTCACGCACAAACCCTGTACCAAAACTTGCCACGCCAACATTTTCACTTGCCCCACGAGATGCATCCTCCTCCCCAAAGTAATCATCCCCATCATCCTCCTCCTCCTCCTCTTCTTCCTCCACCTCGTCCAGGAGAGGTCCCTGAGCAGACAATGGCTGAATGTCATCAAGGATTCCCTCCTCCTCTTCCTCCTCATCAACATTGGCTGCAGAAGCCTGCTCCTTAAGGTGCGTCAAAGTTTGCATGAGCAGACGCATAAGTGGGATGCTCATGCTTAGGATGGCGTCGTCTGCGCTTACCAGCCGTGTGCATTCCTCAAAACACTGAAGGACTTTACAGAGGTCTTTCAGCTTCGACCACTGCACACCTGTCAACTCCATGTCTGCTCTCAAAGTGCCTGGCCGTGTATCCTCCCACAAATGCATTATGGCCTGCCTCTGCTCGCACAGCCGCTCCACCATGTGCAATGTGGAGTTCCACCTTGTTGCAATGTCGATATTGAGGCGGTGGTTAGGAAGGTGGAGCAATCGCTGCAGCTTCTGCATACGAACGGAGTGTACAGGCGACCGGCGGATGTGCGCGCACAGTCTTCGCACCTTCTGGAGCAGGGCTGTTAACTCCGGATAATTTTTGAGGAAGCACTGCACCACCAGGTTCAAGGTGTGAGCCAAGCAAGGTATGTGGCTGAGTTTTGAAAGGGCTATGGCTGCCACAAAATTACGGCCGTTATCACTAACTACCTTGCCTGCCTCAAGATGTACACTGCCCAGCCATGACTCAGTTTGTCGCTTCAAGTACTCGGCCAGCACCTTGGCGGTGTGTCTGTCGCCCAAACACATCATCTGCAACACAGCCTGCTGACGCTTTCCACTAGCTGCTCGATAGGGGGACACCTCGTGTGCAACAGTGGCAGCTGCAGATGGAGTGCTCGTACGACTGCGCTCTGTGGACGAGCTTTTGCTTCTGGAGGAGGAGGAGGAGGAGGGTCGAACGCCTACAGCCAACTGTTTCCTATACCATGGGCTAGGCAGCACTGTCCCACCACCGCTGTCCCCTGTGGACACTGCATCCACCACATTAACCCAGTGCGCAGTGATGGACACGTAATGGCCCTGGCCATGCCGACTGGACCATGCATCAGTTGTGAGGTGCACCTTTCCGCTCACTGACTGCTTGAGTGCATGGACAATGCGGTCTTTCACATGATGGTGGAGGGCTGGGATGGCTTTGCGAGAGAAGAAGTGGCGACTGGGTAGGTCATAGCGTGGTACTGCATAGGCCATGAGTTCGCGGAAAGCTGTGCTTTCCACCAACCGAAAGGGAATCATCTCAAACAAGATTAGTTTGGCAATGTGGGCGTTCAAACCCAGTGTACGCGGATGAGAGACTGAGTACTTTCTTGACCTACTCATAGTGTCTGGGAGGGTGAGCTGGACTTGAGAGCTGCATATGGTGGAAGTAGCGGTGGACAGGGCGGACTGAGAGAGGGTTGATGATGGTGATGGAGTTGTTCTTTCTGATGGCCTAGAATCAGTCTTTCGTTGATATAACAGTGGGATTCCCTGACTGCTGTGGCCTTGCAACGACACCTCAACATTTGCTGCTGTGCTAACCGGTGGGCTTACAGTGGGGGAAACAATGTAGCATTGCTGACTACCTTCGTTGTGATCAGTTGCACATGTGGCACTTGAGGTTTGGTGTTGTGTCCACGCTTGCAAGTGCATGCTGGTTAAATGTCTAAGCATGCAACTGGTATTCAAATTTTTCAGATTTTTCCCCGGATAAAGGTCTTTGCGCACTTCTTACAGATAACCTTGGCCTGACCATGAGGATTTTGTTCAAAAAAGTGCCACACAGCACTCTTCCTACTTTGGCAGACATTTTGCGGCCTAGCACGCTGTGATCTTTTGACCCTCTGGACAAGCTGTCCAGCAACTCTTTTGATGTTTGGAATCTGTCTTTGGAGTGCTCCGGGCCTGTCAGATAACAGCTGTTGCGATGTCGATGTCTGCTGTGGATGCTCCTCATCTGAGCTATTGGAAGCAGCACCCTCTTCCCCCAATGGATGCCAATCTGGGTCAACAACTGGGTCATCCATCACCTCCTCTTCTATGTCATGTGCACCTTCCTCTGTGTCACCGTGTATGGTGGTATAGTGTGCGGGAAGGGGCACCTGAGTCTCATCAGGGTCAGAATCTGGCTCTGTACACTGCGAGGACAATGTAGTGCTCTGAGTGAATGTACCAGCAGAATCATCCATCAGCGGCTGTGCATCAGTGCACTCCATGTCAGATTCATCTTGGCCTGGGTAATTCACCATTTCACTTGATAATCCAGGCATGGTATGTGAAAACAGCTCCATGGAGTAATCAGTAGTATGGCCTGCGTCATCCTTTAATCTTGGTCGGGGTGAAGGACACAAGGAAAGGTGTGGTTCATGAACATGAGCCTCCAATGACGACTCAGTGCTTTTACTTTTTACAACTGAAGAAGAGGAGGCGATAGAGCTGGAGGCTGAGTCAGCAATGTAAGACAAAACTTTTTCCTGATGCTCTGGCTTTAAAAGCAGTTTGCCAACTCCTAGAAAACTAAGCCTTCGAAGCCTTATGGAGCCAGACGATGACGCAGGCTCAACATCTCCTGCATTCGGTCCTATTTTGCTCTTGCCACTACCATCAGATCCACCACCAACACCATCATTACCAGCTGCCAACCCCCGCCCAATTCCACGGCCTCTTCCACAAGCCTTCCTCATTTTTGGTAGAAATGTAGACAAAATCCAACAAACTATATAGTAATGTAAAACAAGGTACAAGGTGTCTATAGGATAGGGGAGATTTTGAATTTTTGCACACACTAGTGGACACTGGACACTTTTGGATTGTGTGAGGCCCACTTAATATCTGAGCGCTATGTCACAGGCTCGATGGCACAGCTGTGACCAAAGTGACTAGAAGATAAGGGAGATTTTGATTTTCTGCTCACACTAGTGGACAATGGACACTTTTGGATTGTGTGAGGCCCACTGAATATCTGAGCGCTATGTCACAGGCTCGATGGCACAGCTGTGACCAAAGTGACTAGAGGATAAGGGAGATTTTGATTTTCTGCTCACACTAGTGGACAATGGACACTTTTGGATTGTGTGAGGCCCACTGAATATCTGAGCGCTATGTCACAGGCTCGATGGCACAGCAGTGACCAAAGTGACTAGAGGATAAGGGAGATTTTGAATTTCTGCTCACACTAGTGGACAATGGACACTTTTGGATTGTGTGAGGCACACTGAATATCTGAGCGGTATGTCACAGGATCGATGGCACAGCTGTGACCAAAGTGACTAGAGGATAAGTGAGATTTTGAATTTCTGCAGACACTTGTGGACACTGGACACTTTTGGATTGTGTGAGGCCCACTGAATATCTGAGCGCTATGTCACAAGCTCGATGGCACAGCAGTGACCAAAGTGACTAGAGGATAAGGGAGATTTTGAATTTCTGCTCACACTAGTGGACAATGGACACTTTTGGATTGTGTGAGGCCCACTGAATATCTGAACGCTATGTCACAGGCTCGATGGCACAGCTGTGACAAAAGTGACTAGAGGATAAGGGAGATTTTGAATTTCTGCAGACACTTGTGGACACTGGATCCTTTTGGATTGTGTGAGGCCCACTGAATATCTGAGCGCTATGTCACAAGCTCGATGGCACAGCAGTGACCAAAGTGACTAGAGGATAAGGGAGATTTTGAATTTCTGCTCACACTAGTGGACAATGGACACTTTTGGATTGTGTGAGGCCCACTGAATATCTGAACGCTATGTCACAGGCTCGATGGCACAGCTGTGACAAAAGTGACTAGAGGATAAGGGAGATTTTGAATTTCTGCAGACACTTGTGGACACTGGATCCTTTTGGATTGTGTGAGGCCCACTGAATATCTGAGCGCTATGTCACAGGCTCGATGGCACAGCTGTGACCAAAGTGACTAGAGGATAAGTGAGATTTTGAATTTCTGCACACACTAGTGGACACTGGACACTTTTGGATTGTGTGAGGCCCACTGAATATCTGAGCGCTATGTCACAGGCTCGATGGCACAGCTGTGACCAAAGTGACTAGAGGATAAGGGAGATTTTGAATTTCTGCAGACACTAGTGGACACTGGACACTTTTGGATTGTGTGAGGCCCACTGAATATCTGTCATGTCGGACACTGTTCACACCAGGGTGTCCGGCAGACAGCGGTAATACCCTGTTGGGTATTCTGTTCCAGTCGGGATAGGGTTAACCAGGTTGTCATCCTGGCTGAGGGCTGGGCCACGCCCTAGGTCTTTAAATAGTTCGTCCTGACTATGGGCGTCGCCGACTATAGCTTTAGCCTAGTGCTAGCAATACCGGTCAGCAGTGGTGGTGTTGGAGCGTCTGATATCTGGTGCAGTATATCCCTCAGTGGTTCTTTCTCCAATCTGTTATATATATATTTGGTTGCCCTTGCACATTATTGTATTCCCTTGTGTATTTACTGTGTGGTGTTTTCTTTTACCCCTGTCCATACGTATTTGTGGGGTCTGGTGTCTGGTCCCCTCACTGGGTGGAGGGAGGTGGGTTCAGCTTAGGGCTGGACAGGAGACAGGGACAGGGTGGAGGCTCAGGCAGGCACACCTTCAGTGTAAACCCTGGGTAGAGGGACAGACAGGGTTCCCCTAGTCTGAGGGACATCACAGGGGTCCCGGGGTTTTTGCCTAAAGTAACCTAGGCATTCCATGACATTATAGTCGGCCCAAATAATAAAGTGAAAAAAAAAAAAAAAGGGAATATAGGGGTTACTTACTATGGATCCTATACTTTCCCTAACCAAGCAGCTGGAGGCTCTATCCATACAGGTCACTGAACTCAGGGGGGCGGTCCAGCAACAAGGCCTGTCAGCTCCTGCAGTACCTGCTGAGGCTGCAGCCAGGGCAGCTGAGCCCAAGTTTCCCCTTCCTGAACGATTTGCTGGTGATCGTGGTAAGTTCACGGTGTTTCGTGAATCATGCAAATTGTATTTCCGTATGCGTCCACATTCCTCAGGTAATGAGGCTCAACGCGTGGGCTTGGTGATTTCTTTGCTGAGTGGTGACCCACAGGCCTGGGCCTTTTCACTCCCTTCAGACTCACCGGCATTTGAATCTGTAGATTTTTTTTTCTCTGCTCTGGGTTTGATCTATGATGATCCAGATAGATTAAACTTAGCAGAGTCTAAGATACGCTCACTGCTACAGGGTGATCGACCAGCTGAGGATTACTGCACGGAATTCCGGCGCTGGGTGGTGGACACGCAGTGGAATGACCCTGCGCTTAGAAGTCAATTTTTGCATGGGGTTTCTGGAAGGGTTAAACAGACTCTCCTAATGTACGAGACTCCCGCCTCTCTGGAGGCTGCAATGGCACTTGTAGTACGCATAGACCGACGTCTCCGTCAGGGGGCGCTGGTTTCGTTGCCTCCGGGAGGTGGGGGAGTGGTCGGTGAGGTTGCCGCGGGTGAATCCGTGGAACCCATGCAGATCGCTGGTATAGCACAGTCACCGAGTAACAAGCCTAAACGTCCTTGGCACAGAAGGCAGGGGCTCTGTTTTTTTTGTGGCAAAGGAGGACATTTTATTAACGCTTGCCCCCTGGTACCTAAGAAGGGCGCGCCGGCAGAAAACTGATAGGCTCAGAGGGTTTGGAGGAGTCTAGTCTGAGCCTTTGTGTATCCTCCGTCATGGTTTCCCAGTGTATGCTCCCTGCTAGGGTGGTACTTGGGGGGCAAATGCTCTCTATTACAGTATTTATTGATAGTGGCTCAGCTGCCAATCTCATTGATGAGAGGTTCGCGCATACAGCGGGATTTCCGGTGGAGAAATTGCCGAACCCCATCCGGGTGGTTACCATCAATGCTTCCCTGTTGTCTCAAGGGGAGATCACAGAGTGTGTGTTGGATATACAACTCCACATCGGAGTATTACTCTCAGAGCGGGTAACTTGTAAGGTGCTTAGTAACTTACCGGCTCAGATGGTTCTGGGCTTTCCATGGTTGTCAATGCATAATCCTGTTATTGATTGGAAGACCCAGGACATAATTCAGTGGAGCAGGGAGTGTCAGGAGAGGTGCCTGGCTACATGTATTTCCGCTTTAACCCCCAGTATCCCGGAGCCGTTGCTGGATTATGCGGATGTATTTTCTGAGAAGGGTTGTTCGGAACTACCACCGCATCGCCCCTATGACTGTGCTATTAGGTTGAAACCAGGGGCCAAGTTACCTAAAGCTAGAATGTTTAATATCTCAGGTCCCGAGAGGCTAGCTCTCAAGGAATACATTGCGGATAGCCTGAGCAAGGGTCATATTAGACCTTCCTCTTCTCCTCTGGCTGCTGGCTTCTTCTTTGTTAAAAAGAAGGATGGCGGTTTACGCCCGTGTCTGGATTTCAGAGAACTCAACCAGATTACGGTCCGTGATCCTTACCCTATGCCACTTATACCCGATTTATTCAACCAAGTGGTTGGTGCCAGGTGGTTCTCCAAACTGGACCTCAGGGGGGCGTACAATCTTATAAGAGTCCGTCAGGGGGATGAGTGGAAGACAGCGTTCAATACCCCTGAGGGTCACTTTGAGAGTTTGGTAATGCCGTTTGGGTTGACTATGGCACCGGCGGTCTTTCAACACTTCATTAATGATGTCTTCTCTCAGTTGTTGGGGAGGTTCGTTATAATTTATCTTGACGACATCCTCATTTTCTCTCGCGACCATGATACACATATAGAGCATGTTAGACAGGTTCTGCAGTTGCTCAGAGAGAACAGGCTCTATGTCAAGCTTGAAAAATGTGTGTTTTTCGTACAGGAGCTACCGTTCTTGGGTTATATAATCTCCGCCTCAGGTTTTAAGATGGACACCGCAAAGGTGCAGGCGGTACTACATTCGGATCGGCCTGATAATCTTAAGGCACTTCAGCGATTTCTTGGCTTCTCCAATTACTATAGGAAATTTATTAAGAACTTCTCTATGATTGCCAAACCACTGACTGACATGACTAAGAAGGGTACCGACTTTTCTGACTGGTCTGAGCCTGCGGTACAGGTGTTTGAATTCCTCAAGAATCGTTTTGCCTCAGCGCCCATTCTGGTGCAGCCCGATGTCTTACCGTTTGTCGTGGAGGTGGATGTGTCGGAGGTTGGAGTGGGGGCTGTACTGTCTCAGGGCCCTTCTTGGGCCAAGTTGCATCCGTGTGCCTTCTTCTCCAAGAAGCTGTCGCCTGCGGAGCGTAATTATGATATTGGCAACAGGGAACTATTGGCCATCAAATTGGCATTTGAGGAGTGGCGACACTTCTTGGAGGGGGCTGTTCATCAGATTACTGTGATAACCGACCATAAGAATTTGCTTTATTTAGAATCTGCTAAGCGCCTGTCCTCCAGACAGGCTCGCTGGGCATTATTCTTCACCCGGTTCAACTTCATTGTTACCTATCGCCCTGGGTCGAAGAATGTTAAGGCAGACGCTTTATCCAGGTGTTTTCCTGGTGGAGAGTTATGTGAAGAGCCAGTGCCTATTCTCCAAAAGGGTGTGGTGGTATCTGCCATCATGACAGAGATTGAGGCAGAGATTGCGGAGGCTCAGGAGGTGGTACCGCCGGGGTTGCCTGCTAATAAATCTTTTGTGCCGCTACATCTACGCTCTAGAGTGTTGGGCGAACATCACGACACGGTACTGGCAGGTCATCCAGGGGTTAAGAGCACTCTGGAACTGGTATTGCGTCGTTTTTGGTGGCCTAAAATCCGGCAGGATGTGGCCTCATATGTTGCTGCCTGTAACACGTGCGCACGGGCCAAGACTCCTCGTTCCCGTCCCGCTGGTAGCTTGCAGCCTCTCGGGGTGCCCAGTAAGCCATGGACTGAGATTTCCATGGATTTTATTACTGACTTGCCCGCCTCGGCAGGGAACTCGGTCATTTTGGTTATTGTTGATAGGTTCTCCAAAATGTCACATTTCGTTGCTTTACCGTCTTTGCCCAATGCTAAGACTCTTGCTCAGATATTTATTCGCGAGGTGGTCAGACTTCATGGTGTCCCGTCTGACATTGTGTCTGATCGAGGTACGCAGTTTGTGGCAAAGTTTTGGAGAGCTTTTTGTTCTCGCCTTGGAATCAAATTATCTCATTGATCGGCTTTCCACCCTCAGTCGAATGGACAGACTGAGCGGATGAACCAAAACCTGGAGCAATACTTGCGCTGCTTTATTTCCGACAATCAGGAAGAGTGGTCAGCGTTTCTTCCTCTGGCAGAATTCGCAATAAACAACCATTGCCAGGAATCGTCTGGGGAATCTCCTTTTTTTTGTGTGTATGGTTAACATCCTCAATTTTGCACCTTGCGTCAGGGGTGCTCAGTTGGCGTCCCTGAGGAGGACCAGTTGGGAGCTCAATTGTCGTCTGTTTGGAGGAGAGTCAAGCAGCGCTTGTTGAAGGTGGGTTCCAGGTACAAACGGGTGGCTGACTGCAGACGTGTGCCAGGTCCGGACCTGTGTGTGGGTGATTGGGTGTGGTTATCTACTAGGAACATTAAGCTCAAGATACCGTCACTTAAGTTGGGTCCCAGGTTCATTGGCCCATTTAGAATCTCCGCAGTGATCAACCCCGTGGCATTTCGTTTGGAGTTGCCGGCTGTGTATAAGATTCATAATGTATTTCACAAAGCATTGCTAAAGAAGGTCGTGGGTTTGGTGGATGGTTCCCCCGGGCCACCACCTCCCGTCTTGGTGGATGGCGCATTGGAATTTGAGGTGTCCAAAGTGGTGGACTCTAGGGTTGTGCGTCGCACTCTACAGTACCTGGTCCACTGGCGTGGCTATGGTCCTGAAGAGAGGACATGGGTGCCGGCCTCTGACATTCATGCTGATCGACTGGTTACTATGTTCCATCGTCGCCATCCGGACAAGCCAGGTCCTCGACATGGTGAGGTTCCGGAGGTCCCTCGTAGAAGGCGGGGTACTGTCATGTCGGACACTGTTCACACCAGGGTGTCCAGCAGACAGCGGTAATACCCTGTTGGGTATTCTGTTCCAGTCGGGATAGGGTTAACCAGGTTGTCATGCTGGCTGAGGGCTGGGCCACGCCCTAGGTCTTTAAATAGTTCGTCCTGACTATGGGCGTCGCCGACTATAGCTTTAGCCTAGTGCTAGCAATACCGGTCAGCAGTGGTGGTGTTGGAGCGTCTGATATCTGGTGCAGTATATCCCTCAGTGGTTCTTTCTCCAATCTGTTATATATATATATATATATATATATTTGGTTGCCCTTGCACATTATTGTATTCCCTTGTGTATTTACTGTGTGGTGTTTTCTTTTACCCCTGTCCATACGTATTTGTGGGGTCTGGTGTCTGGTCCCCTCACTGGGTGGAGGGAGGTGGGTTCAGCTTAGGGCTGGACAGGAGACAGGGTGGAGGCTCAGGCAGGCACACCTTCAGTGTAAACCCTGGGTAGAGGGACAGACAGGGTTCCCCTAGTCTGAGGGACATCACAGGGGTCCTGGGGTTTTTGCCTAAAGTAACCTAGGCATTCCATGACAATATCTGAGCGCTATGTCACAGGCTCGATGGCACAGCTGTGACCAAAGTGACTAGAGGATAAGGGAGATTTTGAATTTCTGCACACACTAGTGGACACTGGACACTTTTGGATTGTGTGAGGCCCACTGAATATCTGAGCGCTATGTCACAGGCTCGATGGCACAGCTGTGACCAAAGTGACTAGAGGATAAGGGAGATTTTGAATTTCTGCAGACACTTGTGGACACTGGACACTTTTGGATTGTGTGAGGCCCACTGAATATCTGAGCGCTATGTCACAGGCTCGATGGCACAGCTGTGACCAAAGTGACTAGAGGATAAGGGAGATTTTGATTTTCTGCTCACACTAGTGGACAATGGACACTTTTGGATTGTGTGAGGCCCACTGAATATCTGAGCGCTATGTCACAGGCTCGATGGCACATCTGTGACCAAAGTGACTAGAGGATAAGGGAGATTTTGAATTTCTGCTCACACTAGTGGACACTGGACACTTTTGGATTGTGTGAGGCCCACTGAATATCTGAGCGCTATGTCACAGGCTCGATGGCACAGCTGTGACTAAAGTGACTAGAGGATAAGTGAGATTTTGAATTTCTGCACACACTAGTGGACACTGGACACTTTTGGATTGTGTGAGGCCCACTGAATATCTGAGCGCTATGTCACAGGCTCGATGGCACAGCTATGACCAAAGTGACTAGAGGATAAGTGAGATTTTGAATTTCTGCACACACTAGTGGACACTGGACACTTTTGGATTGTGTGAGGCCCACTTAATATCTGAGAGCTATGTCACAGGCTCGATGGCACAGCTGTGACCAAAGTGACTAGAGGATAAGGGAGATTTTGAATTTCTGCAGACACTTGTGGACACTGGACACTTTTGGATTGTGTGAGGCCCACTGAATATCTGAGCGCTATGTCACAGGCTCGATGGCACAGCTGTGACCAAAGTGACTAGAGGATAAGGGAGATTTTGAATTTCTGCTCACACTAGTGGACACTGGACACTTTTGGATTGTGTGAGGCCCACTGAATATCTGAGCGCTATGTCACAGGCTCGATGGCACAGCAGTGACCAAAGTGACTAGAGGATAAGGGAGATTTTGAATTTCTGCTCACACTAGTGAACAATGGACACTTTTGGATTGTGTGAGGCCCACTGAATATCTGAGCGCTATGTCACAGGCTCGATGGCATAGCAGTGACCAAAGTGACTAGAGGATAAGGGAGATTTTGAATTTCTGCTCACACTAGTGGACAATGGAGACTTTTGGATTGTGTGAGGCCCACTGAATATCTGAGCGCTATGTCACAGGCTCGATGGCACAGCTGTGACAAAAGTGACTAGAGGATAATGGAGATTTTGAATTTCTGCAGACACTTGTGGACACTGGACACTTTTGGATTGTGTGAGGCCCACTGAATATCTGAGCGCTATGTCACAGGCTCGATGGCACAGCTGTGACCAAAGTGACTAGTGGATAAGGGAGATTTTGAATTTCTGCTCACACTAGTGGACAATGGACACTTTTGGATTGTGTGAGGCCCACTGAATATCTGAGCGCTATGTCACAGGCTCGATGGCACAGCTGTGACAAAAGTGACTAGAGGATAAGGGAGATTTTGAATTTCTGCAGACACTTGTGGACACTGGACACTTTTGGATTGTGTGAGGCCCACTGAATATCTGAGCGCTATGTCACAGGCTCGATGGCACAGCAGTGACCAAAGTGACTAGAGGATAAGGGAGATTTTGAATTTCTGCTCACACTAGTGGACAATGGACACTCTTTTGGATTGTGTGAGGCCCACTGAATATCTGAGCGCTATGTCACAGGCTCGATGGCACAGCTGTGACAAAAGGGACTAGAGGATAAGGGAGATTTTGAATTTCTGCAGACACTTGTGGACACTGGACACTTTTGGATTGTGTGAGGCCCACTGAATATCACAGCGCTATGTCACAGGCAGAAATTGGCTAG
The DNA here is from genome assembly GCF_039654945.1 of Dendrobates tinctorius. Lineage (NCBI taxonomy): Eukaryota > Metazoa > Chordata > Amphibia > Anura > Dendrobatidae > Dendrobates > Dendrobates tinctorius. The sequence continues at coordinate 2,919,924 of NW_027361728.1, read as the reverse complement.
TGTATCACAAACTACAAGGTGTATGTAGAATTGGGCAGAATAGGAATCTCCCTAGAGTGCAGGTCTGTAAGAACGGAACATGTCCTCGACTTATTCTCACAGAGTGACACACTGATAGCTTCACTGTGGCTATGATAACAGCCGTTACACGGTACTGTGTGAGGAGCGTACACCGCTGTATGGTGTGAAAAAATGCACGCTCAGTACCTCAGCAGGACAAAAAAAAAAAATTGGGATTGCTTTTAAAAAAGCAGTTTGCAGAGCAGTGGGTAAACAGCAATGCAGGAATGTCAGGAAGCCTTAGAAGGCAGCCCAACAACCAACACCACTGATACACCACAATATAGCCTCCGCTTGCACTGCACACACAGTGACTGGTGTGTTGTACAGGCAAAATCGCTAGCAGCAGAAGCAGGTTTTTTTTCTTCTTCCCTGCCTAACGCTCTCCCTACAGAATCAGCAGCAACCTCTCCCTATGCTAAGATCGGCAGAAGTAAGATGGAGGTCGGCGTGCACGCCCTTTTATACCCCCTGTGACGCCCACCAAAGCAAGCCAATCACTTGCATGCCCTTCTGAAAGATGGTGGTGACCCATGCCTATGTCATCACGTTGCCCACAGTGTCCGTGGATCCTGATTGGCTGAAAAAGAGCCCAAAACAATCTTTTAAAACGCGACTTTGGCGCGTAAGTCGCCGACCTCGTGGCCGACCTCATCCTAGGGTCGGGTTTCGTTTCATGAAACCCGACTTTGCCAAAAGTCGGCGACTTTTGAAATTTTTCGACCCGTTTCGCTCAACTCTAGTAAAAATACCTAAAGGTATCTAGCAAACTACGAGTGGCTGTGATATTTATTCTAGGGTCTGCAAATCCGATCTTTTATGAGATAATTTGAATGAGGTATAGTAAAAGGCAGCGGCGAACAGACGTTCCATAGGCTAAGTCCAGAAATCACTTTACTGAGCATCCTCGTGAGGTGGCGACCTCTCTTTGGTGGTCGGTCACCAGCTGCTCGGGTGATGTGGCAGTACCAGACTGGTTCACGAGAAAGGTCCTGTCTGACTGGATTTGAACGGAGCGTATAAAAGGTTCTCTGGAGCAGTCACCGGTGCGCTAAGATGATATGTGTTTGTGGATACGCTATCAACTTGTGTGTACGTGTGCCACTTCTAGAATGGCGATTGTGTGTCTAGGCAGGCAGTGTAGGGTGGGAACTCCCGCTTGGCTCAGCATCTGACTCCAGGCATCCTAAGTCACGTGTGCAGCTAGCACAGTCGAGTGTCAGAGGGAGCACAACCATCAGCCTAGACTTCCCTGGGGGGTAGCTATAGGGACCTCCAACTAGCGCCATACTCCAGTGATATCTAACACGGTATAATCTCGAGTGCTTCCTCTTGTAATACCCCTCTGTGGAGTAACAGGATCAGGTATTTTGCACTCTGTTCACACTGAGTGACCTTTAACTTGGTGTGTTTACGGTGCTTGCTCGCAGCTTCGCTCCATTATTCAATAGCTGCCGTTTCCCATCACTGCACGGTGAACCCCGGGTGGTGATCACACTTTACCATCTTATATATCCAGTACAATCCGCTAACCCTAACAGTATCTTAGCACCAGGGTCTGGCTAGCAATGGCAGATGAGCAGCAGCTTCCACGGAATATCCAGCAGCTGCAGAGCAGGTTGTCCACGTTTGAGTGAGCAACCTCAGCTGTGGATCTATCCGCAGTAGCAGCGCAGGCAGCCAGTGAAGCCACAACTAGGGTTTCAGTGTTTAACAAGGTTTGCAGGGGATACGTGAACCAGTGCTTGATCCAGCTAGAGCTACTGAGTTCACGTTTCTCATCTAAATGTGTCAAAGTGGGGTTTGTGGTGTCACTTTTGACAAACAGGGCGTTGGAGTGGGCTATGCCACTATGGGAACGTAAGGACCTGGTGGTCCAGAGCGCCTCTCATTTTTTTGAGCACCCTGAAACAGGTCTTCCTAGGACTCCAGGTTACCCATGATGCAGCACTCCAACTCCTGGCTTTGACACAGAACTCTGTTCTAACCAGCCAGTTTGCTATTTGGTTTTGGACGCTAGCTTCCAAGCTGGAGAGGCCAAATAAGGTCTTGGTCCTGGTGTTTTGCAGGGGCCTTGCAGACCACATTAAGGATGGTTTGGCCCCTAGGGAGATTCCATCTACACTGGAGGATTTAATATCCATATTCACTTGTATCGATCTTTGGTATGCTGAATGAAGGTTGGAACGAGCCCAGTGTAGGCAAAGGATTAGATTGGCACCAAAATTTACCAATCCATTGGGATCTCTGACTCGGACTAACGTACTGGGAGAGTCTCTGGTGGGTCATCCAGCAGAGGCTAAATCCCGTCCTGTATGTTCCCCTCCAGCTTGCCTTGTCTGTGAGCTGACAGGTCATTTCACCAACAGGTGTCCGACGCGACAGGGAGAATGTCCGTCTCTAGTAGTTATTGGAGAGTACGCTCCAGATTCGTCAGACGTGTCCTCCAAACTAACGTTTAAGGTGACACTGTCCTATTGGTGGACCTCACTTCCATCTGGGGCTTGTGTGGATTCCGGGGCAGAGAGTAATTTTATGTCCTCCTCCTTCACCCAATGACACATAATAAGGGCTCAAGTTCTGGTTGGTTCGTCTGAGGTTTCTGCAGATCTAACCTCGCATTCCAAGCACTGCTGGCAGTGTGCGGACATGTTCTCTAAGAAGGCCACAGACACTCTTACTCCCATCATCCCTATGATTGCCCGATAGATCTCATATTGGGGGCAGAGCCTCTTCGCGAGCATGTGTACTCTTTGTCCCTTCCAGAGACTGAGGCGATGTCTGAGTATGTTAAGGAGAAACTAGTGAGGGGTTTTATTAGGAAGTCAGTGTCTACTTCTGGAGCTGGGTTCTTCTTCGTCCAAAGAAGAACGGGGAACTCCATTCTGGCATAGATTATAAGGTCTTAATGCCATCACCGTTAAAATAAATAAATTGCCACTTATCTCTGAGCTGTTTGACAGACTGTGGGGTGCTAGGATATTTACCAAAGTAAGGTCTGTGTGGTGCCTATAAACTATTACGCATCCGAGAAGGTAGCAAATGGAACACTGCGATTAACACTTGGGACGGTCATTATGAATACTTGGTAAAGCCATTCGGCCTCTGTAATGCTCCTGTCGTCTTCCAGGTCTTTGTCAATGAAATTTTTCTTGAGATGTTATCCACTTCTGCTATCCACATCTCCAATCCAGCAGAGGCAGGGGAACACTGGCTTTTCTGGGAGAGTTTTCTCAGACCCTCCCATCACCCTGGCCCAGAGGTGCGGGGTACTCTCACAAGGAGTGCAAAGTTTGGGAAGATGCTGAGGGAGTACCTTGCTGACCGTACCAACAATTCCTCTGTGCCTTTTAATTATTGGGTATCCAAGCTGGACACGTGGCATGACCTGGCTTTCTACGCCTTGGAGTTCTTGGCCTGCCCTGCTGCTAGCGTTTTGTCAGAGGGTGTTTTTAGTGCCACTGGTGGAATTATAATTGATAAGTGCATCCGCATGTCAATCGAAAATGCAGACAGACTGACTCTTATAAAATTGAACAAGGGCTGGATTGGGCCATACTTCTCTACACCACCGAATGATAACAGCGAAACATAACCTCCAATAAAGTGTCTTTTTTTGGGAGATGTATTCCCATGCACCTCTTCAAATCCACACATGGGTATATGCTTCCTGATATTGGCTATTTGGTGTTATCCTCCTCCTTCTCCTCATCATACACTAGATCACCATGGTGACCGTAGTCCGTGATGCACCCTAGGGGAAAATGTTTGTCAGCCCATACACTTAGTGTATGGGTATTCCAAGTATAGGAGACCCGCTCCTTTAAGTTGGGAAAAGATTTATAGGAGGACATCCTCCACGTCTCTTCTGACACCACCACTAGAACACCAGACTGAATGTGTTCCGTGACGTAACAGCCACTAGAAATTTTTGCAAGGGTGTTTATGATGCCCATAAAAATATATTAACAAATATGTTGATGTGTACCCCCCAGGGGGAAATGCTTTTCAGCCCATACACTTAGTGTATGGGCATTAAAAGTATAGGAGACCCGCTCCTTTAAATTGGGAATAGATTTATAGGAAGACATCCTCCACGTCTCTTTCAAGGGGCATTGGAGTGCCTCCAAATTTTTGCAGCCCTTGCATTCACTGCATAGGCAAACACAATGGGAGACCCACTTCCTAATAATGGAAACATTGTTTTCAGGAGGCCCTCCTCTACGTGTCTTCAAAGGGGTATTGGGGTGCGTGTAACTTTGTGGCAGGGCAGGCCTTGCATTCAATGCATAGGCTAAACGTATGGCAGTACCAAATGAAAAAAAATGGGAACTTTGGTTTCATGTGGCCATCCAGGACATCTATTCCAAGTGTTATTCGGGTGCGTGTAACTTTGGAGCAGGGCAGGTCAAGGATTAAATGCATAGGCAAACACTAAGGGAGACACACTTTCCTCTAATGAGAACATTTTTGTCATGAGGCCCTCTAGTATGTCTGTTGAAATGGTTGTTGGGGTGCATATACCTTTGTGGCAGGGCAGGCCTTGCATTCAATGCATAGGCTAACAGTATGACAGTACCAAATGAAAAAAAAATGGGAACTTTGTGTTCATGTGGCCATCCAGGATGTTTGTTCCAAGGGTTATTGAGGTGCGTGTAACTTTGTGGCAGGGCAGGCCTTGCATTCAATGCATAGGTTAATAGTATGGCAGTACCAAATGAAAAAAATGGGAACTTTGGTTTCATGTAACCATCCAGGATGTCTGTTCCAAGTATTATTGGGGTGCGTGTAACTTTGGGGCAGGGCAGGCCAAGCATTAAATGCATAGGCAAACACTAGGGAAGACACATGCAAATATCACACAATAGGAAAAAATGAATGGCACTAAGGTCTAGGTATCATGCCTGCAGCATAGGATAAACGGAAATATGTGAACAACGGTATAGAAGCTTAGGGTCGATGGTGCATAGCGTTAAAAAACACATCCGAAATATGAAAAAATTGAAGAAAGTATAAGCAGCACTCACCCATAAGCTGTGATAAACGAAGTCCTTTATTAAACCATACAAGGTTTTTAGACAAAGTCCATGGGACAAGCAGGTGCAAGAGGAATGCGGAGAAGGAGATGGACGATGGCCGTTTCGCGTGCAATACGCTTCTGCGGGTCCAGGTGTAAAATCAGATGATATCATTTCCTTTATAGGGATAAATGACTACACAATTTTGTTAAAAAAATAAAAAGCATACATGTGAACAATAAAATCTTGAGCTTATCATAATTACTCGTTTCTGCAGACAATATAATCAACTAAAGAACAGTAGAAAAAATACCTTACAGAATGATGGAAAAATTGAACCTATCATTTAATCCTATCGCACCTTGTGCATTGGATTTGATAATCCAATTAGCTTATTTTCTTGATAGAATTTTATTATGATTGCCACCCTGCGGGGGAAATTTTAATATTCCTAAACCGGCAAACCTCAACAAATCTGGATTAGAACTATGTTTTGTTTGCATATGTTGAATTAATCTTGGTGATCCTGTAATTATGGAATGGTAATGCTCAAGAAATCTTGTGGCCATAGGTCTGATGGTTTTCCCTATATAGAAAAATAAACAAGGGCAGAATAAAACATATACCACGAATTTGCTTTTGCAAGAAATAAAATCATATACCCGATGTTCAATTGACCCAAATTTCAAAGGATTATCAGTTAAATGTAGATGGTAAAACTTACAATTGCAGCATTTATAATTCCCTTTAGGAAGATTTTTATTCAACCATTTGTTGTCAGTAGACAACAACCGATTGTACACTAACAGATCTGATAAGTTGTGTGTTCCTTTATAAGAAAACTGAGGGCACACAGAACTAATCTCTTCCATGTCCTATCAGTCGGTAAAATGTGCCAATTTTCTCTAATTGACACATGTATAATTCCATCAATAGGGCTGTGTTTAAAACTAAGGAATATTTTTTTTCTAGTTGCACTAGCCTCCTTGTTTAATTATTTTCTATGTTTTTTATGCGTCTTATTCAACAAATCAGCTTGAGATGTGTTCATTACCCGTTCATGGGCCGAATTCAGGACAGAGGGAGGGTATCCTGTTTTAAGAAATCGTGATTTTAATTCATCTGTTTTTCAAGTATGGTATATCATTACTATCAATTTTCCACAGTCTGACCATTTGACTAAAGGGTAAACTTTTTTTCATATGTGGAGGGTGTGCACTATTAAAGTGTAACACTGAATTTGTTGCTGTTGCCTTTCTGTGCATCTTTGTAACAAAATCCCCTTCAATGATGTCGATTTTCACATCTAAAAATTCCAGACTGTGATGTCCAAAATGAGAGGTAAAGAGCATATTTTCTTTAATTACCTCATTCAAATAGCTTACAAAGCAATCAAATTCATGCTCACTCCCCGCAATGGGGACTCCTGTTGCATGCATTTTTGCAAACCTCTTTTTAGAGGGTTTTGAAAATAAATATATCATTAATATCAGTAATCCTTTTTTGAAGCACATCCGTTTATTTTTAAGATTTGTGGATGATATCTTTATATTGGATGGCCCTGAGCATGAATTTGATTGCTTTGTGCCTCTACTGTAGATAATAAAAAAAAATCTAGAATATAGTAACACCATGTGCAAGTACCCTAAAAAACAGTGCCCACATTTTACCCCCTAGAAACCTAGAAAGTAATATTGCCCTGTGTGTGCCCCTTTGACAGTCACAGTAACCTGAGTATCCCTATAGTAATAAGTGCCCACTTTACATTTAATAATGTCCTGAGTCTCCCCCCTGTACAGCTCCCCTATACACAGTATAATGACCCCTCACTGTATAGTACCACCCACACAGTAGACTGACCATTTAGTAGACCCCAAACTGTTTAATAGCTCCAAAACTGTATGATGGCCCCCTCACTGTAATCTCTACAATGTATGATGGCCCTTAGATAGCCTCCATATAGTATAATCCACCAGATAGTCCTCAATATAGTATAATGCACTCCCCATAGTCCTGAATATAGTATAATGAATTCCTCATAGGCCTCTATAGCATACTTTACTCCCCATGGTCAGACTCCACATAGTATAACGCACTCCCCTTAGGCAGACTCTAGAGCATAATGCACCCCCATAAGCAGATTCTGTAGTATAATGCACTCCGTCCCCAAAGATACTATAGTATACTGCACTCCTCATAGGCAGATTCTATAGTATAATGCACCCCCCAAAGGCAGACTCTATAGTATGCTGCACACACCATCTCCCCATATGCAGACTCTAAAGCATAATGCACCTGAATAGGCAGATTCTATAGTATAATGCACTCCGTCCCCATAGGCAGACTCTATATTATAATGCACCCCCATAGGCAGACTCTATAGTATACTACACTCCCCATAGGCAGATTCTATAGTATAATGTGCCCCCATAGGCAGATTCTATAGTATAATGCACCCCCCTTATGCAGACTCTATAATATATTGCACACCCCCCTCCTCATAGGCAGACTCTATAGCATAATGCACCCACATAGTCAGATTCTATAGTATAATGCACTCCGTCCCCATAAGGCAGACTCTATAGCATAATGCACCCACATAGTCAGATTCTATAGTATAATGCACTCCGTCCCCATAGGCAGACTCTATAGCATAATGCACCCACATAGTCAGATTCTATAGTATAATGCACTCCGTCCCCATAGGCAGACTCTATAGTATAATGCACCCCCCAAAAGCAGACTCTATAGTATATTGCACACCCCCCTCCCCATAGGCAGACTCTATGATATATGGCACACCCTCCTCCCGTAGGCAGACTCTATAATATATTGCAGACCTCATAGGCAGACTCTATAATATTCTGCACACACCCCCTCCCCATAGGCAGACGATATAATATATTGTACACACCCCTCCCCATAGGCAGACTCTATAATACATTAAACACAGAAGAGGACCTGAGTCAAAACTACCTAATATAGCAAATTTTATTAAAGTACAAAAATACACTAAAGTGCGACAGAGCATATTAAAATACACTAAGTAAGTGGGTGAATAAGAAAAGGAGGGACAATGACCATATACCCGAAGAAAAAGTGACAACCGAACCGCACGGATGAGTAAAATATATAATGGGCAATCGATCAATCATCCAAGCAAGAACACACTGGCCAAATATGATAATAAGACAACCAGTTCCAATTAAAAGAACAGACTGTGTCTAAGTGGGGTTGCAAATAGATATGCATCAAAAGTACAATGCAGTAATACAAAAATATAGGAGAAAAGAACCTCCATCATTATCATGGTGTTTTAAAAGGAGGAATGCAGCAGAGATTGTCCCCATCGGCCATACACCAGAATAGGTAAAAAATAATGAAGTAATGTGGATGTCAAATGAGGAGAAACAATGCCACAAATGCACATCAAATAAACAGAGGCCAAGGTTCAAACGAATGGATATAGTCCCGGAATAAGTTTCAAAGTATGCCCATTGCTGCGGTCAAGAAAATGCGCCGGCCGGTTGTCCCCGACATATGTTTCACAGATTGCTTCCTCAGGGGGCGTGGCCAAGACCATGAAATGTGCCTCTAAATATCCAGCCCTTCTGATCACATGGTCAAAGGGACGAATCATGGTGAGCATCCCGGTGCCTGGCCATCATCAAGCAACCGCAACACACCTGGATAGGGAACGAGCAGAGCAGGAAGGCAGGGTGAGGGAGCACATGCGTACAGGAAAGCAAAAGGTATGCAATGAATAAAAAGTAAACATGATCAGAGGAAAGATCAATGCAAATATAGATACATAAACACAGCATATGTGCAAAACGACAAAATAATATAAAGCCTATGGACATAATGAAAACACATGATGCAAAGCATAGCTAAATCATTTAAACAGATGAAAGAAGACAGCAATAAATATGCACAAATAGTGCAAGAAGTGAGTCCATTCAATACATGACAATGTCCGTGATCCATGATAGAATTCACTACGGAGGAGATCACACTGCGCTTTCTATAGGTGAACTGTTAGGTAACATGAGATCTTGAAAGTATTGAAGCCATTATGGACAAACAACTGGAGGCAAAAAAAGAGATGTTAAAGAAAAACCAGGATAAAACAACAAACAAAAACAATAATAGAGGAAGCAGCAGAGCAAAGGACAGCTATACAAATGAATAAGCAACAATATTAAAGAAAAGGATGCAAATCCCTGAGATTCGTTGAGGCTATGAGGGGTCATGATTCCCAAAATTCAAGAGACAATTGTGGGCGCACTGAGCTGTGTATGATAGCAACATCATTGATATGGCCAGGTGCCGCTGCAAGTGCTGCAAAAAAAGTGCACACTGCACCAATTAAAGTGACGACTAAAATAAGTAATTTTTATTGATACAAAAGAGTTATACACAATAAAAACATGATAAAATCACAAAACTATGACATCCATGGTACCTAAAATGCATATCAATACAAAAATGTCATACATATAAGTACATATAATGTGAGCATATAATCCAGCGACACTATAGCACTATAGCAGTATACCTCCCTATTCCCAGGCTCATGAGGACTAAATAACCCTAAACAAAGCCCAGCCCATAATAAAGCAACCACAAACAAAAATCCATGTTATATAGTTTTCATGCTAGGACCCTAATAAGCCCAGATAGCAAGGAGAAGGGGAAAGAGAAGTTAACTCCACATGTCAGTGGTGCCAAGACACGCAGTAAGGGAAAACAATATGAAAAACTGCCACTAAGACAATCAATAGTCGCAATTAGTGTTGAGCGATACCATCCGATACCCTAAAATATCGGATCGGATGGTATCGCCCCGATACGAAAAAAGTATTGGGTATCGTCGATTCCGATACCGGAAGTCCCATTCAAATCTATGGGACTTCCAGTATTGGAATAAGAAAAACCCTTTTCTTTCCTTGTACATCCTCTCAGGGGTGTGTACGGACCTTCCGGGGGTCTGTGCCGACTGCCCGGGGGTCTGTGCGGACTGCCGAGGGTCTGTACCGGCCTGCCGGGGGGCTGTACTGACTGTCCGGGGGTCTATGCATGCTTCGGGGGTCTGTACCGGCCTGCCGGGGGGCTGTGCCGGCCTGCCGGTGGTCTGTACCGACTGTCCGGGGGTCTGTGTGGCCTGCCGGGGGTCTGTACCAACTGTCTGGGGGTATGTGCAGGCTGCGGGGGTCTGTGCCGGCCTGCCGGGGGGCTGGGCCGGCCTGCCGGTGGTCTGTACCGACTGTCCGGGGGTCTGTGCAGGCTGCGGGGGTCTGTGCAGGATCGTCCGATGGGACTACAGGTCACATCGGGCGATGCCTGCTACCATGACGGTGATTGACACATTAGCCAATGATGGGACGGTAGTAGTCCCATCATCCGGCTAAAGTGTTGAATGTACAAAAAAAATACATACTACATACATGCTACATACATACTACAGTCATACATACATATATACTACATATATACTACATACATACTACATATATACTACATACATGCAACATGCATACTACATATATACCACATATATACTACATGCATGCAACATGCATACTACATATATGCCACATATATACTACATACATACTACATTCATACAACATACATACATACTAAATATATACTACATACATGCAACATACATACATACTACATATATACTACATACATGCAACATGCATACTACATATATACCACATATATACTACATTCATACAACATACATACATACTACATATATACTACATACATGCAACATACATACTACATATATACTACATGCATGCAACATGCATACTACATATATACTACATATATACTACATGCATGCAACATACATATATACTACATATATACCACATGCATGCAACATGCATACTACATATATACCACATATATACTACATACATGCTACATACATACTACATATATACTACGTGCGACATGCATACTACATATATACTACATGCAACATACATATATACAACATATATACTACATGCAACATACACACTACATATATACTACATATATAATACATGCATGCAACATACATATATACTACATATATACTACATGCAACATACATACTACATATATACTACATGCATGCAACATGCATACTACATATATACCACATATATACTACATGCATGCAACATACATATAAACTTCATATATACTACATGCAACATGCATACTACATATATACTACATATATACTACATGCATGCAACATACATACTACATATATACCACATATATACTACTTGCATACTACATATATACCACATGCATGCAACATACATATATACAACATATATACTACATGCATGCAACATGCATACTACATATATACCACATATATACTACATGCATGCAACATACATACTACATATATACCACATATATACTGCATGCAACATGCATACTACATATATACTACATGCATGCAACATACATACTACATGCATGCAATATGCATACTACATATATACCACATATATACTACATGCATGCAACATACATACATACAACATATATACTACATGCATGAAACATGCACACTACATATATACAACATACACTCACTGGCCACTTTATTAGGTACACCTGTCCAACTGTGTGTTAAGACTTAATTTCTAATCAGCCAATCACATGGCGGCAACTCAGTGCATTTAGGCATGTAGACATGGTCAAGACAATCTCCTGCAGTTCAAACCGAGCATCAGTATGGGGAAGAAAGGTGATTTGAGTGCCTTTGAACGTGGCATGATTGTTGGTGCCAGAAGGGCTGGTCTGAGAATTTCAGAAACTGCTGATCTACTGGGATTTTCACGCACAACCATCTCTAGGGTTTACAGAGAATGGTCCGAAAAAGAAAAAAAATCCAGGGAGCGGCAGTTCTGTGGCCGGAAATGCCATGTTGATGCCAGAGGTCAGAGGAGAATGGGCAGACTGGTTCGAGCTGATAGAAAGGCAACAGTGACTCAAATTGCCACCCGTTACAACCAAGGTGGCCAGAAGAGCATCTCTGAACGCACAGTGCGTCGAACTTTGAGGCAGATGGGCTACAGCAGCAGAAGACCACACTGGGTACCACTCCTCTCAGCTAAGAACAGGAAACTGAGGCTACAATTTGCACAAGCTCATCGAAATTGGACAGTAGAAGATTGGAAAAACGTTGCCTGGTCTGATCAGTCTCGATTTCTGCTGCGACATTCGGATGGTAGGGTCAGAATTTGGCGTAAACAACATGAAAGCATGGATCCATCCTGCCTTGTATCAACGGTTCAGGCTGGTGGTGGTGGTGTTATGGTGTGGGGAATTTTTTCTGGGCACTCTTTGGGCCCCTTGGTACCAATTGAGCATCGTTGCAACGCCACAGCCTACCTGAGTATTGTTGCTGACCATGTCCATCCCTTTATGACCACAATGTACCCAACATCTGATGGCTACTTTCAGCAGGATAATGCGCCATGTCCTAAAGCTCGAATCATCTCAGATTGGTTTCTTGAACATGACAATGAGTTTACTGTACTCAAATGGCCTCCTCAGTCACCAGATCTCAATCCAATAGAGCATCTTTGGGATGTGGTGGAACGGGAGATTCGCATCAGGGATGTGCAGCCGACAAATCTGCGCCAACTGTGTGATGCCATCATGTCAATATGGTCCAAAATCTCTGAGGAATGCTTCCAGCACCTTGTTGAATCTCTGCCACGAAGAATTGAGGCAGTTCTGAAGGCAAAAGTGGGTCCAACCCCTTACTAGCATGGTGTACCTAATAAAGTGGCCAGTGAGTGTATATACTACATGCATGCAACATGCATATATATAACATATATACTACATGCAACATACATACTACATATACTACACGCATGCAACATACATACATACTACATACATACTACATATATACCACATGCATGCAACATACATATATACAACATATATACTACATGCAACATGTATACTACATATATACTACATGCATGCAACATGCATACTACATATATACCACATATATACTACATGCATGCAACATACATATATACTACATATATAATACATGCAGCATACATACTACATACATACTACATATATACCACATGCATGCAACATGCATACTACATATATACTACATGCATGCAACATACATACATACTACATACATACTACATATATACTACATATATACCACATGCATGCAACATACATATATAAACATATATACTACATGCATGCAACATGCATATATACTACATATATACCACATGCAACATACATACTACATATATACAACATATATACTACATGCATGCAACATGCATACTACATATATACCACATATATACTACATGCATGCAACATACATATATACTACATATATACTACATGCAACATACATACTACATACATACTACATATACCACATGCATGCAACATGCATACTACATATACAGTCATATGTAAAAGTTTGGGCACCCCTATTAATGTTAACCTTTTTTCTTTATAACAATTTTTGTTTTTGCAACAGCTATTTCAGTTTCATATATCTAATAACTGATGGACGCAGTTATATTTCTGGATTCAAATGAGGCTTATTGTAGTAACAGAAAATGGGCAATCTGCATTTTAATAAAATTTGACCGGTGCAAAAGTATGGGCACCTCAACATAAAAGTGACATTAATATTTCGTAGATCCTCCTTTTGCAAAAATAACAGACTCTAGTCACTTCCTGTAGCTATTAATGAGTTCCTGGATCCTGGATGAAGGTATTTGTGACCATTCCTGTTTACAAAACAATTCCAGTTCAGTTAAGTTTGATGGTCGCCGAGTATGCACAGCCCGCTTCAAATCATCCCACAGATGTTCAATGATATTCAGGTCTGGGGACTGGGATGGCCATTCCAGAACATTGTAATTGTTCCTCTGCATGAATGCCTGAGTAGATTTGGAGCGGTGTTTTGGATCATTGTCTTGCTGAATTATCCATCCCCTGCGTAACTTCAACTTCGTCACTGATTCTTGCACATTATTGTCAAGAATCTGCTGATACTGAGTTGAATCCATGTGACCCTCAACTTTAACAAGATTCCCGGTGCCGGCATTGGCCACACAGCCCCAAAGCATGATGGAACCTCCACCAAATTTTACTGTGGATAGCAAGTGTTTTTCTTGGAATGCTGTGTTTTTTAGCCTCCATGCATAACGCCTTTTTGTATGACCAAACAACTCAATCTTTGTTTCATCAGTCCACAGGACCTTCTTCCGAAATGTAACTGGCTTGTCCAAATGTGCTTTTGCATACCTCAGGCGACTCTGTTTGTGGCGTGCTTGCAGAAACGGCTTCTTTCGCATCTCTCCCATACAGCTTCTCCTTGTGCAAAGTGCACTGCATTGTTGACCGATGCACAGTGACACCATCTGCAGCAAGATGATGCTGCAGGTCTTTGGAGGTGGTCTGTGGATTGTCCTTGACTGTTCTCACCATTCTTCTTCTCTGCCTTTCTGATATTTTTCTTGGCCTGCCACTTCTGGGCTTAACAAGAACTGTACCTGTGTTCTTCCATTTCCTTACCATGTTCCTCACAGTGGAAACTGACAGGTTAAATCTCTGAGACAACTTTTTGTATCCTTCCCCTGAAAAGCTATGTTGAATAATCTTTGTTTTCAGATCATTTGAGAGTTGTTTTGAGGAGCCCATGATGCCACTCTTCATAGGAGAATCAAATAGGAGAACTACTTGCAAGTAGCCACCTTAAATAACTTTCCTCATGATTTGATACACCTGGCTATGAAGTTCAAAGCTCAATGAGGTTACAAAACCAATTTAGTGCTTCAGGAAGTCAGTAAAAAGTAGTTAGGAGTGTTCAAATCAAGAAAATGATAAGGGTGCCCATACTTTTGCACCGGTCAAATTTTGTGTAAATGCAGATTGCACATTCTCTGTTAGTACAATAAACCTCATTTGAATCCAGAAATATAACTGAGTCCATCAGTTATTAGATATGTGAAACTGAAATAGCTGTTGCAAAAACCAAAATTGTTATAAAGAAAAAAGGTTAACATTAATAGGGGTGCCCAAACTTTTACATATGACTGTATCTAATATATAAAGCTCAAAGTGTGTATGTATGTGTGTATGTATGTGTGTATGTGTGTATGTCCGGGATAGGCATCCGCACCGTCGCAGCTACTGCCACAAAATTTGGCACAGTCACACGTCTGGACCCCGAGAGCTTCCTAAGCTATGTTTAACCCCGCGCGTTCCAATTTACCAAACAATTTTGCCCCTATCTACATACTGTGGAAAAAGTGTGTGCGTGTCAAGCCCCGCCCCTCATATGATGTCATAATGACCATATTTGCATAATGGGGAAACAGTGTGTGCGTATCAAGCTCCGCCCCTCATTATGATGTCATAATGGTTGCCATGGCGACGCTGATGTCATCATAGATTGCAAGCCCCGCCGCTCATTATGATGTCATAATGGTTGACTATGGAATGGAGGATGTGTGATGGGTATATGGGCACTGGACTATGGGATGGAGGATATGTATGATGGGTATATGGGCACAGGACTATGAGATTGACGATATGCATGACCGGTATATGGGCACGGGACTATGGGATGGAGGATGTGTGATGGGTATATGGGCACTGAACTATGGGATGGAGGATATGTATGACGGGTATATGGGCACGGGACTATGGGATGGCGGATATATATGATGGGCATATGGACACTCGACTATGGGATGGCGAATATGTATGATGGGTATATGGGCATGGGACTATGGGATGGAGGATGTGTGATGGGTATATGGGCACGGGACTATGGGATGGAGGATATGTATGATGGGTATATGGGCACGGGCCTATGGGATGGAGGATGTGTGATGGGTATATGGGCATGGGACTATGGGATCGTGGATATGTATGATGGGTATATGGGCATGGGACTATGTGATGGAGGATAATTATAATTTGCTATAACTAACCACAGTTAGTTACTATGCCCGGGCAGCGCCGGGCTCTTCAGCTAGTCTAATATATAAAGCTCAAAGCGTGTATGTATGTGTGTATGTATGTGTGTATGTGTGTGTGTGTGTATGTTTGTATGTCCGGGATAGGCATCCGCACCGTCGCAGCTACAGCCACAAAATTTGGCACAGTCACACGTCTGGACCCCGAGAGCGTCCTAAGCTATGTTGTGAGGCAAAATTTTAACCCCGCGCGTTCCAATTCACCAAACAATTTTGCCCCTATCTACATACTGGGGGGAAAAGTGTGTGTGTGTCAAGCCCCGCCCCTCATTGTGATGTCACAATGCCCCTATTTGCATACTGGGGAAGCAGTGTGTGCATATCAAGCCCCGCCCCTCATTATGATGTCACAATGGTTGCCATGGCGACGCTGTCATCAAAGGTTGCAAGCCCTGCCGCCGCTCATTATGATGTCATAATGGTTGACTATGGAATGGAGGATGTGTGATGAGTATATGGGCACCGGACTATGGGATGGAGGATATGTATGACAGGTATATGAGCACAGGACTATGGGATGGAGGATATGTATATGGGCATGGGACTATGGGATGGAGGATATGTATGATGGGTATATGGACATGGGACTATGGGATGGCGGATATGTATATGGGCACGGGACTATGGGATGGAGGATGTGTGATAGGTATATGGGCACTGGACTAGGGGATGGAGGATATGTATGACGGGTATATGGGCACGGGACTATGGGATGGAGGATATGTATATGGGCACGGGACTATGGGATGGAGGATGTGTGATGGGTATATGGGCACTGGACTATAGGATGGAGGATATGTATGATGGGCATATGGGCACGGGACTATGAGATGGCGCATATGTATGATGGGTATATGGGCACGGGACTATGGGATGGAGGATATGTATGATGGGTATATGGGCACTGGACTATGGGATGGAGGATATGTTTGACGGGTATATGGGCACGGGACTATGGGATGGCGGATATGTATATGGGCACGGGACTATGGGATGGAGGATGTGTGATGGGTATATGGGCACTGGACTTTAGGATGGAGGATATGTATGATGGGTATATGGGCACAGGACTATGGGATGGAGGATATGTATGATGGGTATATGGGCACGGGACTATGAGATGAAGGATGTGTGATGGGTATATGGGCACTCGACTATGGGATGGCAAAGATGTATGATGGGTATATGGGCATGGGACTATGGGATGGAGAATATGTATGATGGGTATATGGGCATGGGACTATGGGATGGAGAATATGTATGATGGGTATATGGGCATGGGACTATGGGATGGAGGATATGTATGATGGGTATATGGGCACGGGCCTATGGGATCGTGGATATGTATGATGGGTATATGGGCACGGGACTATGAGATGAAGGATGTGTGATAGGTATATGGGCACTCGACTATGGGATGGAGGATATGTATGATGGGTATATGGGCATGGGCCTATGGGATCGTGGATATGTATGATGGGTATACGGGCACGGGACTATGGGATGGAGGATAATAATAATTTTCTATAACTAACCACAGTTAGTTACTATGCCCGGGCAGCGCCAGGCTCTTCAGCTAGTACTACATATATACCACATGCATGCAACATGTATACTACATATATACTACATGCATGCAACATACATATATACTACATACAATACATTCATACAATACATACATATAGACATACAGTACATATAACATAGAGTACATACTCACCATCACTTGTCACTTTGATCCCCGAAGCCATTGTCATCTGTGGAATAAATATTAAAATAACAAACCACCAATATACTTACCCCTGATCCGCAGAAGTCCACGAGTGTCCCACGACGATCTTGTGTGGAGAACAGCAGCATCAGCTGATGCTACCGTTCTCTACGGGCTCCAGGAAGCCAATGACTGGAGGTAGGTATCCTTCCGCACTGTATTCCTCCGCCACTGTAAAAAAAAGGTTCCTAGTCTCACTTTATGGCATTGCTGTGTGATATGTACTGTATGTCTATATGTATGTATTGTATGTAGTATATATGTATGTTGCATGCATGTAGTATATATGTAGTATATATGTAGTATGCATGTTGCATGCATGTGGTATATATGTAGTATGTATGTTGCATGTAGTATATATGTAGTATGCATGTTGCATGCATGTAGTATATATGTTGTATGTATGTATGTTGCATGCATGTAGTATATATGTAGTATGTATGTATGTTGCATGCATGTAGTATATATGTAGTATATATGTAGTATGCATGTTAGATGCATGTGGTATATATGTAGTATGTATTTAGTATGTATGTTGCATGTAGTATATATGTAATATGTATGTATGTTGCATGCATGTAGTATATATGTAGTATATATGTAGTATGCATGTTAGATGCATGCGGTATATATGTAGTATGTATTTAGTATGTATGTTGCATGTAGTATATATGTTGTATATATGTATGTTGCATGCATGTGGTATATATGTAGTATGCATGTAGTGTATATGTGGTATATACGTAGTATGCATGTTGCATGCATGTGGTATATATGTAGTATGTATGTTGCATGCATGTAGTATACAGTATATGTAGTATGCATGTTGCATGTAGTATATATGTATGTTGCATGCATGTAGTATATATGTAGTATGCATGTTGCATGCATGTAGTATATATGTTGTATGTATGTATGTTGCATGCATGTAGTATATACTGTATGTGGTATTTATGTAGTATGCATGTAGTATATATATTGTATATATGTATTTTGCATGAATGTGGTATATATGTAGTATGTATGTAGTATGTATGTTGCATGTAGTATATGTGTAGTATATATGCATGCTGCATGCATGTAGTATATATGTGGTATATATGTAGTATGCATGTTGCATGCATGTAGTATATATGTTGTATATATGTATGTTGCATGCATGTAGTATATATGTTGTATATATGCATGTTGCATGCATGTGGTATATATGTAGTATGCATGCAGTATATATGTGGTATATATGTAGTATGCATGTTGCATGCATGTGGCATATATGTAGTATGTATGTATGTTGCATGCAGGTGGTATATATGTAGTATGCATGTTGCATGCATGTAGTATATATGTTGTATGTATGTATGTTGCATACATGTAATATATATGTTTTATGTATGTATGTTTCATACATGTAGTATACATGTGGTATATATGAAGTATGTATGTTCCATGCATGTAGTATATATGTAGTATGTATGTTGCATGTAGAATATATGTAGTATATATGTATGTTGCATGCATGTGGTATATATGTAGTATGCATGATGCATGTAGTATATATGTATGTTGCATGAATGTAGTATATATGTGGTATATATGTAGTATGCGTGTTGCATGCATGTAGTATATATGTTGTATATATGTATGTTGCATGCATGTGGTATATATGTAGTATGCATGTAGTGTATATGTGGTATATATGTAGTATGCATGTTGCATGCATGTGGTATATATTGTGGCAGGGCTAAGGGTCGTGTAATTGATGGGAGATATGTGCCTCATAAATGGCTTGTCTCTATAATGTAAGGCATAAGTAAAGCGTACCAGATATTATTATTATTGTTGTTTGAAGGACCTGTGGTGAGGTCACAGTCAGGTGACCAGTCAGCTGCTGGATTCGTGTGTGTGGCTACAGCCTTATAATGTGGCCTGCTCCTGAACCAGGTAGCTGTATGTGGGGAGGACTACACCTCCCAGCATGTGCTGAGACTCGCGGTCTGAGTCTGCAACCACGAAGGTTTATGTTTTGTTTGCCTAAGCTAGAGGCTATTTTTGGTGACACGCTGTTTTATGGTTTATGACAGAAATAAACCTCATGAACTTTGGAAGAACCGGTCTCCTGATTGTCTCCCGCTGCACCTGAGCGAGTCACATCCCCACAATTGGTGGTACACGTGCGGGCAGCGGTCCCAGCAGAGACTTGAGACAGTTGCTGCATGTCCTGGGTGAAGTTTGCAGCGGGGCAACAAGCATTGCCTGGAATCATGGAGGACCTCATGAAACACCTGGTCCAGTCCCAGGCACTGCAGCAGGAAACCAACAAGCTGTTGTTACAGCAGATCCAGCAAAGCCAGCAGGAGCAGCGGCAGCAGTTCCAGCAGAGCCAGCAGGAACAACGGCAGCAGATGCAGCTTCTGGCAACCGCCATCCAGGAGGGCAGGACGAGCGCCCCCAACCCCAGGTCGGGCTGATGCCACCGACGTCGAGAAGGCGGTAAGACGCGCATTACAAAAAATGACCCCTGAGGATGATGTGGAGGCCTTCCTGACGGTGTTTGAGAGGGTGGCTGAGAGGGAAAAACTTCAGCCAGAGCGGTGGGCGGAGGTATTGGCCCCTTACCTAACGGGGGAGCCCCAGAAGGCGTACTTTGACCTGACGGTACAAGATGCCAGAGAGTATCCCAAATTAAAAGCGGAAATTCTCGCACGCTTGGGGGTAACAATGACTACCAGGGCACAGCGAGTTCATCGCTGGGCCTATCACCGGGACAAACCCCCGCGCTCCCAAATATTTGACCTGTTGCACCTGGTCCAGAAATGGCTGCAGCCAGAGTCGGCTTCCCCTGCACAGATGGTAGAGCGAGTTGTGATGGATCGGTTTGTACATTCTCTGCCGAGACCTCTACAGACTTGGGTTGCCCAGGGTGATCCCCAAAATGCTGATGAACTGGTTGGGCTGGTCGAGAGATACCAGGGGATGGAAGGTTCCTTGGGGAAGCAGCCCATTCCATATTGGGGGTCCCAGCAGGGGGCGGAGTCACAAAAAGGGGTGGTGCGTCCAAGGTCAAAAGGGGCGGGGGAGGCGGTGCCCAAGGTCCCCTCGGGTGTTATTTGCTGGAAGTGTCATGGGCCAGGACATATAGCGGCCCGTTGTCCCCAGACCACGGAGCAGATGGACTGCAGCATGGGACGCCGTAGTTCATACTACGCATATCCAGCTTGCAGTGTGAACTCGCTACCTAACAAGGGGCCACAAGCGTGTCCCGTGAAGGTGAACGGTCGAGCAGTAATGGCGCTTCTGGACTCCGGGAGCTTGGTGACCCTTGTGAGGGCCAGTTTTCCTCTAAACATACTCCCGGCTAAAAAGATTGGTGTTCGGTGCATACATGGCGATGCAAAGGACTACCCTATGGCTAGGGTGAAGATTGAAACGGCGCATGGCACCGAGTCGCATGAAGTTGGCGTTGTTCGAGACTTGTTGCATCCCATAATTATTGGCCGGGATTTCTGTCTGTTTTGGGATCTGTGGGGGATGGGTTCTGAGTGTGCTAGCAAGAGCAGGGAACCAATCCACCCCACTGAGGTATCGCCACCACCAGAGGCAGACGAGTTCCCTTTATGTGTCCTTGTTGGGGATGAAGAGGAAGGGTCCCCTGTACCTGACATCCCGGAGTTAGGGGTGGCCGGGGAGAATTTTGGGACTGCCCAACATAGGGACCCCACACTAAGGGAAGCCTTTAACAATGTCACAGTCATTAATGGGGTTGCACAAGAGCCGGGAGCAGACACAAGGTTTCCCCATTTTATGTTGAGTGGGGAATTGTTGTACCGGGTCACGAAAATAAGGGAGGAGGTGGCAGAGCAGTTAATAGTACCAGGCCCCTATAGACGAAAAGTGTTGGACATGGCCCATTCACACATCTTGGGGGGGACACCTGGGGGTGGAAAAAACCCAGGAACGGATTGTACAGAGGTTCTATTGGCCTGGGTGTCACCGGGAAATAGTAAACTATTGCAGGTCCTGCCCGACATGTCAGTTAACTGCCCCCACATCTCATTTTCGGAACCCTCTTGTGCCACTGCCCATTATTGAGGTGCCATTTGAGAGAATTGCCATGGACTTGGTCGGTCCCTTAGTTAAATCAGCTCGGGGCCATCAGTATATATTAGTCATCCTGGACTATGCCACACGCTATCCTGAGGCCATTCCCCTGAGAAACTCCTCTGCGAAGAGTATAGCCCGTGAGCTGGTCCATGTGTTTTCCCGGACGGGTTTGCCGAAGGAGATCCTGACCGACCAGGGGACACCTTTTATGAGCAAGGTGATGAGAGAATTGTGCAGAGTCTTGCAAATTTCCCAGCTGAGGACTTCAGTGTACCATCCACAGTCAGATGGCCTTGTTGAGAGGTTTAACAAGACCCTGAAGAGCATGCTGAGAAAAGTCATAGAGGAAGATGGTAGAGACTGGGATTGTCTCTTACCGTATTTACTGTTTTCTATCCGTGAAGTTCCCCAGGCCTCCACGGGGTTCTCCCCCTTCGAGCTTCTGTACGGCCGGCATCCGCGAGGTCTCCTAGATATAGCCAAGGAAACCTGGGAAGCCGAAGTCACGCCCCACAGAAGCGTCATTGAGCATGTGGCACTGATGCAGCAGAGGGTTGCGAAGGTGATGCCCATTGTTAAAGAACATCTCCGCCAGGCACAAGAGGCTCAGGCCAGGGTCTACAACCGGTCAGCCAGAGTGAGGCAGTTCAATCCGGGAGACCGAGTTCTCGTGCTAATACCGACGGTGGAAAGTAAGTTCTTGGCCAAGTGGCAAGGGCCATATGAGGTGGTGGAGAAACTGGGAGACGTAAACTACAAGATCCACCAACCCGGAAGACGGAAGCCATACCAGGTTTACCATGTTAACCTTATCAAGCCGTGGCAAGATAGAGAGCCAGCGGTAACTCCGTGCTTGCTGGGCAACCTAGAAGGGGAGGTTGGAGCCGTTACCATAGCGGAGACTCTATCGAAGGCCCAGAAGCAGCAGTGCCGGGAGTTACTCCAGAAAAACCGCGACCTGTTCTCAGAGTTGCCGGGGTGCACGAAAGTGGTGAAGCACGAAATTCTGACCGAGCCACATGTGCGGGTGAACGTGAAACCATATCGTATTCTTGAGGCCCGGCGAGAGGTAATCTCCAAGGAGGTGCAGCGTATGTTGAAGCTCAGGGTCATTGAGGAATCCAAGAGCGGCTGGTCGAGCCCGATTGTCCTGGTCCCAAATCCTGATGGTGAATGGAGGTTCTGCAACGATTACCGGAAGCTGAATGAGGTCTCCAAGTTCGACGCTTATCCCATGCCACGCGTTGATGAGCTCATCGAGAGACTTGGACCTGCCAGGTACATAACCACTTTGGATCTGACCAAGGGATATTGGCAGATCCCCATGGCACAGGAAGCCAAGGAGAAGACGGCATTCTCCACACCAGACGGGTGCTTCCAGTATGTCCGGATGCCGTTTGGCCTACAGGGAGCTCCAGCAACCTTCCAGAGGGCGATGGATAGAATCCTTGCACCTCATAAGCTATACGCTGCCGCATACCTGGATGATATCGTCATCTTTACCCCGGACTGGGAGACTCACCTGGAAAAGGTCCAAGCAGTCTTTGACGCTCTAAGAGAGGCGGGGTTTACAATAAACCCGAAGAAGTGTGCCTTGGGGAGAGAAGAAGCCAAGTACCTCGGATATGTAGTGGGGCGTGGCGAGATCAAACCCCAAATCAATAAAGTGGAGGCAATTCAGACATGGCCAAGACCGCTGTCAAAGAAGCAAGTTAAAGCCTTCCTGGGGATTGTGGGATATTACAGGAGGTTCATCCCAAACTTCGCCACAATGGCTGCACCTCTAACTGATCTGCTTAAAGGGACAAAGTCAGTGATGGTCAGCTGGTCCGAAGAAGCAGAGTCCGCCTTCCAAGAAATGAAGGGAGCTCTTTGTAAGCAACCCGTTTTGGTGGCCCCAGACTTTAAACGTGAATTTGTCCTCCAGACAGGTGCCTCAGATGTCGGGGTAGGAGCTGTCCTTTCCCAAGAGATACGTGGGGAGGAGCATCCTGTTCTCTACTTGAGTAGGAAGTTAACTTCTTGTGAGAGAAATTACTCAGTTGTAGAGAAGGAGTGTTTGGCCATAAAATGGGCAGTGGACACATTACGGTACTACCTGGTGGGACGGAAGTTTAGGTTAATATCTGACCATGCCCCACTCAGGTGGATGAGGGAAACAAAGGGCAAGAATGCTAGGGTCACCCGCTGGTTCTTAGCCCTACAAGACTTCAGCTTCCATGTAGAGCATAGGGCCGGGAAGCTACATGGGAATGCCGATGCCCTCTCCAGAATCCCTTGCCTGGTAGGTGAAAGTGCCAAGCCCCACGGCTTTAGGCAGAGGGGGGAGGTATGTGGCAGGGCTAAGGGTCGTGTAATTGATGGGAGATATGTGCCTCATAAATGGCTTGTCTCTATAATGTAAGGCATAAGTAAAGCGTACCAGATATTATTATTATTGTTGTTTGAAGGACCTGTGGTGAGGTCACAGTCAGGTGACCAGTCAGCTGCTGGATTCGTGTGTGTGGCTACAGCCTTATAATGTGGCCTGCTCCTGAACCAGGTAGCTGTATGTGGGGAGGACTACACCTCCCAGCATGTGCTGAGACTCGCGGTCTGAGTCTGCAACCACGAAGGTTTATGTTTTGTTTGCCTAAGCTAGAGGCTATTTTTGGTCATACGCTGTTTTATGGTTTATGACAGAAATAAACCTCATGAACTTTGGAAGAACCGGTCTCCTGATTGTCTCCCGCTGCACCTGAGCGAGTCACATCCCCACAATATGTAGTATGTATGTTGCATGCATGTAGTATATATGTAGTATATATGTATGTTGCATGCATGTAGTATATATGTAGTATGCATGTTGCATGTAGTATATATGTTGCATGTATGTATGTTGCATGCATGTAGTATATATGTAGTATGCATGTAGTATATATATTGTATATATGTATGTTGCATGCATGTGGTATATATGTAGTATGTATGTTGCATGTAGTATATATGTAGTATATATGCATGATGCATGCATGTAGTATATATGTGGTATATATGTAGTATGCATGTTGCATGCATGTAGTATATATGTTGTATATATGTATGTTGCATGCATGTAGTATATATGTTGTATATATGCATGTTGCATGCATGTGGTATATATGTAGTATGCATGCAGTATATATGTGGTATATATGTAGTATGAATGTTGCATGCATGTGGCATATATGTAGTATGTATGTATGTTGCATGCATGTAGTATATATGTAGTATGCATGTTGCATGTAGTATATATGTAGTATATATGTATGTTGCATGCATGTAGTATATATGTTGCATGCATGTAGTATATATGTTGTATGTATGTTGCATGCATGTAGTATATATGTGGTATATATATAGTATGCATGTTGCATGCATGTAGTATATATGTAGTATGCATGTTGCATGTAGTATATATGTATGTTGCATGCATGTAGTATATATGTGGTATATATGTAGTATGCATGTTTCATGCATGTGGTATATATGTAGTATGTATGTTGCATGCATGTATTATATATGTAGTATGCATGTTGCATGCATGTAGCATGTATATAGTATGTATATAGCATGTTGTATGTATGTAGTATGTATTTTTTTTTACATTCAACACATTAGCCGGATGATGGGACTACTACTGTCCCATCATTGGCTAATGTGTCAATCACCGTCATGGTAGCAGGCATCGCCCGATGGGACTTGTAGTCTCATCGGACAATGCCTGTACAGACCCCCGCAGCCTGCACAGACCCCCGGACAGTCGGCACAGACCGCCGGCAGGCCAGCACAGCCCCCCGGCAGGCTGGTACAGACCCCCGGACAGTCGGCACAGACCCCGGGCAGTCGGCGCAGACCCCCGGCAGACTGGTACAGACCCCTGGGCAGTCGGCACAGACCCCCCGTAAGGCCCGAACTGACGACTGATGGCGCATCATGATGCACACAGACCTCGCATCATGATGACGTCATTTCGGCAGCCAATCAGAGCCACAACAGTGGCTCATTGCATTATGAGGACTTCCGATTCCGATATCCGAAATTGTAAAAATATCGATACTCGGTATCGGAATTCCGATACAGCGAATATCGGCCGATACCCGATATTTGCAGTATCGGAATGCTCAACACTAGTCGCAATGGAAATAAAGATACATGGATGCCTTACCCAGGACCATTACCCCACGCGTATTGCCGTAACCTGTACGACTTTGTCAGGAGAAGTGACACAAAGTGATCCAGGAAACCTTAAATACCTTTCAGAAGTCAGTCAGGGCGTTACCACACTCTGTGAACATCCCCTCTATGAGTCAGCAAGGGCAGAAAGTGTATAAACCGGCGCCCCGGTCATGTGAACAGGGCCCATAGCAACCGCACATGAGCAGTATAAGCGCCCAGTGAATACACGCTGGCAGTCTCACCGCAGCGCGCATGTATTATAGAAGCCCATAAGGGCCAAGAATACCAGCTTCACCGCGCCTGTGTCCAGTGGAACGCAGGCTAGCATGTTTGAGGCGCATCAGACCTACGCGCATGAAGCCACCACCAGCGTGAGTTACTGCTAGTACATAAAAAAACGCGCGTGCATGTGCGGTTGCTATGGACCCTGACTGACTTCTGCAAGGTATTTAAGGTTTCCTGGATCACTTTGTGTCACTTCCCCTGACAAAGCCGTACAGGTTACGGCGATATGCGTTGGGTATTGGTCCTGGGTATGGCATCCGGGTATCTTTATTTCCATTGCGACTATTGATTGTCTTGGTGGCAGTTTTAGATATTGTTTTGCCTTACTACGTGTCCTGGCACCACTGACATGTGGAGTTAACTTCTCTTTCCCCTTCTCCTTGCTATCTGGGCTTATTAGGGTCCTAGCATGATAACTATATAACATGGATTTTTGTTTGTGATTGATTTATTATGGGCTGGGCTTTGTTTAAGGGTTATTTAGTCCTCATGAGCCTGGGAATAGGGAGGTATACTGCTATAGTGCTATAATGTCGCTGGATTATATGCTCATATTATATGTACTTATACGTATGACATTTTTGTATTGATATGTATTTTAGGTACCATGGATGCCATAGTTTTGTGATTTAATCATGTTTTTATTGTGTATAACTCTTTTGTATCAATAAAAATTACTTATTTCAGTCGTCACTTTAATTGGTGCAGTGTGCGCTTTTTTTGCATGATTCCCAAAATTGTGATCCATTTACACTCAGTCTGTGCAAGGAGGCGTTCAATATTGCCCCCCCTCCCCTGACTCCACATTGTATATGCTGGATCCCTCTAACCATAAAAGACCTTGGATTGCACTGATGGAAGATCTTATAGTGCTGTGGTATGGTTTTAAATTGGGACATGTCAGTGACAGCCTCTGCAGCCTGGATGTCATGTATATGCTACCTAGTACGAATTTTTAATTGGCAAGAGGTAAGGCCAATATAGATTTTTGAACAGCTGCAGGTGGCGTAATATATTACCTTTGTTGTGTTACAGGTAATATGTTGTTTAATTGAAAATGTCTTACTGCCATCTACTAACGTAAAAGATGACATCCGCAAAATATTTTTGCATGACAAGCAGTTGCCACAGGGAAAGCTTCCTTCTATTTCTGGACTTTGTAATCTTAATGGTGGGCCGTGAAAATTAAAGGGATTCCTTTTTGTTGCGACATAATGGCTATGCACCAAAATATCACCCGAATTTGGACTTCGTTGATAAGTCATGAGAGGGTACGGAGAAAGATGTCCAGACAGACTGGGCTCAGACTGTAAGATATTCCAATGCCTCTGAAGGCAATCTCGCATTGTTGTCCATTCACTGTTAAAGGTTGAAATAAATCTTATTTTATCCTGTGAACCCCTATTTTTAGGTACGGAATGCAATAGAGCTGCTCGATTACTTTTTCTTGCTCTATCAAACCCACTATTTATACTTCGACTACTGTAACCTCTCATGACAAATCTCTCTTTAAGATCTTGTGCTTGCTATTTGAATTTATCCTCAGAAGAACAAATATGTCTGATGCGGCCGATATTCCCGGTATCGTAATTCCGATACTGAATTCCGTTACTTTTTGCATATCGAATACCGGAATCGGAAGTTCCCATAATGCTATGAGCCAGTTTGATTTGATTCAGCCAATGACAATCCTCAGAAGTGTGGGCACATCCTGTTAGGCATGTAGGCATGTTAGGTAATGGCATGGCTGTGACTGGCTGCTGAACTGATGTCATGATGCACTATAAAAGCAGCCGCCACCATTTAGGGTTCACTCTGCTGTGAATTCAGTTAGGGACAGGCTGCTGTTCAAGACTCTGAGGGACAGTTAGAGATAGCAATTTTCCAAATCATATTGTGCTTTACCCAGGCTACATAATCAACCACTGTAGCTTTCTTTTGCCTTGCAGCAGTGTTCACATCTGTCTGCAAGGTCTGTGTAAGTGCAGCTCATGCTGTGTTGTGTGTCCTGCAGTCACGTCTGGTTGTAGGCCGCTCAACGTGCATCACTGCCTCATATATATTTTTCTTTTATTGCTGCTCATTTTTCATTCTCCTATTAGTGTGCATCCATCCGTATCCTTATATGTTGGTTGCAAACACTTTAGGAGTAGACAGCGGAGCCTTTCTGCAGCCTTTCAGTGCTAGTGCCCAGTTATCTGCACTGTTCACGGCTGTCTGAGAGGTCTCTCTGTGTGATTGCAGCTCACGCTGTAGTATCCTGCAGCCACGTCTGGTTGTAGGCCGCTCAGCGTGCGTCACTGCCTCATACATATTTTTCTTTTATTGCTGCTCATTTTTCATTCTCCTGTTAGTGTGCATCCATCCGTATCCATATACGTTGGTTGCAAACACTATAGGAGTAGACAGCAGAGCCTTTCTGCAGCCTTTCAGTGCTAGTGCCCAGTTATCTGCACTGTTCACGGCTGTCTGAGAGGTCTCTGTGTGTGAGTGCAGCTCACGCTGTAGTGTCCTGCAGCTACATCTGGTTGTAGGCCGCTCAGCGTGCGTCACTGCCTCATACATATTTTTCTTTTATTGCAGCTCATTTTTCATTAATTCTCCTATTAGTGTGCATCCATCCGTATCCATCTACATTGGTTGGTTGCAAACACTATATAGGAGTAGATAGAGGAACCATTTTTCTGGCTTGTGCCCTGCAGCCGCAGCCAGATTAGCATTACCCTATTTTTTGGAGCCTCATCTTTTGCATTGTAGGTTATCTTCCTGCATTGTAATAGCTCCAAAATGTTTGTGATATTATCACTTCCAAATCTTTGGTCACATCCTTTTTTTTTTTTTTTTTTTTTTTTTTTTTAAAAACCAAAATAAAGTTCAACAAACACTCCATTTGACAGTTGTGTAGGCCACATTAGCTCATATTAAAGTGTAGTCCACAGACTTTATAAAATTAGTGTTTCTTATACCTGTTAGCAGCTGTTCAGGAATAAGCACACTAAGCCCCCCCTTTGTACTTTTCTGCCTATCTTTATCAGTCTACCACAAATATGTGGAAACATGTGCGGACCAAGCACGTGGTGGAGTTACAAAGACACACTGAAGACGTAGGCCAACCTACAGCACCACCTACCACCTCTTCAGCTCGTGTTGGGGCCTCTTCCTCCAGCTCACACACAGCTGGTTCGGCTTCCTCACAGGATCACCATGGAAGAACCTCTGGCACTGTTGTCCAGAGACCCAGTGACATTCCACCCACAGCACCACGTTCCCGTTCATCCTCACACTCCCAGGCCACTCTACAGCCATCGGTAGCACAGGCATGGGAGAAAAGGCGGCCATACTCGGCAAACCATCCGCGAGCACAGGCTCTTAATGCTGGCATTGCCAAATTACTGGCCCTTGAAATGCTCTCATTCAGGTTGGTGGAGACTGACACCATCCGGAACTTCATGGCATTGGCAGTCCCACAATACACCGTGCCCAGCCGCTTTTATTTCAGCAGGCAAGCCGTCCCTGCTCTGCAAAAGCATGTGGAGGGAAAAATTAAACATGCTCTACTAAACGCCGTCAGTAGCAAGGTCCACCTGACCACCGATGCGTGGACCAGTACCCATGGACAGGGAAGATACCTTTCCCTCACTGCCCATTGGATCAATGTTGTGGAGCCGGGTACAGATCTTGAGAGTGGCGCTGTATGTGTTCTGCCAACTCCAAGGATTGCAGGAATCCAGTCTGTACACATTGACTCCTCCTCATACTCCAGTTCCTCAGAATCAGCGCTGCAGGAGCCTGTTACGACCGATATGAGCACAGCCGTAGCCAAACGTTAACAGGCCGTACTGAAATTAATTTCTTTGGGGAATCGAAGCCACATGGCGCAGGAGCTCTGGAATGCCATCAAGCAGGAGAGCGACGTGTGGTTTGTGCCAGCGAATCTCCAGCCAGGCTTGGTAGTGTGTGAAAATGGCCGAAATCTGGTGGCAGCTCTGGGCCTAGGCAACCTCACTCACATCCCCTGTCTGGCACATGTGCTCAGCTTGGTCATGCAGAGGTTTCTGAGGGACAATCCAGATCTTGATGCACTGCTGCACAAGGTCCGCATAGAGTGTGCTCACTTGCGGCGTTCCAGCATGGCAAGATCGCGCATTGCAGCTCTGCAGCGCCGATTACGCCTTCCGGAACATCGCATCATATGTGACCTACCCACCAGGTGGAATTCAACATCACATATGTTGGAGCAGTTGTGTGAGCAGCAGGCAGCAGTAATGGAGTACCAGCTGCAACAGGTGCAAACAAGTCGCACTGTGCGCCGGTCACACTTCAGCACCACTGAGTGGGCCTCTATGAAGGACATCTGCTTCGTTTTGCGTGCCTTCGATTCCACGCGGATGGCAAGTGCAGATGATGCACTAGTCAGCATGACTGTCCCCCTTATCTGCCTGCTTCAAAAAACACTGCAAGGACTAAGGGAGGAGGTTTTGGAAGAGGTGGAGGATGAGGAGTCACAAATGCCATCTGCTTCTGGACAGTCTGCACTACGTGGTTCCTCACAAAGTCCTAGGCAGGGGACACTTTGTGAGGAGGATGAGGAGGACTCAATGGAGGAGGAAGACATCTCTCCACAGGAGGGAGGTACACAAAGCTGTAGTCAGTATGTACAGCGAGGGTGGGGTGATGCAGAGATGACACCTCAAGCAGGGGACAGCGTTTCTTGGGCAGTTGGGAGTCTGCAGCTCATGGTTGATTTCATGCTGCAGTGCCTGAGAAACGACCGCCGCATCGCCCACATTCTCAACACGGCTGATTATTGGGTGTACACCCTCCTAGATCCTCGCTACCGGGACAAATTACAAAGCCTCATAACACCGTTGAACCGGGAGTGTAAAATGCAGGAGAACCAAGAGACACTGGTGCATTCCATCATGTTCTCCATTCCACCCGAGAGCAGTGCTGCTAGTGCTTTACAAAGCAGCTCTGTGCGTCGAGGCAGTGGAGGAAGCTCTGCACAAAGAGGGAGCAGAGGCAGCGCCTCAGCACAAGGCAAGACCAGCATGGCCCAAATGTGGCAAAATTTTGTGTGCCCGCCACAAATGTCTACACCATCACAGACGGCTCCAGTCAGCAGAAGGCAACATTTCCATCAGATGGTGACAGACTACATGTCTTGCCCTGTCAGTGTACTCCCAGACGGCTCTTCCCCCTTCAAGTTTTGGGTCTCTAAGCTGGATACATGGCCAGAGCTTAGCCAGTATGCATTGGAGGTGCTGGCTTGCCCTGCCGCTAGTGTATTATCGGAACGTCTCTTTGACACTTTTCATTCTCTACTCAACCCAAGAGTACAGGCCCCAACCACGGAGCTTCGAGCTGACGATCTGGCCAATTACTTCAAAGAAAAAATTGACCAGATCTGACAGGAAATTATCTCCCAATCACCTCATACCATGCACTGTCCTCCCTCCCCCACTGCATCTAGCTCACTCTCTGATTTTGAACCAGTCACAGAAGAAGAAGTAAGCAGGCTCCTTGCATCTTCACGCCCAATCACTTGCACCAGTGACCCATTTCCATCACATCTCCTCCAGTCCCTTTCCCCTGCTGTCACCCCTCACCTAACTAAAATATTTAACCTCTCTCTCTCTTCTGGTATCTTTCCCTCCTCATTTAAGGATGCCATCATACATCCACTACTTAAAATACCATCCCTCGACCAAAACTGTGCCGCTAACTATAGACCTGTCTCTAATCTTCCCTTCATCTCTAAACTCCTGGAACGCCTGGTCCACTCCCATCTTATCCGCTATCTCTTTGATAACTCTCTTCTCGACCCTCTCCAATCCGGCTTCCGCTCTTTACACTCTACTGAAACTGCCCTCACTAAAGTCTCTAATGATCTACTAACAGCTAAATCAAATGGTCATTACTCCATGCTAATTCTCTTGGATCTCTCTGCAGCATTCAACACTGTGGATCATCAGCTTCTCCTCACTATGCTCCACTCCATGGGCCTCAAGGACACCGTTCTCTCCTGGTTCTCCTCCTACCTCTCTGACCGCTCCTTTACTTTATCTTTTGCTGGCTTCTCCTCCTCTCACCTTCCCCTTACTGTTGGGGTTCCTCAAGGATCGGTTCTAGGCCCCCTCCTCTTCTCCTTGTACACTGCCCCTATTGGTCAAATAATCAGTAGATTTGGTTTCCAGTACCATCTCTATGCTGATGACACCCAATTATACGCTTCTTCTCCTGACATCATGCCAGCCTTTAGAGAAAACACCGGCAATTGTCTAAACACATTGCCATTACTATGTGTGGTTCCACTATTACTCCCCAGCAACATGCCCGCTGTCTTGGGGTCATACTTGACTCCGAGCTTTCCTTCGTCCCCCACATTCGATCACTGGCTCGCTCTTGTCATCTGCACCTCAAAAACATCTCTAGAATTCAACCTTTTCTTACTTTTGACTCTGCAAAAACTCTTACTGTTTCTCTTATTCATTCTCGTCTCGACTATTGTAACTCTCTTCTAATCGGTCTCCCTCTTACCAAACTCTCCCCTCTCCAATCTGTCTTGAATGCTGCAGCCAGGATCATATTCCTCACCAATCGTTACACCGATGCCTCTACCTTGTGCCAGTCATTACACTGGCTACCCATCCACTCCAGAATTCAGTATAAACTTATTACCCTCACCCACAAAGCCCTCCATGGCTCAGCACCACCCTACATCTCCTCCCTTGTTTCAGTATACCACCCTACCCATGCCCTTCACTCTGTTGATGACCTGACATTAACATCCTCAATAATCAGAACCTCCCACACCCATCTCCAAGACTATACACGTGCTGTGCCAATTCTTTGGAATGCACTTCCCAGGTCAATACGATTAGTCCCCAATCTCCTCAATTTTAAGCGTGCCCTGTAAACACATTTATTCAGACTGGCCTATTGCCTCAACACATTAACCTAATCTATCCCTGTGTGGCACAGCCAAAAGTTTTACCATAACCAGGTTTCCCCGCATCATGTTCCCACATGCTTTATGCATCCATTAGCCCTCTGTGTCTGTACTGTTACACACTTAACATTATGGCTGGTCCATACAATCAGGGCAGCTGTTACCACCCACCTTTCGTGTCTACCTCTTTCCTCATAGACTGTAACCTTGCGAGCAGGGCCCTCATTCCGCTTGGTATTTGTTATAATCTATGTGATTATTGTTATGCTATAATGTCTATTGTCTGTACAAATCCCCTCTGAAATGTAAAGTGCTGCGGAATATGTCGGCGCTATAGAAATAAAATGTATTATTATTATTATACGCGTCGTGCCGCAGGTGGTGTACTAACAGACCGTCGCACGCGACTATCCTCCGATAACGTTGACTGGTTTACTTTTCTGAAAATGAACAATGCCTGGATCTCACCAGAATTTGCCAGTCCTCGTCCAGAATAAATAATTGGTTGGCAACAGTATCCAGGTCTCTTGTTGTGTTCATGTTTCTGCAACCTGAACTGTAATCCCTGGGCTTCAACACAGCCAGTTGTTGCTCAGAAGTGCAGTCTGCACAGAGAAAAACACTAGCTCCTGTGTTAGTGGGGTTCAGTAACACCAGCTGCTCCCCTGCTGTGTGTACGGCAAAGTCTCCTGCTGCCTCCACATTCAAACTACATCCGATTTTCTACTTGCTCCAAGTAGGCCTCAGCCTGCTCCATGATTGATCCTGGGCTCCAACATCGCCAGTTGTTGCTCGGAAGTGCCATCTGCACAGAGAAAAACACTAGCTCCTGTGTTAGTGGGGTTCAGTAACGCCAGCTGCTCCCCTGCTGTGTGTCCGGCAATGTCTACTGCTGCCTCCACATTCACACTACTACTGATTTTTAGCCGTGCTCCACTTAGGCCTCTGGCTCCACTGTCTCTAGTATTTCCCCTTGCCTCCAACACCGCCAGTTGCTGCTCAGAAGTGGCATCTGCACAATCTACACTTGTTCCTGTGCTACTGGGGCTCAATCACGTCAGTTGATCCCCTGATGTGTGTCCGGCAATGTCTCCTGCTCTGTCCACATAGTGGGAATGAGGCGAGGGAAGCGATTTTCTCTAGCACACACCATGCTTTGAGCAAACAGGAAATAATCCGAGTCGAGTTGACATACGCACACACACACAGAGCAATACAAAGCAATCATGGCCCGTGTCACTGTCAACACGCTGCAGTTGATTGATCTGGTGGAGGCTCGGTCCCTGCTTTGGCTCCCCACTGACCCTGCCTATGGGCATAACATCCAGCGGACTACAGCCTGGAGGGAGATCGCTCAAGTGATGTTCCCTGCACTGCTACGGCCACGACCTCGTCCCTTTGCAACCTCTTTTTTGGGAAATTGTGGTTTTTGTGACATTGTTGACAAATGCACAGTCACCGAGATGGAGTTAGGTGGTGCTGTAGGCATCACTTGCTGGCGGGGTAAGTGTGTGTGCTGACACCTAGCAGTGAAGCTGCACACTAGTCCCTGCACTGTGCACTGCACTGTAAGGCTTGATCCTCCCTGCCTGCCTACAGTCTACACAGTACTCCTCTGTCCTCCTGGTAGCTCTCAGAAGAGCTGTTTGGGTTTAATATAAGGAATCTTGAAGTTTCCCTACACTAACTGACAATCCCTATGATCTGCTCAATCATCTACCTCACCCTGCTCTATCTCAGATCTCTCAGGAATGTAGAGGAAATGGCGGTGGAAAAGGCTTATATACAGCCTCGCCTCTCATACATGACATAGGCATCACGATGGACAGAAGCCAATCATAGTCCTGCCACAACCAACATTACTGAATATGATTGGCTAACATGCTTGTCCATCTAAAAAAGTTTTCTGACCTAACACGCTAGGCTGTCTCGGAAGCTTTGTAGGAACATAACAGATTCTATATTTGCGAGTCCCGAATCCAGTATACAGGACTCGGGATTCGTAGACTCGCTCAGACTCGCTCACAATTGCTGTGTGTTGACATAGGCTGTCTTGGAAACTTGTAGGAACATAACAGATTCTGTATAAGCGAGTCCCGAATCCAGTATACAGGACTCGGAATCGTAGACTCGCTCAGACTCGCTCAGATTCGCTCAGACTCGCTCAGACTCGCTGTTGACAGCGATGTGATATAGCGAGTCTAGCGAGTGAGAAAAAAAACTCTGACAAAACTAGGATTGCCATTGACTTGCATTGGAATCGTTACTGTGCGAGTAATCACTGGGAGACTCGCCGAGTAACGAGTCCAGCGAGTCCCTTACTATTCGCCGAGTAACGAGTCCTAGCGAGTAGACTCGCCCATCCCTAGTGAAGAGCATGGAAGTAGTGAAACATACATATCTGACAAAATATAAAAAAGGTTAACATAGTCAATATCTTTGTAACTCCGAACGTCTTTAAAAAAAAAAATTATTCCTGCTATTCCATTTGATTGGGCTAAACCTCTATGCTTTTAATGTCTCCTCCACCTCCCCAATACATTCTACATTATTCTTAGTTGTTTTTCTTCATGTAGAATTAACCTACAAGGAAAGAAAGGGGTTTTTTTTAATTCCGATATTTCTGTCCCATTGACTTGAATGGGGCTTCCGGTATCGGAATTGGCGATACCCGATAATTTTTGGGTATCGGTCCGATCCAATCCAATCCGATATTTCACGATATCGGATGGTATCGCTCAACACTACTGATGCGTAAATAT
This sequence comes from Dendrobates tinctorius, assembly GCF_039654945.1. NCBI lineage: Eukaryota > Metazoa > Chordata > Amphibia > Anura > Dendrobatidae > Dendrobates > Dendrobates tinctorius. The sequence continues at coordinate 2,883,688 of NW_027361728.1, read as the reverse complement.
TGTCCAACTGGGATGGCCCTAATCATTGCATGAGGGTGGCAAGAATCAGCTAGCAAAAGCGAATTCACAGAGGTGGACTTCCTGAAGATATCAGTTTGTAATTGTAAATGTGAATCCACACAAATTTTAATATCCAAAAAGTCCTCCTCGGTGTCGCTTCATGTATATATCAACTTAATATTGAACCTATTAAGATTCAATTCCTCTATAAAATTGTAAAATTGGCCCTCTGACCCCTGCCAAATAATGAAAACATCATCAATGTAACGTAGCCAGCACTGCACATGGTCAGCGGCTCACACCCCCACTCCACCTAAAACCTCTCTCTCCCAATAGCTACGGAAGAGGCCAGTGAAAGAGGGTGCACAGGCCACGCCCATGGCAGTGCCGCATTGCTGTAAATAAAAAGCATCACAAAACACAAAGGAGTTGTATTCTGTCCCCGGGGCCTGTGGCTGCAAATATGGCTCTGTGAGATGCTGAATCTCTTCACCTTACTTATAATTGGCGACGGTCACAGATAGCCCAACTCAGCTGCCGGCACACATGTTATGAAGAATCCAGAAGAGACTTTGATTTCTTTAAGAATTCTTGTTGAATGTATACAAACAGCAGCAGGTAAAAAAGACTTTCTTCAGACAGGCTGAAAACACATGTGCTTCTAATGAAGCTAAGATGGAGAATGAGACACAGGGGGAAGAAGAAGGAAGTGACATCACACCCAGAAGAGGGAGACAGGAGGGACAAACTTGATAGAGAGGGAGGATTTCAGCTATGCAAAACACAGGAACACATAGCAACAGTAAACAATATGAGAGACTGCAATACAGCATGTCAAATGCACAGGACAGTCTGTAAAATATCTCATTCATGGGACATAACAAGTTGTGTAAAAATATAATCCAATAATTCCAGAATCATGTCACAAATAGAGCCATCCCAGTTGCTACCCATCAGAAAGAACCTACATGCCTCCAAACCATCTTGATGTCAGATACAAGTATATAGGGACTCAATGTCGGCAGTTGCCAACATCATATCCCGCTCCAAAGTCATCCCATCTATTCGCCAGGACATCCATTGTATCATGAGCATAGGAGGAGAGAGATTCCACCAAAGGTTTGATTTCACATAGGCAGACTCTATAATGTATTACACACACCCCTCCCCATAGGCAGACTATAAAATATATTGCAGACTCCCTTCCCCATAGGCAGATTCTATAATATATTGCACCCCCCCTCTCCGTAGGAAGACTCTATAATTTATTGCACACACCCTTACCAATAGTTAGACTCTATATAATATAAAGGACCCCATAAAAACAATAAATCCAATACTCACCTCTCTTCCTCCTGGATCTTCCGCTGCTGAGTGCCCGCACATTTCCGGACAGTGGGCGCCGAGTGGTGACATTATCACCCTGTCTGTCAGTTTCAGTGATGTCATACGCTGACAGGGGGATGATGGGAGAAGGAGCGTAATGCTCCTTCTCTCATCAGTGCGGTCAGCTGTATCGGCATGCAGCCAATACAGATGAACTTGGGATGACAGGCAGGGGGGCCCACTGTTGGCACAGGGCTCCCCTGCCTGCTCAGGGTCTGGGTGACAGAGCAGGGAGATCGATTCTCCCTGCTCTGCCACAGAATGTAACTGTAACGGCGTTCTGCACTGTTACAGTAGTATAGCCCTTGGTGGGCCCCCTCAGAGCGCGGGACCCAGTTCCAATGCCTGCTCTGCCCCCGGTAGCTACACTACTGGCTCCCATCGATTTCAGACATTTTTAGACCCTAAAAGAACCCCCCGGGGATTGCGGCAAAAATGCTGGGTTTTCCCATAGACTTTCATTAGGTTGTTGCTCGGGTCAAGCACACGAGCATTCCAATTTGCTCGATCCAAGCAACGAGCACCCGAGCATTTTAGTGCTCGCTCATCACTAGTGATGAACAGATCACCTGTGGCGCTCATAGCAGGGGTGGTGTTCATAGCAATATGGCAGTGACAACCATAGAGCTCTCCAGGAGACCTCTGGTTATCATGCCAACCTATCGGTGACCCACGATCACGTGACGGGGCTCACTGATGGGCGGATTTCCGGCCCGATGTCTGGAAGCGTGCGTTAAATGCCGCTGTTAGAGTTTGACAGCGGCATTTATCGGGTTAATAGCTGCGGGTGGATCGCGATTCCACACTTGACTTTTCCGGGCACATGTCAGCTGCTCAAAACAACTGATATGTGCCGGGAAAGATGTGGGTTTACTGCCGGAGCCCCCATCAAAAGGAGGGAGTCCGACATTGGCGTTAATGTACGCCCGATGTCGGGAAGGGGTTAAATATGTTTATAATACAGTATATCTGGAATCAGGTTATCTGCTTCTGCTTCTGAATCATGCTATTGTCAGACAGCAGAGCAAAGCCCATTTAAGTGCTAAATGATTAGGATCACTGATCACATGTAAACCTTATGAACATTAAATTCTTGGAACATTGTGTAAGTACTTGTAGTACTGAAGGTTGCTTGTCTGGAAGGCTCAGCTGCACAATTCTCACATACCACACAAACATTACTGTTTTTTAAGACCCTATGTACTTTTTTTTCCTGTCTATGAAGCTTATTGTTACATAAGGTCATAACCTAATGTACAGTTCAAATTTTAAGAAAGCACATGTTTTCCTCAAGCCATTGAAAACAGTTCCTAACTGTTTGGATCCTAAAATGGAATCTACTCTTGGTAGAAAATTAACTGCAATGCAGCTTGCTTTAGGGTTAGTTCATTAACGATTATAATAATAATAATATTCATGGTGCACTTTGATATGGGGTTGACTTATTTCTTATTTTTAACATATGACATTGTTTCATTATAAGTCTTGTGCTTCTCATGTGATGTAAAACAAAATTCATCATAAGAGATCAAGTGTACTTCAGGCATATACAACTAATAACTTCAAAAAGCAAATAAAACAAATAATAATTAGTAGCATTGCTAAATGTACAACAATACAAAGAGTTCATTTAAAGTGTCACACACAGTAACTGATCTTTTCCAGTTCAGTCATGTGCAGGACTCTAATAGAGATTATCGAACCTTTGAAGGTTCAGTTCAGATTTGCCACATGGACCTCCGTTAGCCGAACAGTTCGACAATTGTACGTGAACATCATTAGATTCAATGGGAGGCAAAACCAAATGCATAGAAAACACCTTAAGGGGTAACAAAAAGCTTCCCAAACAGCCAAAATTAGGGTCAGACACCAGGAAAAGTGGCATCAATTGACCCACAGTAGAAATTTGCAAATCGCAAAAAAGCAGTCAGTCACGGGCCATTCATGAGGTATCAGACTCTGGCCCAGCATTTACAGCTTGGAACTGAAGTTTTAAAGCCTGGTGGTTAAGGGAGCCAAGCCTTCTTAGCTGGGATAACTCACACCTCATGCAACACCTCCATTTTTTTATTATTCCAGCCACACTCAAATGGCACATACTTAAATTTTATAGACTACTACTGATGTAAGATAGTAACACAGGAAGTTGACTGATCAATTGACCCACAGTAGAACCGGTTATAATGGCACACAGGCAGTCAGCCAAGGGGCCATGCAGGGGGTACCAGAGTGTGGCCCCGCATTTACAGCTTGGAATTGAAGTATTAATGAGGACCTGTTGCTTAAGGGAGCTGTGTAAGCCTTATTAGCTGGGAGACCTCACACCTTGCAACACTTCCAATTTATTTTTTTAATTCGAGCCACACTCAGATGGCACAAACATCAGTTTTATAGACTACTATTGGTAGAAAAATGTAAGGAAAGTAACACAGGTAGTTGACAGAAAGTAAGTGCAGGCCTGCCTACTGACATGGGCAGCCCACCAGATGGAGACCCAACTTGGAGTCTCCACATTTCAAAAAAATTGTCAAACAGCACTAAAGTGCCATCAATTTCCACAGAGTAAAAACAGTATAATAGGCCTCTGACGCACCTTCCACCACAGGCAACCCACCTGATGTAAACCCAACCTGGAGTCTCCACATTTAAAAAAAAAATTGTTTGTAACATCAGCAGCAGTAGCAACAGCAGGCATAGAAGACACCACAAAGATGGCACAGACTGCAATAACTTGAGCTCAATACATGACATTAAGAACGACACCATCGCCTAGTCTGCCCAATCTGCGACTGGGGTGCAGAAGTCATCGGAGATCCATGACTTGTTCATTCTAATGAAAGATAGGTGGTCTACAATTTGAGGGGACACTCGTTTGCACTTATCCGTAAGTACACCACTAGAAGCACTGAAGACACATTCTGTGAGACCGCCGGCTGCTGGGCATGACAAAACCTCCAAGGCGTGTCATGCAAGCTCAGGCCACTCTTCCATTTTTGAATGACAAAATGTAAAAGGGTCCAAACCCCCCTGATGGCATTGATATTAAGTTCCAAATACTGTACCATCCTCTCCAGTTGTTCACAATGTGACAGACTTGTAGATTGTTCTGCTGCTGCACGTGCTGGTCTAAAAAATGTGTTAAGTTACTCAAAAATTGCTAGTGCCACTTATGCTGCTGCTGCTAATGTTTTGGTGATGACTCCTTGATGTTCCCGGGTTTGAGTCTACAACTGGGATTCACACTGTGAGCCTCACTGCTGTTTTGGGGAAAAACACCCTTAAGATTTTCTACAAGTGTATTTTCATACTCCAGCATGCGATCATTCACAGTCAGTTGGGCTTTTGGAAATTTTTGATGCGGGAGGAAAAAAGGGTGACTGGGATGCCTCCTCTGAGGATTGTACTGTCTGCTGTCTGTGAGGTTGGAGAAAGAGGAGGAAAGACCACTTGATGTAATGCTTGCCATCCACTCAAGCTCTTGCTCTTTTTGAGCCGCATCTATAATATGTACCACTGTGTGACTGTCAAAGAAAGAGAGTCAAATAGGTTGGCCAGTAACAAATCTTGTCAGTGCTATTAGGATAACAAGAGACAGTGTTTGTTCAGTTGAGCTTTCATTCACATTAACACCTAACCCACCTACACGTCCAAGCCTTATCCCCCTTCCACCATGACCTCGCTTTTTCACACTCATGATGTAAGTGGCTTTCCCCTCTTGTACCTACTTACCTTTTAAACCCTACAGTTTAACAACTTTAGGTCCACAGCTGTCAGTCACCTGTCACTAAATGAAGAATCACTATTTAATGTCTGAGCAACAAAGTTATGCCTAACGATTCTGATTTGCCACTGAAACACAGTTTTAGCACAAACGATTAGGAGTAGCTAATTGGGCCTCGTGGATGCAACATTTTAGTAGGACTAACGATTTTTATGAAGAAATCTGGACTGATTTGCCACTGAAGCACAGTTTTATTATAAACGACTTGTAGAAGCTTATTCTGCCTAGTGGCCGCACTATTTGTGAACCCCTCTTCCGTAGAGTGTCGCACAGCCCTTTTTTGACTAGTATGTGCACTATTACATTAGGCATAACAATTTCTAAGTGGAAAACTGGCCTTCTGATTTGCCACTGAAACATAGTTTTAGTACAAGTGATTTGGGGTAGCTAATTGAACCTCATGGCTGCACCACTATAGTAGACCTAATGAATTTTACATGGAAATCTAGCCTTCTGATTTGCCACTGAAGCACAGTTTTAGTACAAGCAATTTGGAGTACCTAACTGGGCCTTATGGCTGCATCACTATAGTGCTCTTAAAGATTTTTACATGGAAATCTGGCCTTCTGGTTTGCCAATGAAACACAGTTTTAGGATAAAGGTTTTGGAGAAGCCAATTGGGCCTTGTGGCTGCAAAAGTATAGTAGGCCTAATGACTTTTTTGTTGAATTTTGGCCTTCTGACTTGCCCCTGAAACACTGTTTTAGCACAAACAATTTGGAGTGCTAATTGAGCACCACTATAGTAGGCCTAAAGAGTTTTATGTGGAAATCTGTCCGTCTGATTTTCCTCTGAAACAGACCTTTAGCAAAAACAATTTGGAGTAGCTAATTGAGCCTCATGGCTGCACCATTATAGTAGGCCTAAAGAGTTTTATGTGGAAATCCGACCTTCTCATTTGCCCCTGAAACACAGTTCTAGCACACACGATTTGGAGTAGCTAATTAGGTCTCGTGGATGCACCAATATCATAGGCCTAAAGTGTTTTACATGGAAATTGTGATGCTAGTCACTACTCACAGACAGGCCGTGAGGCAGAAGAGTCAGACGTTCTGGGGTTAATACTGAGAGAGTACATAGTTAACCAAGGGAAGAGACAAAGACGTAAGTCAGGTAACCTGTTTCAACAAACCTATTTCAACACCCTCATCATCTCACTGTCCAATATCGCTAACCGACTCTTTGACACTTTTCATTCCCTGCTCAACCCAAGAGTGCAGCCCCCAACCATGGAGCTTCGAGCTGACGATCTGGCCAATTACTTCAACGAAAAAATTGACCATATCCGACAGGAAATTATCTCTCAATCACCTCATACCATGCACTGTCCTCCCTCCCCCACTGCATCTCTCTGATTTTGAACCAGTCACAGAAGAAGAAGTAAGCAGGCTCCTTGCATCTTCTAGCCCAACCACTTGCACCAGTGACCCTTTTCCATCACATCTCCTTCAGTCCCTTTCCCCTGCTGTCACCACTCACCTAACTAAAATATTTAACCTCTCTCTCTCTTCTGGTATCTTTCCCTCCTCATTTAAGCATGCCATCATATATCCACTACTTTAAAAGCCATCCCTTGACCAAAACTGTGCTGCTAACTATAGACCTGTCTCTAATCTTCCCTTCATCTCTAAACTCCTGCAACGTCTGGTCCACTCCCACCTGATCCGCTATCTCTCTGATAACTCTCTTCTCGACCCTCTCCAATCCGGTTTCTGCTCTTTACACTCTACTGAAATTACCCTCACTAAAGTCTCTAATGATCTACTAACAGTTAAATCTAATGGTCACTACTCCATGCTAATTCTCTTGGATGTCTCTGCAGCATTCGACACTGTGGATCATCAGCTCCTCCTCACTATGCTCCACTCCATCGGCATCAAGGACACCGTTCTCTCCTGGTTTTCCTCCTATCTCTCTGACTGCTCCTTTACTGTGTCTTTTGCTGGTTCCTCCTCCTCTCATCTTCCCCTTACTGTTGGGGTTCCTCAAGGATCAGTCCTAGGCCCCCTCCTCTTCTCTTTGTACACTGCCCCTATTGGTCAAACAATCAGTAGATTTGGTTTCCATTACCACCTCTATGCTGATGACACCCAATTATATGCTTCTTCTCCTGCGATTGACTAAACGCTGTGTCTAACATCATGTCCTCACTATATCTGAAACTGAACCTGTCAAAGACTGAACTCCTTGTAATTCCTCCCGCTGCTAATGTACCTATACCTGACATTGCCATTTCTGTGTGTGGCTCCACTATTACTCCCCAGCAACATGCCCGCTGTCTTGGGGTCATACTTGACTCCGAGCTTTCCTTTGCCCCCAACATCCGATCACTGGCTCGCTCTTGTTATCTGCACCTCAAAAACATTACTAGAATTCGACCTTTTCTTACTTTTGACTCTGCAAAATCTCTTACTGTTTATCTTATTCATTCTCGTCTGGACTATTGTAACTCTCTTCTAATCGGTCTCCCTCTTATCAAATTCTCTCCCTCCAATGTGTCTTAAATGCTGCAGCCAGGATCATATTTCTTGCCAGTCGTTACACCGATGCCTCTACCTTGTGCCAGTCATTATACTGGCTACCCATCCTCTCCAGAATCCAATGCAAACTTATTACCCTCACCCACCAAGCTCTTCATGACTCAGCACCACCCTACATCTCCTCCCTCGTTTCAGTCTACCACCCTACCCGTGCCCTCTGTTCTGCTGATGACCTGAGGTTAGCATCCTCAATAATCAGAACCTCCCACTCCCATCTCCAAGACTATACATTTGCTGCGCCATTCTTTGGAATGCACTTCCCAGGTCAATACGATTAGTCCCCAATCCCTACAATTTTAAGCGTGCCCTGAAAATGAATTTATTCAGACTAGCCTACCACCTCAACACATTAACCTAACTATTCCTGTGTGGCACAGTCAAAAGTTTTACCACAACCACGTTCCCCGCATCATGTTCCCACATGCTTTATGCATCTATTAGCCCTGTGTCTGTACTGTTACACACTTAACATTATGGCTGGTCCAAACAAACAGGGCAATTGTTACCACCCACCTTTCGTGTCTACCTTTTTTCCTCATAGATTGTAAGCTTGCAAGCAGGGCTCTCATTCCTCTTGGTATCTGTTATGATCTTTGTGATTATTGTTATGCAGTAATGTCTATCGTCTGTACAAGTCCCCTCTGAAATGTAAAGTGCTGTTGAATATGTTGGCGCTATATAAATAAAATGTATTATTATTATTAGGTAACAGTACAGGGTTAATTACAAGAGATAGAGCAAAAGCCGAAGGACAAGAGAAAGAGGTAGTCAGAACAGCAGAAGATCAGAACTAAGAGCAATAGAATCAGGCTAACACTCACCAGTAAGCACAAACTACTGTACGTATGGCAGGGATCACTGGCAGACAGCTCAGTTAAACCTGTAATGGAATGCCCTGACCAGACAATTGGCATTGAAAGCTCAAGCAGGGACCCAAGGTCTCTCTTCTGGTCTGTAACTTCTCTAATGAATGAGGTACTGGAGGGAATTACGGACTTTCCAGGAATCAACAATCTTTTAAACTTCAAACTCAAAACTGTCATTGACAGAAACCGGTGCAGGTGGAGATGAAAGAGCCAAAACAGAAGGGACAAATTCCTTTAGCAGTGATTTATGAAATACATTAGGAATGTGAAAAAGATGGAGGGAGTCTTAATCTGAAAGCTACAGGGTTAACTACCTCCAAAATCTCATATAGACCAATAAACTTAGGACACAACTTGGCTGATGGCACTTTCAATGTATTATTTTTGGAAGTAAGACAGACTTTATCACCAACATTGAATATGGGACCTCCTGAATGTTTCCTATCAGCCTTTCATTTCTGGCGACACTGGGTCACCTCAATATTGACACCTCAATATTCCTGTGAACCCCTCTCCAGACATCCCCCAGTTTTTGTATAGCAACCTCTATTCCAGAACAATCAGAACATATCCTTGAGAATTCACCAAAATGAGGATGAAAACCATAATTACAAAAAAACGGAGAGGTTCCAGTAGACTAGTTAACCCGACTGTTAAAGACTAATTCAGCAAGAGGTAAGACTAAGGACCAGTCCTCCTGCTGAGCCGTCACAAAACACCTAAGAATTTGCTCCAACGACTGATTTGTCCTCTCCTTCTAACCATTGGTTTCAGGATGGTAAGCAGAGGAAAATGACAGGTCAATCCCCAATCTCTTACAAAACGCTCTCCAGAATTTAGAGATAAGCTTTACCCCCTATCAAATACAGTCTTCAAGGGAATGCCGTGCAATTTCACCACATGATTGATGAATAACCTGGAAAACGTCTCAGCATTAGGTAACCCTGATAAAGGAACAAAGTGAGTTTGTTTACTGAATCGGTCAACCACCACCCAAATAACAGTTTTCCCACTAGAGAAAGGCAAATTAGTGATGAAATCCATGGACAAATGAATCCACAGCCTTTCAGCAATAGGCAATGGAGCCAATTCCCCAGCCGGCCAGTTATTACAAACTTTAGAGCATGCGCAAACCTCACAAGCGGATACAAATCTTCTAATGTCGTTAAACATGGATGGCCACCAAAAAAGTCTACTTATAGCTTTCTGTGTAGCAGTGACCCCGGGGTTACCACTCAAGATAGTCATGAAACTCTTGCAACAGACATAGTCTGAGATGCACAGGCACAAATAATTTAGATCCTGGAGTAGCAGAAGTAGCCAAAGACTGGACTTGGTGAATCTCAGCTTCCAATTCTGAGAATACCATAGAAATTACTATACCCTGAGGAAGAATGAAGGATGGCTTTTCTGGAGGAGAAACTGAATCAAGGCTGCATGACAAGGCATCAGCCCTCACATTCTTAGACCCCGGCCTGAACGTGATGGAAAAATTAAATCTAGAAAAAAAAAAAGGACCATCTTGCCTGTCTAAGGGTTAAATGTTTAGTAGATTCAATATAAGCTACATTTTTGTGATCAGTCATAGGGGTTAGATTCATCTGGTTAGCTTGATCAGTGTGGGTGCGGTACCGCAACCCAGAGGGTCCACTCTAGCAAGTTCGCCGGGGTTTTCTGAATCAGTGCCGCCTCCATTTTGAGCTCCTACCCCAGCAATATCCTACCGACTGGGCCAAAGTAGCGTTCATAGTGTCTCATCTTGAGGGAGAAGCTGTATCTTGGATAAATCCTTTATGGGAACCTGACAACCCCATAGTTAAAGGGGGAACGTGATGACCCCAACTGCTAATCTTTGTTGATACATTTCATAGAGTTTTTGATGAGCAAGGCCAGTTGGCCTCCGCCACTGAGTCTCTCTTTAATCTTAACCAGGGTACCCACTGGGATGGAATAATGAGTTGGGATGGAATAATGAGGCCCTGGTCGGGGCTTTTTGGCGGGGACGTTCAATAAAAAAATTAAGGATGCAAACTCCTGGATATGTCCTTGGAATTCTCCTCGGCTTACCACCCACAGACCAATGGTCAAGTAGAGCGAACTAACCAGGTGTTGGCCTCTTATTTGCGTCATTTCTCCAATGCTCATAAAGACGACTGGGTCTATCCTCTATCCTGGGCTGAGTTTGCTTATAATAACCATTCCAGCAAGTCTTCAGCCAAGTCCCCATTTTTTCTGGCTTTCTGATGACATTCTGGTGTACCACTTCCAGTATCCGCAGTCTCAGGTGGACCCGCAGCCAACTCCTTGTCTTTGGAGTTTTCTAAGTTTTGGAAGGAGACCAAAGGAGTGCTTGAAAAAGCTGGTGATCAGATGAAAAGACATGCATATAAGAGGCGCTTGGATGCTCCACCTTATCTTACAGGCAATAAGGTATGGCTCTCCTCCAAATATATTAGACTGAAGATTCCCTCCCACAAACTGGTTCCTAGATACCTTGGTACTTTTGAGATCCTCAGACGTGTCAACGACGTTACCTACAAATTAAAGTTGCCTGCCTCGCTCTGTATTCCCAATGCCTTCCACGTCTCCCTCCTTAAGCCTGTGGTACTTAATCGTTTCCATGCTACACCCGGCTCTACCCCTCAACCGGTCAGTACCGACAATGTCTTTGAGGTAAGGGATATACTTGCCATGAGGAAAGTTAGAGGGAGAACTTACTTCCTCATTGATTGGAAGGGGTTCAATCCTGAGGAGAGATCTTGGGAACCTCGGGAGAACATCAATGCTCCTCGAATTCTTAAGAAATTTCTGTCCAATCTCAGGAAAAAGGAATGTAGAAGGGGGTACTGTTAGGGCCATGCCTACCTGGTTCCCTGATACTCATCTCCTTGCTCCTGCATCCCGGCGTGCTGCTAGACGGGGCTCACAGCAGACATCTCCTGTGCTGTTGGCCTCGCGGTCGGTGGTTCAGATCTCGGGCATGCGCACCAGGATGCGGGAGCTCGTGCTGCATGCTCCGTTAACCTCTGCGGTGCCACGACCCGGAAACTCCCCCGACCAATGGAGCTTCACCGACAGGTATACCAAGTCGCCCTCCCTTAGTGGAGGTGCCTGATTATTGTGTTACATTCTGCCTGTCGCGGTACTCTTGCCCCCTGGGCCTGCCCCTAATGATCCCTGTATAGGGGTTGGATTCATCCGGTTAGCTCACCCAGTGTGAGTGCGGTACCACAACTCAGAGAGTCCACTCTAGGATGTTCACTGAATTCAGGCATTACAACAGCCCCCATCCCAACTTCTGAGGCATCCACCTCTGCGATAAACTGTTTCTGAAGATCAAGTGGTATCAAAACTGGAATGGTCATAAAGCACTCTTTTAGTCTATTAAAGGCTTCAATGGCATCTGACAACCAAACCTTTAGATCCATCCCTTACATGTGAGATCGGTAAGAGGTTTAACAATCTGTAAAAACCCCTAATAAATTTTCTATAATAATTGACGTATCTTAAAAGCCGCTGTAATGCTTTAAGGTCATGAGTTTGAACCCAATCAATTATAGCTTGCTCCTTCACAGGATCCATCTTAAACCCTTCAGCAGATATGATGAACCCCAAGAATGATATTTCCTGAACAGAGAAAGTACATTTTTCTAATTTGGCAAAGAAAGAATTTTCCCTGAGTCTCTGTAAACCATAATGAATATGCTCAAAGTGCGAATCCAGATCAGATGAAAAGATTTGAATGTCATCAAGGTATATCACAATAAACCTTCCAATGACATCAGAAAGAATATCATTCATAAAGTTCTGAAAGACAGCAGGTAGATTGGTTAAACCAAAAGGCATGATCAGGTTCTCAAATAAGCGCTCAGATGTTAAAAACGCTGTGTTCCACCCATCACCCTCCCGGATCCGTATCATATTATATGCCCCTCTACGGTCAAGCTTTAAAAACCATTTGGCCCCAGTAAGCTGATTATATAGGTCGGGAATGAGTGGAAGTGGGTAGGTATTTCTAACTGAAATTTTGTTCAGTTCACGGAAATCAAGGCAAGGACAAAGCCCCCACCTTTCTTTTTCACAAAGAAGAATCCAGCCGCTACAGGTGAGAAGGAGGGACGGATATGACCCTTCCGTAAACTTTCCTTCTTAGAAGAACGTTTCGGTCCTGACAAGTTGTACAGGCGAGCTTTAGGCAATTTGACATTAGGATTAAGATCAATACTGCAATTATAAGTACGAAGGGGAGGGAGCATCTCTGCCTTTTTTCCCCAAGAACATATCTCCAAAGTCCTTCAGGTTTGCCGGCAGACCCTCCAGACTAGCGGAGCAAATTTGCACAGAATGAAAACACTTTTTATGGCAGCTGGGGCCCCACTTAACAATATTGTTTTGCCACCAATCAATTACAGGATTATGAATATGCAACCAAGGAAACCCCAACACCAACCCAGCAGGTAAATTATCCAAGACATAACAGGAGATTGACTAATAGTGGAGTGTTCCCACTTTTAGTGTAAATTTCACCGTTACCAGCTGGACAATGTTCTGGAGTAACAGTGTTTTGGCAATAGCAATAATCTGAATAGGTCTTTCCAATCTAACTGTCCCTAATCCTAATTTAAGAACCAGTCCAAATTCTTTAAAAATAACCAGAATCCACAGGGCCCTGGGAGGTCCCAAACCTGACGCCTATCCAAGAGATGTTGTCCTCAAAATGCATCATGAAGAATCCAGAGACCTGATGTTATCTGCTGCTCGCAGACTGACCAAATTACCAGGCATTCCGGACGCTGTTTCCTTGTTCCCTGACATCTGCCCGGTGACTCTAATGAGGAGAAAGGCCATGAAAGATGTAACAATGGCCTTAATTAAAGAAAATATCAAATACAGGTGGGGATTCCCACATGCTCTAATCTTCTCACGTAATAATTCCACCTACTCTCCAAGAAATTGTGACGGGTAATTGAGGGTAGAAAAACACTGGAAAAAGCTGGCATCCCTATCCCAGACTTGGGGGCCTTACCGCAAAGACAGATGCCTCGCAGAGAATGGATAGAAGTTCGCCGTACCAGACCCAATAAACCGCAGCACAACAAACAGTCTATCTCTTAAGACCGCTACCGGCGAATGTGCTGGAACAGTTTCATCGAACATTCAAAATGCTGAGACGTTGTTCTGATAAGTATTACTATTTGATGTGATCCTCCAAGCCCATCAGTTGGTTGATACGTGGAGAGAATCCCACGGACAGTCTAGAGGTTACACCTATTTTTCTAGGGTTTATCATTCATACTCCAGGATAGACTGGATTCTCACTAACTCGGAGAATATACCATCACTAATGTATTCCAGATATGTCCCTTCTTCATGGTCTGACCATGATAGTGTACTCTCTGTATTTAAACTGGACGTAGCGAATACACGTCTGTACACAAGGAGATTGAATGAATCCTTACTGTCCGATCCTCAGACTCGACTATTGGTCGAACAAGAGCTCAATGCCTTTTTCCTCTCTAATATCACTCCTGACACTTCTATGGGTAATGGTGGATGGCTCATAAAAAAGACATCACTGGTGTGTTAATTAGGATGGCATCCCAAAAAAAGAGAGATCGTCTCCAGGAGCAATTGACTCTTGAGAACGAACTCTATAAATTAGAAACTGCCAACCAGTTGCATCCCTCACTATACTTAACTAAGCAAATTTATGATCTAAAACTAAAACTAAACACTTTGCTAACGACCCGCACAGAAAGAGTAATTAGGTGGATGCAAGCGACATTTTATCGGTTCTCTAATAAAATGGATCGAATGCTTGCTCAAAAATTAAAACAGAAAGAACGATTAAACACCATCTTTTCAATAAAAGACGAACAGCTCCAAACTACTTTTAATCCTAATAAAATCTATAAAACGTTTCAAAATTATTACCAAAAATTATACACTCATAGTGCAAACTTCTCATTGCCCAAGCTGGAGGACTTTTTAACTAATGTACCGCTACCTTCCCTGACCCCGACTTACGCTGCCACATTACACTCTCCTATCTCCGAAGAGGAAATCACATCCACAATAAGCCATCTAAAAGTTGGGAGGGCTCCGGGGCCTGATGGCTTGACCGCACTATACTATAAAAAATTCTCAAACATCCTGCTTAAACATATTCAAATATATTGCAATAACATGCTAACAGGCCAAATAATGCCTTCGGAATTTTACACAGCACACATCACTGTTATCCCAAAACAAGGAAGAGAACCGTTACTCACAAAAACTACAGACCAATATCCCTATTGAACGTGGATCTCAAGATCTTTTCCTCCATAATAGCCAACAGCATTAATAAATGCTTGCCTAGCCTCATTCCTAAAGATCAGGTTGGATTCATCCCATCAAGGCAGGCCCAAGATAACATCCGCAAAAACCTAAACCTTATCATAACGCCAACAAACGTAAAACCCCCTTAGCTATACTTGCTTTAGATATAGAAAAAGCTTTCGATACCGTTTCATGGTCATATATGTTTAATATAATGCACAAATTGGGGATATCGCAGCAATTAATCAACTCACTCACGCTCCTCTACAATAACCCGGTAGCATATTTCAAATTACCCTCGACTTCTCCAGAACCAATAGTTATTAATAGGGGAACTAGGCAGGGTTGCCCCTTGTCTCCAGCTCTATTTGCTATGGTAATGGAGCCATTGGCGCAAAAGATTCGCCTACACCCTGATATCACAGGCCAAACGATAGGTAAACAGGAATATAAGGTCAGTCTGTTTGCCGATGACCTTCTTTTGACTCTGACCAACCCTCGTGCCCCTGCCTATTCTTATAAATACACTTAAACACTTTGAGGATATTTCTGGTTTGAAGGTCAACGTTGATAAATCAGAAGTCATGTTCCTTAATACCTCTCCTACTGAACAAGCCTCAATATTAGAAAACTTCCATTTCCGCCATGCGAAACACTATATTACCTACCTAGGAAACAACCTTACACAATCCAAATCCTTGTTATTTAAGCTTAACTATGCCCCTCTTTCCAAAAATTAACGCGATCTTTATCAAAGTGGTCCTCCCCGTCTTTCTCCTTTTTGGGAAGCGTTCATTCAATTAAAATGGTCACCTTGGCTGAATTCTTATATTTGTTTCGATCTCTACCCATTCCAGTGCCTCTGCTGACCTTCAAAGTGATAAACTCGCACATAACACGTTTTATCTGGAATAATAAAAAGCCCCGTATCTCCCAGCAAATTTTGTTCAGACACAAAAGACAGGGAGGAGTCTCCCTGCCAAACTTTACTCTTTATTACAGGGTGGCCCAGATTGCCCAGCTGGCAGGGGTCAACGCAGAACAACGCGCCCCCATCTGGCCACAAATAGAAAACTCACAGATAGTACCTTATTTCTTGGAGAGCCTAATCTGGGCCACAGGACCCTTACCGTAGGATCTGGCTTTACATTCACCGTATACTTTTCACTCCCTGCTTCTCTGGAGGGCAAACAGATTCCAATTCGAACTACAATCTCACCCCTCCCCACTCTTAAATCTGTTTAATAACCCTATGTTTCTGCCAGGAATTACGTCTCGGAATCACATGTGGTGGCAGCAGAATAAATTAACTAGGCTGCAAAATTTATCGACTCACTTTAAACTAATGTCAAAACAAGAGTTTGTTGCAAAATACCAAGTCCCAAGGTCTGAGGCTTTCAGACTGGATCAAATTTTCCACTTTTTGCAAAACATAACAGTAGGCTCACCAAACATAAAACCTAAAACGTACGAGTTAAAATGTTTATATGACCCCCTGGGAAATGGCCTTATATCCCAACTCTATTCTATATTTAATCAACCTAGAGACGGCTCTAAACTGAAATCTATGGAGCAATGGGAAGCAGACCTACAAATCTCCCTCACACCTCAAAGGTGGTACAGGTGTTACGAGAATATAATGAGGGGTAGCAATCAAGTTTCACTTACAGAAACATCCCTTAAACTGTTACATAGGATTCACTACATACCTAGCTTCCTGCACAATATCTACCACTCAGTCCCTGGTAATTGTTTTAGAGGGTGCACGGATAGTGGGGATACCCTCCACATATGGTGGACATGCCCGAATAAAATCTGTCTAGTAAAGTCTCTCTAGAAAGATGTGGTAAAACTAATTGACAATTTACTGAGTAAGAAATTGCCTCTGTCGCCGTCAGTACTACTGCTGGGAGACAGACCAATCAATTCTAATAATGGGACTTGCCGTCTTATTGACTTTATTGCAATGGCAACAAGAAACCACATAGCTAGCAGATGGAAGACTAGTACGCTATCAATAACGCAGGTGAAGAGAAGGGTTAATTTGATAATGTTATGCGAGAAAATAGAAGCCATCAGATCTGATTCTCTCGACATTTTTCAAAATATTTGGGACCCCTGGATTCAGGCCCATGGGGGTGACAACCTCTCCAGGATGATATCCATATCCACATAGCGTGCTGACATGGTAATTGACTCTTACAGTTATCGTCTCTAAAGCACACTCTCTAGTACCTCACGTCTATTCATCTTTATTATCGACACTAATCATACACTCCCCTTTTTCCCTCCCCATTCTGTTAAGACTAGATTAGTCATGTTATATTTGTTTTTCTACAAATATTTAAAAATTAAGATAACGAAGTCAAGGATAACATATGACATATTGTGTCTTTTCCTATGTACTTCCCCCTGCAAGGGGATCCTTGTACTCTAATGTGAATGTATTTCATGTTTAATGATGTTTCCTTTTCAATAAAACCGTAGAAACTAAGAACCAGTCCAGAATCAATAAAGTTCGCTGCAGACCCACAGTCAATGAAAGCAAGTGCAGATAACCACAGGTTTTAAAAACATAGTTCCACATTCGACAGCACTTTATCTGAGGAGTAAAAGGGTACCTGGAAGTCTGGGTGACCTCCTTAAATATCTCCCAGACTTAGGCATTTCCTGATGGCTTGTTTACTTGAGGGCGACCCAAGCAATCATTGAGAAAATGTCCAGCGTGACCACAGTAGAAGCAGAGTCAAAGATCATGCTGACGTCTCCTCTCCACGACCCGAGACCTGGCAGTTCCAACCTCCATAGGCACCGTCCCAGGTAAGGAACCCGACTCAGGAAGGATGACCGAAACCCCTTGTCGCTCATCACTTCTCTCAAGAATTCTGCAATTCATACGAATAGCCTGAGTCATGGCCTCCCCAAAAGAACAGGGTGGAGAATGCAAAGCCAGAGCATCCTTAAGGGCATTCATAAGGCCACTGTAAAACTGACACCTGAGAGCAGCATCGTTACAAAGAACCTCAGATGATAATTTCTGGAACTCTGAACTATAATCTTCAGCAGTGTGGCCCCTCTGTGTCAGGTTCATGATCGTAGATTCTGCGACCTGGACCCTCTCAGGTTCATCATAAATTATCCGTAAAGTGTCAAAAAAGATGTCAACAGAAGAACGTAGTGGAGACAAAGAGATTTCCCAACTTTGATGACCCCCCCTGCAATAGGACCATAAGTATACCTACGCGCTGGGACTCATTCCCAGAAGACAGGGGTTGTAGCATAAAGAATAATTTACAGCTCTAAATAAATACCCTAATTTGATCCTCCCCCCCCTGAAAATCTGTCAGGAAGTGCCACGCATGTTTCGGGAAAGGTTAACTGTACGTCAGAGAGTCAAGGAAACATAACTACAGACAATAGTGGAGCGCTTTGGGATACACCCATAGGATTAAACTTACCCTGTAGCTGGGACTCTGCTGATTCTAGCCTCTGGTGATCTCTAGCAAGATCCTCAACCATCTGGGCCAAATTCGTCACCTGATCACAGGCTGTACGAACTGGGTCCATTGTTCAGGGGAAAAAAAAAGTATAGGGCCAGACGTAATGTGATGCTAGTCACTACTCACGGACAGGCCATGAAGCAGAAGAGTCATACGTTCTGGGGTCAATACCGAGAGAGTACATAGATAACCAAGGGAAGAGACAAAGGCGTAAGTCAGGTAACAGTCCAGGGTCAATAACAAGAGATAGCAGAGAAAAAGCCAAAGGACAAGACAAAGGGGTAGTCAGAACTAGAGTTGAGCGAAACAGGTAGGTCAGATTCAAAAATTGCCGACTTTCGCCAAAGTCGGGTTTTGCCGATCGAAACCCAACCCTAGCGTGAGGTCGGCCATGAGGTCGCCGATCAGCGTGCCAAAGTCGCAGTTCAAATGATGTTTTCAGCGCCTTTTCTCACCCAATGATGGAGAACGCACACTGTGGGCAACGCGATGACATGCGCAGCAGCCAGCACCATTTTAGAGAAGGGCATTGAAGTGATTGGCTGGCTTTGTGTGGCGTCACAGTGTGTATAAAAGGCTGTGAACGCCGACTGCCATCTTACTTCTGCCGATCTTACAATAGGGAGAGGTGCTGCTGCTGATTCTGAACAGGGAAAGCGTTAGGCAGGGAAGAAGAAAAAAACTGCTTCTGCTGATAGCGCTTTTCACTGTACAGTTAGTGTGCGGTGAAAGGGGAGGATTTTTGTTGTGTGCAGCAGTGCTGGTGGTGATTAGGCTGCCTTTTAAGGCTACCTGCTAGCTGCATTGCTGTGTGCACACTGCTGTTCAAACTGCCTTTTTCAAAGCACTCCAAATTTTATTATTTTGTCCTGGTGAGTTACTGAGCGTTCATTTTTTCACACACCGTCTAGCGGTGTATGCTCCTCACACACTACCGTGTACTGGCTGGTATCACGGACAAATAGAAGCTATCTGGGTGTGACTCTGGAAGAAAAAGCCAAGGAGTTTGCCTGTTTTTCCAGACCTACACCTTAGAGTCGCGTCTATTTTTCAAACAGTTTCGTATATCTGCTGTTAGATCACGGTCAAAACTATACAGAGACACCGTGTATACAAATACACGGAGCTTGACAATTTTCCATACAGACACCGTCTAGCGGTGTACGCTCCTCACACACTACCGTGTACCAGCTGGTATCACAGACAAATAGAAGCTATCTGGGTGTGACTGGAAGAAAAAGCCGAGGAGTTTGTTCATTTTTCCAGACCTACACCTTAGAGTCGTGTCCGTTTTTCAAACAGTTTTGTATATCTGCTGTTTGAATACGGTAAAAACTAGACAAAGACAGCATGTGTCAGTCCGTATACAAATACACGGAGCTTGACAATTTTACATACACACACCGTACCGGGTTATAGGCTCCTCACACACTACAGTGTACCGTCTTCTACCACGGACAAATAGAAGCTACCTGTGTGTGACTCTGGAAAAAAAAGCCGAGGAGTTTACCAGTTTTTCCAGACCTACACCTTAGAGTCCTGTCTGTTTTTCAAACAGTTTCATTGATCTGCTGTTTGATAACGGTCAAAACTAGACGGAGACAGCGTGTGTCAGTCCGTATACAAATACATGGAGCTTGAAAATTTCACATACACACACCATACAGCGTTGTACGCTCCTCACACACTACCGTGTACTGCCTTCTAGCACGGACAAATAGAATCTACCTGTATGTGACTCTGGAAAAAGAAGCCGAGGAGTTTTTCCGTTTTTCCAGACCTACACCTTAGAGTCCTGTCCATTTTTCAAACAGTTTTGTATATCTGCTGTTTGAATGCGGTCAAAACTAGACAGAGACAGCGTGTGTCAGTCCGTATACAAATACATGGAGCTTGAAAATTTTACATACACACAACGTACAGCGTTGTACGCTCCTCACACACTACCGTGTACCGCCATCTAGCATGGACAAATAAAAGCTACCTGTGTGTGATTCTGGAAAAAAAAGCTGAGGAGTTTATCCGCTTTTCCAGACCTACACCTTAGAGTCCTGTCCGTTTTTCAAACGGTTTCGTAGATCTGCTGTTTGACAACAGTCAAAACTAGACAGAAACAACGTGTGTCAGTCCATATACAAATTCACGGAGCTTGACAATTTTCCATACACACACCATACAGCGGTGTACGCGTGTACTGCCTTCTAGCACGGACAAATAGAAGCTACCAGTGTGTGACTCTGGAAAAAGAAGCCGAGGAGTTTTTCCGTTTTTCCAGACCTACACCTTAGAGCCCTGTCCATTTTTCAAACAGTTTAGTAGACTTGCTGTTTGACTATGGTCAAAATTAGACAGAGACAGCGTGTGTCAGTCCGTATACAAATACACGGAGCTTGACAATTTTACATACACACACCGTACAGCGGTGTACGCTCCTCACACACTACCGTGAACCGCCTTCTAGCATGCACAAATTGAAGCTACCTGTGTGTGACTCTGGAAAACAAAGCCGAGGAGTTTTTCCGTTTTTCCAGACCTACACCTTAGAGTCCTGTCCGTTTTTCAAACAGTTTTGTAGATCTGCTGTTTGATAACGGTCAAAACTAGACAAAGACAGCGTGTGTCAGTCCATATACAAATACATGGAGCTTGACAATTTTACATACACACATTGTACAGCGTTGTACGCTTCTCACACACTACCGTGAACCGCCTTCTAGCACGGACAAATAGAAGCTACCTGTGTGTGACTCTTGAAAATAAAGTCAAGGAGTTTATCCATTTTTCCAGACCTACACCTTAGAGTCCTGTCTGTTTTTCAAACAGTTTCGTAGATCTGCTGTTTGACAATGGTCAAAACTAGACCGAGACAGCATGTGTCAGTCCTTATACAAATTCACAGAACTTGAAAATATTACATACACACACCGTACAGTGGTGTACGCTCCTCACACACTACCGTGTACCACCTTCTAGCACGCACAATTTGAAGCTACCTGTGTGTGACTCTGGGAAAAAAAGCCGAGGAGTTTTTCCGTTTTTCCAGACCTACACCTTAGAGTCCTGTCCGTTTTTCAAACAGTTTAGTAGACTTGCTGTTTGACTATGGTCAAAATTAGACAGAGACAGCGTGTGTCAGTCCGTATACAAATACACGGAGCTTGACAATTTTACATACACACACCGTACAGCAGTGTACGCTCCTCACACACTACCATGTACCGCCTTCTAGCATGCACAAATTGAAGCTACCTGTGTGTGACTCTGGAAAAAAAAGCCAAGGAATTTTTCCGTTTTTCCAGACCTACACCTTAGAGTCCTGTCAGTTTTTCAAACAGTTTTGTAGATCTGCTGTTTGATAAAGGTCAAAACTAGACAAAGACAGCGTGTGTCAGTCCATATACAAATACATGGAGCTTGACAATTTTACATACACACACCGTACAGCGTTGTATGCTCCTCACACACTACCATGTACCACCTTCTAGCACGGACAAATAGAAGCTACCTGTGTGTGACTCTGGAAAATGAAGCCGAGGAGTTTATCCATTTTTCCAGACCTACACCTTAGAGTCCTGTCCATTTTTCAAACAGTTTCGTAGATCTGCTGTTTGACAATGGTCAAAACTAGACAGAGAGAGCATGTGTCAGTCCTTATACAAATTCACAGAGCTTGACAATTTTACATACACACACCGTACAGTGGTGTACGCTCCTCACACACTACCGTGTACTGCCTTCTAGCACGGACAAATAGACGCTACCTGTGTGTGGCTCTGGAAAAAAAAGTCGAAGAGTTTTTCCGTTTTTCCAGACCTACACCTTAGAGTCCTGTCCATTTTTCAAACAGTTTCGTAGATCTGCTGTTTGACTACGGTCAAAATTAGACAGAGACAGCGTGTGTCAGTCCGTATACAAATACACGGAGCTTGACAATTTTAAATACACACACCGTACAGCGTTGTACTCTCTTCACACACTACCATGTACCGCCTTCTAGCACGGACAAATAGAAGCTACCTGTGTGTGACTCTGGAAAATAAAGCCGAGGAGTGTATCCATTTTTCCAGACCTCCACCTTAGAGTCCTGTCCATTTTTCAAACAGTTTCGTACATCTGCTGTTTGACAACAGTCAAAACTAGACAGAGACAGCGTGTGTTAGTCCCTATACAAATACACGGAGCTTGACAATTTTACATACACACATCGAATAGAGCTGTCCGATTCTCTAACAGTATTGTATATCTGCCGTTCGCATTACAGTCACTTTTATACCTAGTCAGCGTGTGTGTGTGACACTAGTTAAATACATATATGGAGATTGCTAGTTGCACAAAAATCCTATACAGCTGTACACTTCTGATACAGTTCCGTATATCTGCTTGTTGGTTTACGGTCCAATACATACTGTGAGAACGTCTGTGACTAACATAATATATACGTTGATTTAATTTGTTTAATACACCTTACACAGCTGGACGCTCCTCATACAGTACCATCTCTCTGCTGGTATTTTTGGTACATTTTCCCAAACATGAGGAAGTATGGTGGAAGAGGCCACGGACGTGGGCAGGGGGGCGCAGCTGGTACTGTTGGTGGTGCTGCATCGGTGGGTTCTGGCAAAAGCACAATAGCAGCTAAGGCAGGGGGTGTTGAGCCTGCGTCATCCTCTGGCCCAAGAAGGCCTGTAATGTTGCCTTTTCTTGGAGTAGGAAAACCGCTTTAAAAGCCAGAGCATCAGGAACAGGTTTTGGAGTACATTGATGAAACAGCCACCAGCTCTATTGCCTCCTCTTCTGAACGTTCGAAACCTGCAAGCACAGAGTCATCAGTGCAGGGTTCTGGTCATAAAAAAACCCTTTTCTTGTGTCCTTCACCCCCACCAAATGTTAGACCTACACCTTAGAGTCCTGTCCGTTTTTCAAACAGTTTCGTAGATCTGCTGTTTGATAACAGTCAAAACTAGACAGAGACAGCGTGTGTCAGTCTGTATACAAATACATGGAACTTGACAATTTTACATACACACACCGTACAGCGTTGTACGCTCCTCACACACTACCATGTACCGCCTTCTAGCACGGAGAAATAGAAGCTACCTGTGTGTGACTCTGGAAAAAAAAGCCTAGAAATTTTTCCATTATTCCAGACCTACACCTTAGAGTCGTGTCTGTTTTTCAAACAGTTTTGTATATCTGCTGTTTGAACACGGTCAAAACTAGACAGAGACAGCGTGTGTCAGACCGTATACAAATACATGGAGCTTGAAAATTTTACATACACACAACGTACAGCGTTGTACGCTCCTCACACATTACCGTGTACCGCCATCTAGCACGGAAAAATAAAAGCTACCTGTGTGTGATTCTGGAAAAAAAAGCTGAGGAGTTTATCCATTTTTCCAGACCTACACCTTAGAGTCCTGTCCGTTTTTCAAACAGTTTCGTAGATCTGCTATTTTACAACAGTCAAAACTAGACAGAAACAACGTGTGTCAGTCCATATACAAATTCACGGAGCTTGACAATTTTCCATACACACACCATACAGCGGTGTACGTGTGTACCGCCTTCTAGCACGGACAAATAGAAGCTACCAGTGTGTGACTCTGGAAAAAGAAGCCGAGGAGTTTTTCCATTTTTCCAGACCTACACCTTAGAGCCCTGTCCATTTTTCAAACAGTTTAGTAGACTTGCTGTTTGACTATGGTCAAAATTAGACAGAGACAGCGTGTGTCAGTCCGTATACAAATACACGGAGCTTGACAATTTTACATACACACATTGTACAGCGGTGTATGCTCCTCACACACTACCGTGAACCGCCTTCTAGCATGCACAAATTGAAGCTACCTGTGTGTGACTCTGGAAAAAAAGCCGAGGAGTTTTTCCAGACCTACACCTTAGAGTCCTGTCCATTTTTCAAACAGTTTCGTAGATCTGCTGTTTGACAATGGTCAAAACTAGACCGAGACAGCATGTGTCAGTCCTTATACAAATTCACAGAGCTTGAAAATTTTACATACACACACCGTACAGTGGTGTACGCTCCTCACACACTACCGTGTTCCACCTTCTAGCACGCACAATTTGAAGCTACCTGTGTGTGACTCTGGAAAAAAAGCCGAGGAGTTTTTCTGTTTTTCCAGACCTACACCTTAGAGTCCTGTCCGTTTTTCAAACAGTTTAGTAGACTTGCTGTTTGACCATGGTCAAAATTAGACAGAGACAGCGTGTGTCAGTCCGTATACAAATACACGGAGCTTGACAATTTTACATACACACACCGTACAGCGGTGTACACTCCTCACACACTACCATGTACCGCCTTCTAGCATGCACAAATTGAAGCTACCTGTGTGTGACTCTGGAAAAAAAAGCCGAGGAATTTTTCCGTTTTTCCAGACCTACACCTTAGAGTCCTGTCCGTTTTTCAAAAAGTTTTGTAGATCTGCTGTTTGATAAAGGTCAAAACTAGACAAAGACAGCGTGTGTCAGTCCATATACAAATACATGGAGCTTGACAATTTTACATACACACACCGTACAGCGTTGTATGCTCCTCACACACTACCATGTACCACCTTCTAGCACGGACAAATAGAAGCTACCTGTGTGTGACTCTGGAAAATGAAGCCGAGGAGTTTATCCATTTTTCCAGACCTACACCTTAGAGTCCTGTCCATTTTTCAAACAGTTTCGTAGATCTGCTGTTTGACAATGGTCAAAACTAGACAGAGAGAGCATGTGTCAGTCCTTATACAAATTCACAGAGCTTGACAATTTTACATACACACACCGTACAGTGGTGTACGCTCCTCACACACTACCGTGTACTGCCTTCTAGCATGGACAAATAGACGCTACCTGTGTGTGGCTCTGGAAAAAAAAGTCGAAGAGTTTTTCCGTTTTTCCAGACCTACACCTTAGAGTCCTGTCCATTTTTCAAACAGTTTCGTAGATCTGCTGTTTGACTACGGTCAAAATTAGACAGAGACAGCGTGTGTCAGTCCGTATACAAATACACGGAGCTTGACAATTTTAAATACACACACCGTACAGCGTTGTACGCTCTTCACACACTACCATGTACCGCCTTCTAGCACGGACAAATAGAAGCTACCTGTGTGTGACTCTGGAAAATAAAGCCGAGGAGTGTATCCATTTTTCCAGACCTCCACCTTAGAGTCCTGTCCATTTTTCAAACAGCTTCGTACATCTGCTGTTTGACAACGGTCAAAACGAGACAGAGACAGCGTGTGTTAGTCCCTATACAAATACACGGAGCTTGACAATTTTACATACACACATCGTATAGAGCTGTCCGATTCTCTAACAGTATTGTATATCTGCCGTTCGCATTACAGTCACTTTTATACCTAGTCAGCGTGTGTGTGTGACACTAGGTAAATACATATATGGAGATTGCTAGTTGCACAAAAATCGTATACAGCTGTACACTTCTGATACAGTTCCGTATATCTGCTTGTTGGTTTACGGTCCAATACATACTGTGAGAACGTCTGTGACTAACATAATATATACGTTGATTTAATTTGTTTAATACACCTTACACAGCTGGACGCTCCTCATACAGTACCATCTCTCTGCTGGTATTTTTGGTACATTTTCCTAAACATGAGGAAGTATGGTGGAAGAGGCCACGGACGTGGGCAGGGGGCGCAGCTGGTACTGTTGGTGGTGCTGCATCGGCGGGTTCTGGCAAAAGCACAATAGCAGCTAAGGCAGGGGGTGATGAGCCTGCGTCATCCTCTGGCCCAAGAAGGCCTGTAATGTTGCCTTTTCTTGGAGTAGGAAAACCGCTTTAAAAGCCAGAGCATCAGGAACAGGTTTTGGAGTACATTGACGAAACAGCCACCAGCTCTATTGCCTCCTCTTCTGAACATTCGAAACCTGCAAGCACAGAGTCATCAGTGCAGGGTTCTGGTCATAAAAAAACCCTTTTCTTGTGTCCTTCACCCCCACCAAACGTTAAGGATGCGGCAGCCCACACTTCAGATTACTCTATGGAGCTCTTTTCACATACCATGCCTGGGTTATCCAGTCAAATCCTGAATTCCCCAGTCCAAGATGAATTTTACATGGAGTGCACTGATGCACAGCCACTGCTAGATGATTCTGCTGGTACACTGACCCACAGCACTACATTGCCCTCGCAGTATATTGAGCCAGAATCTGACCCTGATGAAACCCAGGTGCACTTTCCAGCATGCTATACCACCTTACACAGTGACACAGAGGAAGGTAAAGAGGAAGGTGCAGATGACTTTGAAGAGGAGGTGTTGGATGACCCAGCTCTGGACCCAGATTGGCATCCATTGGGGGAGGAGGGTGGCGCTGGCAATAGTTCAGATAAGGAGAAGGATCCGCAGCAGACACTGACATCGCAGCAGCGGCTATCTAGCAGGCCCGTAGCTGTCCTAAAACATGGAACAAAAACTAAAAGAGTTGCAGGACAGCTTGACCAGACAGTAGAGTTGAGCGAAACGGGTCGAAACATTTCAAAAGTCGCCGAGTTTTGGTAAAGTCGGGTTTCATGAAACGAAACCCAACCCTAGGGTGAGGTCGGCCACGAGCTCGGTGACTTTAGCGCCAAAGTCGCGTTTCAAAAGTTTGTTTTCCGCCCTTTTTCAGCCAATCAGGATCCACGGACACTGTGGGCAACGTGATGACATAGGCAGGGATCACCACCATCTTTGAGAAGGGCATGCAAGTGATTGGCTTGCTTTGGGTGGCGTCACAGGGGGTATAAAAGGGCGTGCACGCTGACCACCATGTTACTCATACTGATCTCAGAATAGGGAGAGCTGCTGCTGCTGATGATTCTGTAGGGAGAGCGTTAGGCAGGGAAGAAGACACCCAAAACTGCTTCTGCTGCTAGCGATTTTGCCTGTACAACACACCAGTCACAGTGTGTGCAGTGCAAGTGGAGGCTATATTTTGCTGGATCAGCTGTGTTGGTTTTTAGGCTGCCTTATAAGGCTTCCTGATAGCTGCATTGCTGTTTTCCCACTGCTCTGCAAACTGCTTTTTTAAAAGCAATCCAAATATTTTTTTTGTCCTGGTGAGGTACTGAGCGTGCATTTTTTCACACCATACAGCGGTGTACACTCCTCACACAGTACCGTGTAATGGCTGTTATCACGGCCACAGTGAAGCTATCTGTGTGTGACTCTGTAAGAATAAGTCGAGGACATGTTCCGTTCTTACAGACCTCCACCTTGTAGTTTTGTCTGCTTTTCAAACAGTTAAGTATATTTGCTGTTTGATCACATTCAAAACTATAGAGAGACAGCATGTGTCAGTCCGTATACTTAAAAAACATGGAGCTTGACAATTTTACGGACACTGGACAGCGGTGTACGTGCACGCTCCTCTCTCAGTACCGTGTAACGGCTGTTATCACGGCCACAGTGAAGCTATCTGTGTGTGACTCTGTAAGAATAAGTTGAGGACATGTTCCGTTCTTACAGACCTCCACCTTCTAGTTTTGTCTGCTTTTAAAAACAGTTAAGTATATTTGCTGTTTGAACACATTCAAAACTATAGAGAGACAGCGTGTGTCAGTCCGTATACTTAAAAAACACGGAGCTTGACAATTTTATGGACACCGGACAGCGGTGTACGTGCACGCTCCTCTCTCAGTACCGTGTAACGGTTGTTATCACGGCCACAGTGAAGCTATCTGTGTGTCACTCTGTAAGGATAAGTCGAGGACATGTTCCGTTCTTACAGACCTACACTCTAGGGAGATTCCTATTCTGCCCAATTCTATATACACCTTGTAGTTTGTCATACACTAGCCAAATTCTGCCTGTGACATAGCGGTGTGATATTCACTGGGCCTCACACAATCCAACAGTGTCCACAAGTGTGTTCAGAAATTCTACATCTCCCCTGTCCTATAGTGACATTTTTCACACCTGCGACATTGAGCCTGTGACACAGCGGTGTGATATTAACTGGGCCTCACACAATCCAACAGTGTCCACAAGTGTGTTCAGAAATCCTACATTTCCCCTGTCCTATAGTGACATTTTTCACACCTGCGACATTGAGCCTGTGACATAGCGGTGTGATATTAACTGGGCCTCACACAACAGTGTCCACAAGTGTGTTCAGAAATTGTACATCTCCCCTGTCCTATAGTGACATTTTTCACACCTGCGACATTGAGCCTGTGACATAGCGGTGTGATATTAACTGGGCCTCACACAATCCAACAGTGTCCACAAGTGTGTTCAGAAATTCTACATCTCCCCTGTCCTATAGTGACATTTTTCACACCTGCGACATTGAGCCTGTGACATAGCAGTGTGATATTAACTGGGCCTCACACAACAGTGTCCACAAGTGTGTTCAGAAATTCTACATCTCCCCTGTCCTATAGTGACATTTTTCACACCTGCGACATTGAGCCTGTGACATAGCGGTGTGATATTAACTGGGCCTCACACAATCCAACAGTGTCCACAAGTGTGTTCAGAAATTCTAAATCTCCCCTGTCCTATAGTGACATTTTTCACACCTGCGACATTGAGCCTGTGACATAGCGGTGTGATATTAACTGGGCCTCACACAATCCAACAGTGTCCACAAGTGTGTTCAGAAATTCTACATCTCCCCTGTCCTATAGTGACATTTTTCACACCTGCGACATTGAGCCTGTGACATAGCAGTGTGATATTAACTGGGCCTCACACAACAGTGTCCACAAGTGTGTTCAGAAATTCTACATCTCCCCTGTCCTATAGTGACATTTTTCACACCTGCGACATTGAGCCTGTGACATAGCGGTGTGATATTAACTGGGCCTCACACAATCCAACAGTGTCCACAAGTGTGTTCAGAAATTCTAAATCTCCCCTGTCCTATAGTGACATTTTTCACACCAGCGACATTGAGCCTGTGACATAGCGGTGTGATATTAACTGGGCCTCACGCAACAGTGACCACAAGTGTGTTCAGAAATTCTACATCTCCCCTGTCCTATGGTGACATTTTTCACACCTGCGACAATGAGCCTGTGACATAGCGGTGTGATATTAACTGGGCCTCACACAACAGTGTCCACAAGTGTGTTCAGAAATTCTACATCTCCCCTGTCCTAAAGTGACATTTTTCACACCTGCGACATTGAGCCTGTGACATAGCGGTGTGATATTAACTGGGCCTCACACAGTCCAACAGTGTCCATAAGTGTGTTCAGAATTTCTACATCTCCCCTGTCCTATAGTGACATTTTTCACACCTGTGACATTGAGCCTGTGACATAGCGGTGTGATATTCACTGGGCCTCACACAACAGTGTCCACAAGTGTGTTCAGAAATTCTACATCTCCCCTGTCCTATAGTGACATTTTTCACACCTGCGACATTGAGCCTGTGACATAGCGGTGTGATATTAACTGGGCCTCACACAATCCAACAATGTCCACAAGTGTGTTCAGAAATTCTACGTCTCACCTGTCCTATATACACCTTGTACCCTGTTTTACATTACTATATAGTTTGTGGGATTTTGTGTACATTTTTACCAAAAATGAGGAAGGCTGGTGGAACAGGCCGTGGAATTGGGCGGGGGTTGCCAGCTGGTAATGATGGTGTTGGTGGTGGATCTGATGGTAGTGGCAAAAGCAAAATAGGACCGAATGCAGGAGGTGTTGAGCCTGTGTCATCGTCTGGCTCCACAAGGCCTCGAAGGCTTAGTTTTCTAGGAATTGGCAAACTGCTTTTAAAGCCAGAGCTTCAGGAAAAAGTTTTGGCTTACATTGCTGACTCAGCCTCCAGCTCTATCGCCTCCTCTTCTGAAGTTGTAAAAAATAAAAGCACTGAGTCATCATTGGAGGGTCATGTTCATGAACCACACCTTTCCTTGTGTCCTTCACCCCAACCAAGATTGAAGGATGATGCAGGCCATACAACTGATTACTCCATGAAGCTGTTTTCACATACCATGCCTAGGTTATCAAGTGAAATGGTGAATTACCCAGGCCAAGATGAATCTGACATGGAGTGCACTGATGCACAGCCACTGATAGATGATTCTGCTGGTACATTTAGTCAGAGCACTACATTGTCCTCGCAGTGTAATGAGCCAGATTCTGACCTTGATGAGACTCAGGTGCCCCTTCCAGCATACTATACCACCATACACGGTGACACAGAGGAAGGTGCACATGACATTGAAAAGGAGGTGATGGATGACCCAGTTGTTGACCCAGATTGGCATCCATTGGGGGAAGAGGGTGCTGCTTCCAATAGCTCAGATGAGGAGGAGGAGCATCCACAGCAGACATCGACATCGCAACAGCTGTTATCTGGCAGGCCCGGAGCACTTCAAAGACAGGTTCCAAAAATCAAAAGAGTTGCTGGACAGCTTGTCCAGACAGTCAAAATAGCACAGCGTGCTAGGCCGCAAAATGTCTTCCAAAGTAGGAAGAGTGCAGTGTGGCACTTTTTTGAACAAAATCATCCTCATGATCAGGCCAAGGTTATCTGTAAGAAGTGCGCAAAGACCTTTAGCCAAGGGAAAAATCTGAAAAATTTGAATACCAGTTGCATGCTTAGACATTTAACCAGCATGCACTTGCAAGCGTGGACACAACACCAAACCTCAAGTACCACATGTGCAACTGATCACAAAGAAGGTAGTCAGCAACGCTACATTGTTTCCCCCACTGTAAGCCAACTGGTTAGCACAGCAGCAAATGTTGAGGTGTTGTTGCAAGGCCAAAGCAGTCAGGGAATCCCACTGTTATATCAACGAAAGACTGAATCTAGGCCATCAGAAAGAACACCAACTCCATCACCATCATCAACCCTCTCTCAGTCCACCCTGTCCACCGCTAGTTCCACCATATGCAGCTCTCAAGTCCAGCTCACCCTCCCAGAGACTATGAGTAGGTCAAGAAAGTACTCAGTCTCTCATCCGCGTACACTGGGTTTGAACGCCCACATTGCCAAACTAATTTCGTTATAGATGATGCTCTATCGGTTGGTGGAAAGCGCAGCTTTCCGCGAACTCATGGCCTAGGCAGTACCACTTCTTCTCTTGCAAAGTCATCCCAGTCCTCAACCATCATGTGAATGACCGCATTGTCCATGCACTCAAGCAGTCAGTGAGTGGAAAGGTGCACCTCACAACAGATGCATGGTCCAGTCGGCATGGCCAGGGCCGTTACGTGTCCATCACTGCGCACTGGGTTAATGTGGTGGATGCAGGGTCCACAGGGGACAGCGGTGGTGGGACAGTGCTGCCTAGCCCACGGTATAGGAAACAGTTGGCTGTAGGCGTTCGACCCTCCTCCTCCTCCAGAAGCGAAAGCTCGTCCACAGAGCGCAGTCGTACGAGCACTCCATCTGCAGCTGCCACTGTTGCCCACGAGGTGTCCCCCTATCGAGCAGCTAGTGGAAAGCGTCAGCAGGCTGTGTTGCAGATGATGTGTTTGGGCGACAGACACACCGCGGAGCTGCTGGTCGAGTATTTTCAGCTACAAACTGAGTCATGGCTGGGCAGTATACATCTTGAGGCAGGCAAGGTAGTTAGTGATAACGGCCGTAATTTTGTGGCAGCCATAGCCCTTTCAAAACTCAACCACATACCTTGCTTGGCTCACACTTTGAACCTGGTGGTGCAGTGCTTCCTCAACAATTATCCGGAGTTAACAGCCCTGCTCCAGAAGGTGCGAAGACTGTGCGCGCACATCCGCCGGTCGCCTGTACACTCCATTCGTATGCAGAAGCTGCAGCGATTGCTCCACCTTCTCAACCACCGCCTCATTATCGACATTGCAACAAGGTGGAACTCCACCTGCACATGGTTGAGCAGCTGTGCGAACAGAGGCAGGCCATAATGCATTTGTGGGAGGATACACGGCCAGGCACTTTGAGAGCAGACATGGAGTTGACAGGTGTGCAGTGGTCGAAGCTGAAAGACCTCTGTAAAGTCCTTCAGTGTTTTGAGGAATGCACACGACTGGTAAGCGCAGACGACGCCATCCTAAGCATGAGCATCCCACTTATGCGTCTGCTCATGCAAACTTTGACGCACCTTAAGGAGCAGGCGTCTGCAGCCAATGTTGATGAGGAGGAAGAGGAGGAGAGAATCCTTGATGACATTCAGCCATTGTCTGCTCAGGGACCTCTCCTGGACGAGGTGGAGGAAGAAGAGGAGGAGGAGGATGATGATGGGGATGATTACTTAGGGGAGGAGGATGCATCTCGTGGGGCAAGTAAAAATGTTGGCGTGGCAAGGTCTGGTACAGGGTTTGTGCGTGACTGGAGGGATGTGGATTTGCCAGAAAGTGCTCCTCCAACCAGCACTCGCAGTGCATCATTGACACTGGGAACATTGGCCCACATGTCAGATTATGCCTTGCAGATCCTAAAAAGGGACCCCCGCATTGCCAAAATGATGAACGATGACGACTACTGGTTGGCCAGCATCCTGGATCCACGCTATAAAGGCAAATTACAAAACATCATGCCACAGGAGAGCCTTGACCTAATATTGGCTAATAAACAAGCAACTCTGGTAAACCGGTTGGTTGAGGCATTCCCAGCACACAGCAGCGGTGATGGTTATCACATGAGCCGTACGGGCCGGGGGCAGCTTGGCAGAGGTGTTCGTGGTGCACACAGCAGAAGTGGCGTTGGAGACAGGGGTTTCATGACATTGTTGTGGACTGATTTTTCAAGTACCGCTCACACAACTGGTAATACTGCATCGATGGAAAGTGACAGGAGACAGCAGCTGTCAACTATGGTTACAAACTACTTTTCCTCCCATATCGATGTTCTCCCACACAGGTCATTCCCCTTTGACTATTGGGCCGCTAAACTGGACACCTGGCCTGAATTGGCACAATATGCCTTACAGGAGCTCGCTTGCCCAGCTGCAAGTATGCTATCGGAAAGAGTCTTCAGTGCAGCTGGATCAATCCTGACAGAAAAAAGGACCCGTCTGTCAACCCAAAATGTGGATGATCTAACCTTCATTAAAATGAACCATGCATGGGTTTCCAAGGATTTTGTCCCACCTTCCCCTGATGACACATAGGGTGACAGAAAAATGGCTTGCTTTGGTCCACCTCTTCCTGGGACTTGAACAATTTCGCCTTTTGCATCAGCTGAATGTCCAACATCAACATATGCCACTTTCTAAAACTCCCTAACTGTGCTGCCTCCCTCCCCCATGGCCGGGGTCACCACCTAGCGCACGAAACCGTGCGAGTGCCGTTGCCCTGGACAGGTGGGTAGGCTGACTCTTGGGCGCGGGCACTGGCACAGGGTCCCTCATAGTGCAATCAAGTGTCTCTGATGGTGGTGGTGCACACCCGCCGTCAGACACACCGCCGTACTATGAGGGGCCCAGTACCAGTACCGACGCCCACGTGTGGGCCCCCTTGCTTGGGCAGGGCCCCAGCATTTGCAATCTTTACCTCTCCCTGCTCCTCCGCTGTGTAGTCTGGGCCGTCAAATCCATACTGGGCCTGACACCGTCTGAGCCTGCCTCCTGATCTATAGACATATATTTTGAATGTGTACACTATGCTATCCACACATGTTATCCGGGGATACAGTACCCTTTCTCACCTTTGTGCAATCACGTGTAATCCATACTGGGCCTGACACCGTCTGAACCTGCCTCCTGATCTATAGACATATATTTTGAATGTCTACACTATGCTATCCATACATGTTATCCAGGGATACGGTACCCTTTCTCACCTTTGTGCAATCACGTGTAATCCATACTGGGCCTGACACCGTCTGAGCCTGCCTCCTGATCTATAGACATATATTTTGAATGTGTACACTATGCTATCCATACATGTTATCCGGGGATACGGTACCCTTTCTCACCTTTGTGCAATCACGTGTAATCCATACTGGGCTTGACACCATCTGAGCCTGCCTCCTGATCTATAGACATATATTTTGAATGTGTACACTATGCTATCCATACATGTTATCCAGGGATACGGTACCCTTTCTCACCTTTGTGCAATCACGTGTAATCCATACTGGGCCTGACACCATTTGAGCCTGCCTCCTGATCTATAGACATATATTTTGAATGTGTACACTATGCTATCCATACATGTTATCCGGGGATACGGTACCCTTTCTCACCTTTGTGCAATCACGTGTAATCCATACTGGGCCTGAGAACGGCTGGAGAGCTGTTAAGCAAGCTATAGCACCTGTGGTTTGCACACGTAAGTTTTTCATTTTTTCAGGAATGACGGTTAGGCCTAATTCCGGAACTGCGGTTGACCTGCACTTACTGGGAAATCATCGTTCGCGGGTAATAATTGTAATCCCAGATCCCCATCACTAACGTTGTTCAGCGGGTTATCTGCACCTGTAAGCGACAAACGCTGGCCTTTTCAGTGTAGCGCACATTTAGCCACGGACATGTAAGGGCATGACACACCAGTTATTGGCTAATCTCACGTGCAAGAGCCTCGCGTGTCCCTCTAGTAAGCCGGACTCAGACCGCGGGGCTTGACGGAGTCTCGTTCGTTAACGGAATTAAGCTTGCAATGTGTGCATCTTTTTTGTTGCTGGATGGTTGAGATTGCCCGTGTTGAGTCAAATTACGCTGTAGGCTCCACTCCTGGGGGTGCCCTTCTGGACATTCCTTTAAGGTTCAGCTTTGCAACCATACTGCACACGTAAAACAAACACTTTGCCTTCATGAACACTGTTTGGAGGGTCGTGACTCGTGGGAATAACGCCGCCCAATCAGTTAACCTGCTAGAGAGATCCTTCGTTGCTCCCAAGCATGACATCACACTCCCTAGGAGGAAGGTAATGCCACTGTGGCGACCGTACTCCTGGGGGCGACACAAGTGCACTGGGGGCCACTGCTCGATGAATCTGCTGGTACACTGACCCAGACCACTACATTCCCCTCACACGCTACATGGTCTGAATCTGACCCTGATGATACTCAGGTTACCCTTCCCATATACAGTTCCATCTTACACGGTGACAAAGAGGAAGCTGCAGATGAAAGTGCAGGTTCGGCCCACCCGCCGTCAGACACACCACCGTACTATCAGGGGCCCTGTGCCAGTGCCGTCGCCAACGAGTGGGCCCCCCTGCTTGCTCAGGATCACAGCACTTGCAAGGTTGAAATACTGTGCAGTGAGATGGAACATGGGGACGACGAGGAGTCCAGACTAGTACAGGGATTCCCTAGCGAGGAGACTTATTTAATTGTTTTCAATGTTGGGACAGAAATTTTTGGGGAGCACTATACTCTGGAGAATGATAGATGGGGCCCACCATACACTGGAACATTCCAAAGGTGGATATCAGACACTGGAGCAGCATTTACAGGGCCCATTATACACTACAGCATTAGAAATGGGGCCCATTATGTTTGGAGCATTATTTGGGCCCATAAGACAGTGGAGCTTCATCCATGGGGACCAACATATACTGTAGCATTATGTGGAGCTCATCATATACTGTTTCAAACATTATATGGGACCAATGATTCTGTATGGAAAAATAGATGGGCCTCCTCATGAGATGTAAAAAGTGAAGTATTTTTCATTGTACTATACCGCTATTTCTCTTCCGTATCGGAGCATGATGAGTTGTGGTATGTGTTAAAGGGGCGCTCTTTCGCCCAGGGCACATGAAAACCTGGAGCCAGCCCTACCCCCCCACAACTTTAGCCAAATAACCCCCCATTTTTCAGTGTGTAACTAATATTATGAAGTAAATTAAGGTTGACAAGCTTAAGTAATAAGAATTGATGCTTTTGGCATTCAAATGGGCACTGTAGGTGTGTTTCCTGTCCTCCTCTCACTGCCGACTTTAATTCCCCATTGACTTACATTGGGTTTCGTGTTTCGGTCGGACCCCCGACTTTTCCCTATAGTCGGCCGATTTTGCTCGACCTGACTTTTGGAAAAGTCGGGTTTCATGAAACGAAACTCGACCCTAAAAAAACAAAAGTCGCTCAACTCTACGAGACAGTCAACTTAGCACAGCGTGCAAGGCCAGAAAATGTTTACCATAGTCAGAAGAGTGCAGTGTGGCACTTCTTTGTCCAAAATCCTACTGATGAGGCAAAGGTTACCTGTAAGAAGTGCGGAAGGACCTTTAGCTGAGGTAAACAAGTCAGAAATTTGAATACCAGTTGCATGCTTAGACATTTAATCAACATGCACTTGCAAGCGTGGACGGACTACAAAACCTCAGGTAGCACATGTGCACTTGCTCCGACTGAAGGTAGCCAACAACGCTCCATCGCTACCTCCACTGTAAGACCACCACCACCATTAAGCACACCACCAGCACTAAATGTGGAGGTGTCGTCGCAAAGGCCAAAACACTCAGGGAATCACAATGGTTTTGCAACACAAAACTGATACTAGCCCATCACCTACACTACCATCACCAACCCCCTCTCACTCCATCCGGTCCACCGCTACTTCCCCCATATGCAGCTCTCCAGTCCAGCTCACCCTACCAGACACTCTGAGTAGGACAAGAAAGTACTCATCCTCTCATCCGCGTACACTGTGTTTGAATGCCTACATTGCCAAACTAATCTCATTAGAGATGATGCCCTACCGTTTGGTTGAAAGCGAAGCTTTCCGCGACCTCATGGCCTGCGCTGTCCCACGCTATGACCTACCCAGTCGGCACTTCTTTTCTCGGAAAGCCATCCCTGCCCTCCACCAGCATGTGAAAGACCACTTTGTCCATGCACTAAAACAGTCAGTGAGTGGAAAGGTGCACCTCACAACAGATGCATGGACCAGTAGGCATGGCCAGGGACGTTACGTGTCCATCACTGCGCACTGGGTTAATGTGGTGGATGCAGGCTCCACTGGGGACAGCGGCGGTGAAACAGTGCTGCTTAGCCCACGGTATAGGAAACAGTTGGCTGTAGGCTTTCGCTCCTCCTCCTCATCTATCAGTGAAAGCTCATCCACAGAGCGCAGTCGCACGAGCACTACATCCGCAGCTGGCAGTGTTGCATTCGAGGTGTCCCACTATCGAACAGCTAGTGGTAAGCATCAGCAGGCTGTGCTAAAGATGATGTCTTTGGGCGACAACAGACACACCGCGGAGGTACTGGCCGACTACTTGCAGCAACAGAGTCATGGCTGGGCAGTCTACATCTTGAGGCAGGCAAGGTAGTCAGTGATAATGGCCATAATTTTGTAGCAGCCATAGCCCGTGCAAAACTCACACACATACCTTGCCTGGCTCACACTTTGAACCTGGTGGTGCAGTGCTTCCTTAATAATTATCCGGAGTTAACATCCCTGCTCTATAAGGTGCGAAGACTGTGCTCGGCCGTACGCTTCAGTCGTATGCAGAAGTTGCAGCGATTGCTCCACCTCCCCAAGCACCGCCTAATCATAGACATTGCAACAAGGTGGAACTCCACCCTGCACATGGTTGAGAGGCTGTGCGAGCAGAGGCAGGCTGTAACGAATTTGTGGGAGGATACACGGGCAAGCAGTTTGAGGGAAGACATGGAATTGTCGGGTGTGCAGTGGTCAAAGCTGATAGACCTCTGTAAAGTCCTTCAGTGTTTTGAGGAATGCACACGGCTGGTAAGCGCAGACAACGCCATCATAAGCATGAGCATCCCATTTATGCGTCTGCTCATGCAAAGTTTGATGCACATTAAGGATCAGGCGTCTGCAGCGGAGGAGGAGGAGGGAAGCCTTGATGACAGTCAGCCATTGTCTGGTCAGGATGGAGGAAGAAGAGGAGGAGGATGAGGATGAGGGGGATGATTATTTTCGGCAGGAGGATGTGTCTCAGGGGGCAAGAGAAAATGTTGGCGTTCCAAGGTCAGGTACAGTGTTTATGCGTGACTGTAGGGATGTGGATTTGCCAGAAACTGCTCCTCCACCCACCACGGGCAGCGCATCATTGACACCTGGAACATTGGCCAACATGTGCGATTATGCCTTGCGGATCCTAAAAAGGGACCCCCACATTGCCAAAATGATGAGGGATGACGACTACTGACTGGCCAACATCCTCGATCCACGGTGCGGGGGGCTCTGAAGGAGGCGCCACTAGTGAGCACAGGGTACCCATAGTAAAGCCCCTCAGACAGGGCCAGAATGGAATACCCAGAGGACACAGGTGCTACCTCCAGTTAGACCCCGAACACGTGGCAGCTTTCCCAGCAGGACCAAAAGGGATAACAGTAGTTACAGTAGAGTCCTTAATGAGACGGGTCCTGGTTCTGGGTAGTTGGTAAGGAGTCGGTTCCAGTGACCTTCACACAGCCTTGGACTCGGATGGCTGTTGGCGGAACGGGATGGCTTTCACCCAGATGTTTGCAGATATAACCAGGAAGCACAGGATACTGATACACT
Organism: Dendrobates tinctorius; assembly: GCF_039654945.1. Classification (NCBI taxonomy): domain Eukaryota; kingdom Metazoa; phylum Chordata; class Amphibia; order Anura; family Dendrobatidae; genus Dendrobates; species Dendrobates tinctorius. The sequence continues at coordinate 2,844,901 of NW_027361728.1, read as the reverse complement.
GTGGAGACAGATAGCATTAAACAATGCACAGAGACTGCAGACGCAGCACAGACAGGTTAGCATGTAAATCTGATGTAGCAATGATTGAGACTCGTTGCTCCGGCGCTCTCCCTCTGGAGGAGAGGCCAGAAATAGCAGCCAGTGCGCAGCCATTGGATAATTGCACTTTTTGAAAAATGCGTGCTGTCCCTTTAAGAAGGCAGGACAGCATGCGGGCGGGCCCTAATAGCTCTAGTTACGGATCTGCCGACAGGACGCCAGGAGGTGGAGACAGGAGGGAGGCCTGAATGCAGAGCAGCAGCATGAGACCCAGAGGAGGCCGGTTGCTGCCTAAGGACAGCGCGCAAGCCTGGAGGTGAGTGCCCAGAACGGGGGGCAGCGGCAGACCTGGACGCAGTGCCAGGACGGGAGCCAGGTGTAACATTGGCAGACTTGGGCGCAGCGCCAGGACAGGGACCGGGTGTAACAGTATCCCCCTCTTTACACCCCCTCTTCTTCAAGCCTGCGTAGAATCTTTTATGGAGACGAAGAGCCTGGATGTTCTCTCTAGGCTCCCAAGATCTCTCCTCAGGACCAAAATCCTTCCAGTCCACAAGGTAGTAGGTCTTACCACTTACTTTTTTTTTACGGCCAGGATATGTTTTACCTCAAAAACATCATCCTCCAAGACAGGGTCAGGAGTGGTACCCGAATCCTTAAAGAAGGGGCTCAAAACTACTGGTTTAAGGAGAGAAATGTGAAAGGAGTTAGGCACACGTAGGGAAGTAGGCAATTTCAACTTGTAAGAGACTGGATTGATTTGTCTCAAGATCTCAAATGGTCCGATGAACCGGGGACCCAATTTGTAGGATGGCATCTTTAAACGGATGTACTTAGAAGAGAGCCATACCTTGTCTCCGGGTCAAAAGATAGGCGCATCCAAACGTCTCTTGTCCGCATGCCTTTTCATACGCTGGGAGGCTTTCTCCAGAGCAATTCTGGTATCCCTCCAGACCTTAGAAAAAGCTTCGGAGAGAGTATCTGCAGCCGGAACGCCAGATGATTCGGAGATGGGAGAAGCTATTCCGGGTTGCAGTCCGAAGACAATCTGAAAGGCATACTTTCCAGAAGATTCACTTACTTGGTTGTTGTAAGAAAATTCGGCCCAGAATATTAAGTCTACCCAGTCATCATGATGGGCGTTGACAAAGTGACGCAGGAATCCAGCCAGGATTTGATTTGTCCTCTCCACTTGTCCATTGGACTGGGGATGGTATGCTGATGAAAAATCCAGTTCAATTCTTACCAGTTTACAAACTGCTCTCCAGAATCTTGAGGTGAACTAGACTCCTCTGTCGGACATGATGTGGAGAGGGACACCATGGAGACGGAAGATGTGCCGGATGAACAGATCCACCAACTCAGGAGCAGTTGGAAGACCGCGTAGCAGAACAAAGTGAGCCATTTTAGAGAAGGGATCCACCACTACCCACACCACAGAACAGCCAGATGAGATCGGAAGATCTGTGATGAAGTCCATTGCGATGTGTTGCCAGGGAGCGGACGGAATTGGAAGAGGCTGAAGCCTACCTGCGGGTAGGTGCTTGGCTGTCTTGTTACAAGCACAGGAAGGACAGGCTGTGGCATACTCCTGAATATCCTTAGCCATGACAGGCCACCAGTAGTACCGGGAGATGAGTTGCAGAGTCTTTCTCTGACCAGGGTGACCAGCCAACTTGGATGAGTGACCCCACCAAAGGACACAAGCACGTTCAGAAGCTGACATAAAAGTTTTCCTAGGGGGAAGCCGGGTAAGATCAGCAGAAGCGACCGCGACTAACCTTGAGGGTTCAATGATGTGCTGCGGCTCTTCTTCTTGATCAGGATGTAGAAAGGCTCTGAAAAGTGCGTCTGCTTTGACACTTTTGTCAGCTGGGCGAAAATGAAGAACAAAATTAAAATGAGCAAAAAACAGATGAGGATTCCGCCTTTGCGCAGTTTGGAGGTAAGCAAGGTTTTTGTGATCAGTGTATATGACTACCTGATGAAAAGCTCCCTCTAGAAGATGCCTCCAGTCCTGCAGAGCCAATTTGATAGCCAACAATTCCCGATCTCCAACAGAATAATTCCTCTCTACGGAAGAAAAAACCTTGGAAAAAAAACCACAGGAATGCATTCGCCCGGAGGACAATTTCTGGGTTAGTACGGCTCCCGCACCTACTGAAGAGGCATCGACCTCAAGAAAAAATTGTTCATTGGAGTTAGGACAATGAAGAACAGGTGCGACAGCAAAGGTCTTTTTGAGAGAAACAAAAGCCTCCTCAGCATCAGGAGGCCAATCCTTGGGATTTGTACTTTTCCAGGTCAGAGCTGAGATGGGCGCCACTCGGGTGGAGAAGTTAGGAATGAATTGTCTGTAGTAGTTGCCGAAGCCCAGAAATTGCTGTATGGCCTTCAGCCAAGGACGGACGAGGCCACTTGAGTACAGCCGATAACTTCTCTGGATCCGTTTTTAATCCTGTGGAGGAAACAATGTAATCGAGGAAAGGCAAAGAGGATTGTTCAAAGAGGCACTTTTCAAACTTGGCATACAGTCTGTTCTCCCTGAGCCTCTGTAAGATACGTGTACTTGCCTGAGATGCGAGACCAAGTCAGTAGAAAAAATGAGAATGTCATCTAGATAGACAACAACACAGGTGTAAAGCAGATCCCTGAAAATGTCATTGACGAACTCTTGGAAAACAGAGGATGCATTGCTTAGACCAAACGGCATTACCAGGTACTTGTAGTGGTCATCACAGGTGTTGAAGGTTGTTTTCCATTCGTCTCCATCTCTGATTCGGATCAAATTGTAGGCACCTCTGAGATCCAGCTTGGTGAAGATCTTGGCCCCTCGGAGACGGTCAAACAGTTCTGAAATTAGAGGCAAAGGGTACCTGTTTTTTACCGTGATTTGGTTCAGTCCTCGGTAGTCGAGACAGGGCCACAAGGATCCGTCCTTTTTCTTCACGAAGAAGAAGCCTGCTCCTGCCGGAGATGATGATTTTCAGATAAACCCTCTGGCCAAGTTCTCCTGGATGTAGTCCGACATAGTCTGAGTCTCTGCCTGGGAAAGAGGGTAAACTCTCCCACTGAGAGGAGATGTTCCAGGAAGAAGGTCTATTGGACAGTCATACGAGCTGTGGGAGGGAAGTTTTTCAGCCTCCTTATTCCCGAAGACATCCAAGAAGGACCAGTAAGCGGATGGTAATCCAGGCAGGGTAGCAGGTTGGACCAGGGGTGAAACTGGTTCAATCCGGGTTAAACAACGGTCCGAGCAGGAATCTCCCCAACGTAGAATTTCGCCTGTTCTCCAATTAAGGACTGGTTCGTGTTTTTGAAACCAAGGCAAACCTAGAAGCAAGGGGTGAGACAAACCAGGGTACACATAAAAACGGCTTCGTTCAGAATGCATAAGACCACTGGCTCAGTCTGGAACTGGATGGGTTCTGTCAGTGGCTGGCCATCGACAGCGGTCACCCGCAACGGATTGGGAAGAGCCTGAACTGGTAAGTGGTAGCGGTCCACAAGCGTCTGCTGGATAAAGCTTCCAGCGGCTCCGAAATCCAACTGACAGAGTCAAGAAAATTTTATTGCTCCGCAGGTCACGGAGACTGAGATCTGCAACGAAGGAGAGGAACGTTCTCTACCTAGGGTGGCCTCTCCTACTGAGCCTAGGCACAGGAGTTTCCCGACTTCTTTGGACAGGAGCGGATCAGGTTTTTGGAACTACCACAATATAGATGTCATGGTTAGCACATGGTTAATGTCCTGGTTTCTCAGGGTTAATTTTGCTGGCCTCCCTTTGGATCTGGGAGGGGTATTTATACTCACTCCAGACTAGGATTCCCTGTCAGCTATACTGTTATTCTGGCCGTGTGTCTGACCCCCTGGTGTGCTTGTAAACCGCATTGCTTGTTTGATTCCCGTGTATGACCCGGTCTGTCCCCTCACTCTGTTCTCTGTCTCACGTTTTGGTACTTTTGTCTTCTCCGATTCTGACCTCCTGACTTGGCTATTGTTGCTCCATTACCGTTTGCCCCTTTTGTACCGTCTATTGCCCGTTCTGGTTTTCTGATCTATTTCTACGTCCTGACTATCCGCTCTGGTTAACCCTTTGGTACTGTCCTGCTATCTTGTGCTTTGAACCCGGCTTGATCTGGTTTACGTCCCTGTCTATGGCCCTTGGTAACTTTTCTCATAGTTACCTTTCTAGGAGTTTCCCTGCAGCTCCTAGCTCTTTGGAGTTTAGGCCACGCCCCCAGCAGTCACGTGCTTCAGGTCCTGATAGTCTGAAGCACGCATCATCACCGCTGCTGCCCTGCTCCACAGGTATCTTTGAGCACTGTTTTTGTACTCAGGACACGGGCACTGGCTCAGTGAACAAGTGCAGTGCGGTGTTCCTGACATTATAGCTGACCATTTCAGTTTTTTTTTTCCTCTGAAGGAAAAAAAAAAGGTGTGTTATCCTCATGGATCCCATACAAGCTTTGGCTGATCATGTCAAACACCTGACCCAAATGTTCCATAAACTGAATGTGGAACAGTGCACGATGGCCCATACCCAGCAACAGTTGGTGGTTACTGTGCAGGGGGCTGTCGATGCAGGGGCCCCTAGTTCTGGGGGGTAGAGATGTGTCATTAGTGTCCCCCGAATCTCCGGTCAAATTGCCAGACCCTTTCTCAGGGGATAAAAAGGAGTTCAGGTCTTTCAGAGAAAGATGCAAACTTTTTTTCTCTAAGGTCCCGCTCCTCCGGGGACGTGTTCCAGAGGGTGGGGGTCATTATTTCCCTACTTTGGGGGGCTCCGCAAGCATGGCTTTCTCTCTGTCTTCCTCTGCTCCTGAACGTATGTCAGTGAACCTGTTCTTTGAGGCTCTGGGGCACATCTATGACGAGCCTGATAGAGTGCGTCTGGCAGAGGATATGGTGATCAGTGTGACACAGGGGAGGCACTCTGCTGAATGGTTCTTCTCAGAGTTTAGACGTTGGACGTCCGAAGTATCCTGGAACGACGTCGCCCTGAGGGGGTTGTTCTGCAGGGGCCTGTCTGACCGTCTGCAGGACGCTCTGGCGCTACATCCTCCTCCTGATACCCTGAAGGACGCCATGATGCAGGCGGTCAGTATGGACTGGAGACTCCGTGCTAGAAGAATGATGCAACAAGAGTCTCCCTTGTACCCCATATTGTGTGACACTGCACCTGTATCTGAGCCCATGGAGGTTGGGTCGTCTCGGTTAAGGAGAAGTAGAGAAGGCACCGTAGAGACAACCTACTGTGCTTTTACTGTGGAGCCTCTGGACATTGGAAAAGGAATTGCCCCTCCTGCCCTTCTTCAGAGAAACCATCAGAGAAACGACTGAGTCTGGGCTACTATTGAGGAGGTTGTCCAGACTCCCAGGTACATTTTTTTCACGTACAAAGATGGTGCTGCAGGTTGAATTGGAACTTGTTGGCGGTCCTGTTATGACCACCGTCTTTGTTGACTGTGGTTCCTCCATTAATCTGATTGATGCCCAAGTTGTGACTCTTAATAAGATAGGGACAGTCAGGTTAAAAGACCCCGTTAAAATTGTGGATTCATCCCCTCTTACCCAAGATGGAATTTGCTTTACGTCTGAAATTTTTTCTATGAAAGTGAGTTCCACTCATGTGGAAAAGTTAAGTTGTTTCATTATGAATAATCTGCCTGCAGGATTGGTATTGGGGATGCCCTGGCTGCAATGCCACAATCCTCTCATTGATTGGGTGAAGGGGGAGATCATCCGATGGGGATGTAATGATAATGGTTTGTGTGGTGACCCGGTTCCTTTGGTCAATCCGATAAAATCTGTATCTGTGTCGCCAGTCAGTCTGGAGGGTATTCTGGAGTACCTGAGAGACTTTGAAGATGTCTTTTCCGAAAGCGATGCTGAGGTGCTCCCTTCACATAGACCATATGATTGTGCTATCGATTTAATATCTGGAGCCAAATTACCCAAGGCTCGTTTGTTTAATTTGTCTGGGCTTGAGCGCCAAGCTATGAAAGAGTACATTAAAGAGAGCCTTCGCAAGGGGCATATTCGGCCCTCAGTCTCACCCGTGGCAGCGGGGGTTTTCTTTGTAAAGAAAAAAGATGGTGGGTTGCGACCATGCCTCAACTTTCGGGAACTGAGCAAAATTACCTTTAAGAACACATACCCTCTCCCGTTGATTCCTGATCTATGCAACCAACTTACGGGGGCCAAATGGTTTTCTAAGCTCGATCTACGAGGGGCTTATAACCTTATAAGGATCTGGGAGGGGGACGAATGGAAAACAGCGTTCCTGACAACTGAGGGGCTGTTTGAAAACCTGGTTATGCCCTTTGGTCTCACTAACGCTCCTGCTGTTTTTCAGAATTTCAATAATGTTGTTTTTTCTGACTTGATTGGGTATTATGTAGTCATTTACCTGGATGGCATCTTGATATACTCTGAGGACAGTCAGTCACACTTACACCATTTACATACGGTTCTTATGAGACTCCGGGAGAACCATTTGTATGCTAAGCTGGAGAAGTGCTCATTTTTTATGCAAGAACTATCTTTTCTGGGTGTAATTGTATCCAGGGAGGTTTTTCGCATGGATCCAGGGAAGGTTCAGGCCATTACCGATTGGGTGCAGCCTCATGACCTGAAGGGGTCACAGCGATTTCTGGGCTTCGCTAATTATTATAGGAAGTTCATTAAAGGGTTCTCGCAGGTGGTGAAACCCTTGACGGACCTCACTCTTAAAGGGGCAGATGTAAAAAATTGGTCCGTGGCCGGAAAAGATTCCTTCCTTATATTAAAGAAAAATATTCAGGATTGAGAGTCCTCAGTAGTTGATACCTTTTAATGGCTAACTGAAAAGATGGTAATACATTGCAAGCTTTCGAGACTACTCAGGTCTCTTCATCAGGCTAGACTAATACAAAATCTGAAGTCACATATTTATGCACAATACAGCCTAGAAAAAATGCAATAGATAAGACAAGTGACGTGAAGCAGAACTATCAATATGGGAGAGGGAGAAACATAAATATAAACATTGGACCAGTTCATAGATAAGGAGTCTGGATGTTTTATGGTCCTCTGATTGGGGTCTAGTTCTGTGTTGCCCCGCAAGGTTTTAAAAGGAAATTCCTTAATTGATGTAAAAAGACATAAATCCATGCGACACATTCATTCCAGCACTGAGAGTGTCAAAGTTCGTCATAAATTTGTACTCCCAAACTCGTCTCTCTCTCTGAGATGTGAAGTTACCTTTCAATACCAGTAATTTCATATCCATGCTGCTGTGATCAGGGATACAGAAATGTTTTGCCACAGGTAGATCCATTCTTTTTTCTCTTATTGTGTGACGATGAGCATTCATCCTTGTTCTAAGCTTTTGCCCTGTCTCCCCCACATACAGACCCCCAGTTGGACATTTAGTACAAATAATTAAGTACACCACATTAGATGTAATCTAATCTAATGTGGTGTACTTAATTATTTGTACTAAATGTCCAACTGGGGGTCTGTATGTGGGGGAGACAGGGCAAAAGCTTAGAACAAGGATGAATGCTCATCGTCACACAATAAGAGAAAAAATAATGGATCTACCTGTGGCAAAACATTTCTGTATCCCTGATCACAGCAGCATGGATATGAAATTACTGGTATTGAAAGGTAACTTCACATCTCAGAGAGAGAGACGAGTTTGGGAGTACAAATTTATGACGAACTTTGACACTCTCAGTGCTGGAATGAATGTGTCGCATGGATTTATGTCTTTTTACATCAATTAAGGAATTTCCTTTTAAAACCTTGCGGGGCAACACAGAACTAGACCCCAATCAGAGGACCATAAAACATCCAGACTCCTTATCTATGAACTGGTCCAATGTTTATATTTATGTTTCTCCCTCTCCCATATTGATAGTTCTGCTTCACGTCACTTGTCTTATCTATTGCATTTTTTCTAGGCTGTATTGTGCATAAATATGTGACTTCAGATTTTGTATTAGTCTAGCCTGATGAAGAGGCCTGAGTAGTCTCGAAAGCTTGCAATGTATTACCATCTTTTCAGTTAGCCATTAAAAGGTATCAACTACTGAGGACTCTCAATCCTGAATATTTTTCTATCCACTGGCTAACACGGTACAAAGATATACATCTTTCCTGTTACATTAAAGAAGTGTTTTACCACAGCTCCTGTGTTGGTACTCTACAGCCCAATTCGTCAAGACCTTTTATCGTCGAGGTCGACGTTTTGGAGGTGGGGTGGGGGCAGTATTGTCACAAGGCCCCTCTACCCTGACTAACCTCAAACCCTGTGCTTTTTTCTCTAAGAAGATCTCTTCGGCCGAGAGAAACTATGATGTTGGTAACAGGGAATTGTTAGCGGTTAAATTGGCCTTCGAAGAATGGAGGCATTTTTTGGAGGGGGCCGCTCATCCCATTACGGTCATCACTGATCATAAAAACCTGGCCTATATCGAGTCTGCTTAGAGATTGACCCCCAGACAGGCTCGGTGGGCACTTTTCTTTTCTCGATTTCATTTTACCATCACGTTCCGACCAGGGTCTAAAAATGTAAAGGCGGATGCCTTATCCCGAAGTTTTGATTCTATGTCTCCTCCAGAACCTCCTTCCTCCATTCTTCAACCAGGAGTGGTTGTAGCCGAAATCTCCTCTGAGTTACAGAGGGAGATCCTGGAAGCACAAGCTCAAGCTCCCAGGAATAAACCCCCAGGTAAATTGTTTGTACCGGAACAATTCCGTCTCACACTCCTTCAAGAATTTCATGATTCTGTGTTAAGTGCACACCCTGGAATTGCAGCTCCCCGGGGGGCAGGAGCTAGGGGTTTTTAGTGGCCCTCTATGGGTACTGATATAAAAAGGTTTGTAAATACTTGTGGGGTGTGCGCTCGCTCTAAAAGCTCTCAGGTCAGGCCGGTCGGGGAATTGGTGCCTTTGCCAGTTCCAGAAAAACCATGGACACACCTGTCCATGGACTTTATCACTAATCTTCCAAGGGCAACTCAGTGGTATGGGTAGTGGTTGATAGATTTTCTAAGCAAGCCCACTTTGTGCCATTACCTGCGTTACCATCTGCTGAAACCTTGGCGTGCTTGTTTATACAGCACATTGTTCGGTTGCATGGAGTGCCTGTGAACGTGGTGTCAGACAGGGGTGTGCAATTTGTGGCCAAGTTTTGGAGAGCGTTTTGAATGAAGTTGGGGGTCACGTTGTCATTCTCCTCTGCCTATCACCCGGAATCCAACAGACAGACTGAACGCACCCACCAGTCGTTGGAGCGGATTCTGAGGTGCCTGGCCTCCTCCAGACAGGAAGACTGGTGTGAGGTATTACCCATGGCAGAATTTGCATTTAACTGTTGTATTAATCAGTCTGCCGTAAAGTCTCCCTTTCAGGTCAATTATGGGTTTGTTCCTCAGTTTGGGGAATTTTCCCATATGAATTCGGATTGCCCTGGTGCCGAGGGGATGGTACAACAGTTAAAAACCCTCTGGAGGGAGGAGCAGGGGAACATCTCCAAAGCCCAGAAGAGGTACAAACATTTTGCAGACAGGAGGAGGAGGTTGGGTCCTGCGCTAACTGTGGGGGAAAAAGTCTGGTTGTCCACCCGTAACATCAAACTTAAGATACCCTCTATGAAGTTGGGCCCCAAATTTATTGGCCCATACAAGATTGTAGAGGTGATCAACCCGGTGGCATACAGATTACAGTTGCCCACCTCCTTCAAAATATCTAATGTCTTCCACAGGACTCTATTAAAGCCTGTGGGGACAGTTAGAGAAGATCCCTCATCCGTGGCTCCACCAGTATTGGTAGAGGGTCAACTGGAGTACGAGGTAGGGCGCATCATTGATTCACGGTGGGTGCGCCGGAGACTTCAGTACCTTATTCATTGGAAGGGATATTCCGTTGAGGATCGGTCATGGGTTCCGGCCAGTTCAGTGCATGCTGATTGACTGGTGTGGACTTTTCATGCCAGATACCCTGAGAAACTTGGGGGTCCAGTGGCCGCCCATTAAAAGGGGGGTACTGTCATGGTTAGGATATGGTTAATGTCCTGGTTTCTCAGGGTTAATTTTGCTGGCCTCCCTTTGGATCTGGGAGTGGTATTTATACTCACTCCAGACTAGGATTCCCTGTCAGCTATACTGTTATTCTGGCCGTGTGTCTGACCCCCCTGGTGTGCTTGTAAACCGCATTGCTTGTTTGATTCCCATGTATGACCCAGTCTGTCCCCTCACTCTGTTCTGTCATGGTCACGTGTGTCAGGACGCAGATGATACCGCAAGGCGGACCCATAACACACGTGACCCTGGATACACCGCCTCCGGTGGGGCGTATTTAAATAATAAAAACGTGCAGGTGGATACGCCGCCTCCACCTGGCGAATTTAGGTATTACACGTTATACATACAATAATCAAATAATAAAGGGGAACCTGGGAAACTTTAACAATGGTGGGCCCTGCAATAGGGAAAAGGGAATTGGAGACCTCCTGAGCTCCCCTGAGCCAGTGTCCCTGCACTCCTAACGTTCCCTATGCCGGTTTCGCACCGGGCGCCGCACGCGTACCTCAACGCCCTAGCTCGCCCTGACCCTAAACCCTCACTAGGAATGGGTTGGTGCGGAGACTAATCCCACCACTGCACTAATAACACACATGAGGAAAGAGACAATACAGGGGAAACACCACTTAGCTTTGCTCTGTTGCGTGCGCTCCTAGCAACAGAGCCCTCCACCTGAGTGCATCTTCTCCTCCACCTGGATCCATCACCATAACAGGATCCTTCACCTTAGTGCAGCCTTGGAGCAGAGTCCAACACCAGTTGCAGCTGCTTAGAACCAGAGTCCCAAGGATGAGTTCAGCTGCTGACACGAAGTCGAGCATGCTTGAGTCCAGCTCAGCGGCCAAGTCCCACATGGTGAGTGCCACTCTCCATAGTCGCCACTCCACCAGCCCATGCAGACACTTCCCGCTGACACCATCACTGCGACTCCACCACGCCATGCCAGCCCTTCGTCCAGACACCATAGCTGAAACACATCCCCCCTGGCTAAGCTGCGCAGGACTCCTCACCAGCTCCATCCTTCATCCAGGCTCTCCAAAAACAGAGTGAACACAAACTCACAATATCACAGGCCGTGATTGCACACCTCTAGCACACCTTTATAGGGTGTAACACCTGATACATGATTAAGTGCACAAAACCTAAAGTGCAATATCAAAACCACCACCGGGGACAGTCAAGACACCTTGGAACTTTCCAAAGTAAAAAAAGTTCACCCAGTGATTTAAAACTGTCAGATCACTTCAGATCATGACATGTTCTCTGTCTCACGTTTTGGTACTATTGTCTTCTCCGGTTCTGACCTCCTGGCTTGGCTATTGTTACTCCGTTACCGTTTGCCCCTTTTGTACCGTCTATTGCCCGTTATGGTTTTCTGATCTATTTCTACGTCCTGACTATTCGCTCTGGTTAACCCTTTGGTACTGTCCTGCTATCTTGTGCTTTGACCCCGGCTTGATCTGGTTTACGTCCCTGTCTATGGCCCTTGGTAACTTTTCTCATAGTTACCTTTCTAGGAGTTTCCCTGCAGCTCCTAGCTCTGTGGAGTTTAGGCCACGCCCCCAGCAGTCACGTGCTTCAGGTCCTGATAGTCTGAAGCACGCATCGTCACCGCTGCTGCCCTGCTCCACAGGTATCTTTGAGCACTGTTTTTGTACTCAGGACACGTGCACTGGCTCAGTGAACAAGTCCAGTGCGGTGTTCCTAACAATAGACAGCTTCCGTCTTTGCGACGCGCCTCCTGGCAGCAACTAGCCAGACTTACTCGATCTACCTCCATAGCTTCGGGAGAAGAGGATGAGGTAGCCATCTTGGAAGAATTACAGTCCAGGTGGTAGGACCTCTTGTCACACTTAATCTCCATGGAACGCTCCTGAAAACACAGGTCAATCCGGGTCGCCAAGGAAATCAGGTCATCCAAGATAGTAGGTGTATCCCGTCCCGCCAGCTCATCCTTAATTTTTCCAGAAAGGCCCAGAAGGTAGCTAGCAAGGCCTCATTGTTCCAGGATAACTCAAACGAAAGGGTGCGGAACTGAACAGCATACTGAGCCACCGTGAGGGTTCCTTGGCATAAGCGAAGCAGGGCAGAAGCGGTTGACGTGGACTGGCCAGGTTCATCAAAGGTCCTGCGAAAAGTCTCTAAGAAAGATTTAAGATCATTAACCAGCGGTTCTCCTCTCTCCCATAACGAGTTTAGCCAGACGAGAGCCTCTCCTGTCAGATGTGACATAATGAAGCCCACTTTGGCACAGTCAGAAGCAAACATGTGCCCCAGGATTTCGAAGTGTAGGGTACACTGATTGAGAAAACCCCGACACTGAGTGGGATCACCAAGGAAGCGGGGAGGAGCCGCCAAGCGAGGGCCCTTGCTTGTCAAGATAGCAGGTACCTCGGTGTTGCTAGGTGAATCAGGAGCATCCGGGTTCAGCAGAGAATCCATGCGGGTGGACATGTTACGTAGATAAGACGTGATCTTGTCCTGTTGGTCTTTCAGGCGGGTCACCTCTTGGCACAGCTCCATAGTCGGAGGCCTCTGGGGTCCAGCGGATTCCATGGCCGGAGCAATCTGTAACAAATGGAAGCGGAGGCAGAGATAGTGAAGTTCATATTCGTTTTTATTTTTTAAGTGGGACCTCGGGACCACGGTCCGGGGGGCTCCGAAGGGGGCGTGACTAGTGAGCCCCGGGTACCCGTAGTAAAGCCCCTCAGACAGGGCCAGAATGGAATACCCGGAGGACACAGGTGTTACCTCCAGTTAGACCCCGAACACGTGGCAGCTGTCCCAGCGGGACCAAAAGGGATAACAGTAGTTACAGCAGAGTCCGAAATGAGATGGGTCCTGGAACCGGGTAGTTGGTAAGGAGTCGGTTCCAGTGACCTTCACACAGTCCTTGGACTCGGATGGCTGTTGGCGGAACGGGATGGCTTTCGCCCAGATGGTTGCAATGCAGATATAACCAGGAAGCACAGGATACTGATACACTGTGGAGACAGATAGCTTTAGACAATGCACAGAGACTGCAGACGCAGCACAGACAGGTTTGCATGTAAACTGGATGTAGCAATAATTGATACTCGCTCCGGCTCTCTCCCTCTGGAGGAGAGGCCAGAAATAGCAGCCAGTGTGCTGCCATTGGATAATTGCACTTTTTGAAAAATTTGCTCTGTTCCTTTAAGAAGGCAGGACAGCATGCGGGCGGGCCCTAATAGCTCTAGTTACAGATCTGCTGACAGGACGCCAGGAGGTGGAGGCAGGAGGGAGGCCTGAATGCAGAGCAGCAGCATGAGACCCAGAGGAGGCCGGCTGCTGCCTAAGGACAGCACGCGAGGCTGGAGGTGAGTGCCCAGAACGGGGGCAGCGGCAGACCTGGATGCAGCGCCAGGACCGGAACCAGGTGCGCCTGCTACCGGGCATTGCCGATTAGCGGCAGTGTCTGTCGCCGCGCTGCAGTCTGCAGCTCCTCTTGGCATCCGCATTTGCGACACCACACGCACGGTAGGTCTAGACGGACTCTGACCCTCTGCCTAGGGCACAGCTCCTGTGACCATATACCGTGCGTGCACTTCTCTGAGACCTGTGACGTTAACAGGCTCAGCCTTTTGTGTTTAACACTTAGGCATCTCTGTGAATAAACAGAGGTCGCTCAGCGCACCCCGGATGACATCTAATCCGCGTGCATTATACCGCCTTTTGCACGTCCACCATTATCTAGCAGCAGTGTTTCCACCTTCTGCACGGTGGACCCCGGACGGCGAACGCACTTAACGTTATTTAATATTTAGTGCATTCCGCCGTCCCTAACAGGTGTCCTGCGCAAACGAGATGCTCTACCTTCACAGCGATCACAGCGCCCGCCCTGCCACTCAGCTTTCCCGAGTGAGCTATGCTCTTTTTCCCACGCACATCGCTACATAGTCTCGCCTCGCCTACCCCAGTCACATGACACGGTTCATCCAGCACTCTAGATCTTCTCCCCTGCAACATGGGTGATAACCCCGGCAGTTACGGAACCAGCGTGTAAAAGGTACCTTTGCTCTGGTACTCCTTCTTACAGCTGTACCACAATAGTAGGCCTAATGATTTTTAGAAGGACCTCGTGGATGCACCACTATAGTAGGCTTAAAGAGTTTTATGTAGAAATCTAACCTTCTGATTTGCCACTGAAACACAGTTTTTGCACAAACGATTTTGAGTAGCTAATTTAGCCTCATGGCTGCAAGACTATAATAGGCCTAAAGAATTTTTCTTGGAAATATAGCCTTCTAATTTGCTACAAAAGCACAGTTTTAGCTCAACGGATTTGGAAAAACTAATTGGGCCTCATGGATGAAGCACTATAGTAGGCCTAACGATTTTTATGACGAATTTTGGCCTTCTGATTTGCCACTGAAACACAGTTTTAACACGAACGATTTGGAGAAACTAATTGGGGCAGTAGGCTGCACCACTATAGTAGGTCTAATGATTTTTATGTGGAAATCTGGCCTTTTGATTTGCCACTGAAAAACCGTTTTAGCAAAAATGTTTTGAATAAGCCAATTGGGCCTTGTGGCTGCAAAAGTAAAGTTGGCTTAATGATTTTGTGTGGAATTCTGGCCTTTTGACTTGCCACTGAAACAGTTCTAGCACAAATGATTTATAGTAGCTGTCATGATCTGAAGTGATCTGACAGTTTTAAAAGCACAGAGTGAACTTTTTTTTCCTTTTGGCAAGTTGCCAAGGTGACTTGACTGTCCCCGGTGGTGGTTAGTGGTATCGCACCTTAGGTTTTCAGTTTAAAGTTCTCTGTAATTATGATTCAGGTGTGGGGCTCTATAAATGAGTCTCAGGGTGTGCAATCACGCCTGGTGATATTCATTCATTCATGGACTCTGAGTTGGTGAGAGCCTGGTGGAAGGATGGAGCTGAGGAGGAGTCCTGTGCAGCTTAGCCAGGGGGGAAGTGTGTCAGCTATGGTGTCTGGACGAAGGGCTGGCATGGCGTGGTGGGGTCGCAGTGATTGTGTCAGCGGGAAGTGTCTGCATGGACTGGTGGAGTGGCGACTTTGGAGAGTGGCACTCACCATGTGGGACTTGGCTGCTGAGCTGGACTCAAGCATGCTTGACTTCGTGGCAGAAGCTGAACTCCTCTTTGGTACTCTGTTACTAAGCAGCAGCAACTGGTGGTGGACTCTGCTCCAAGGCTGCACTATGGTGAAGGATCCTGTTATGGTGATGGATCCGGGTGGAGGAGAAGACGCACGCAGGTGGAGGGCTCTGTTGCAGGAGCATAAGCACAGAGCATAAAGCCAAGTGGTGTCCCCCTGTATTGTCTCTTTCCCTCATGTGTGTTGTTAGTGCAGTGGTGAGATTAGTTTCCGCACCGACCAATTCCCTAGTGAGGGTTTAGGGTCAGGGCGAGCAAGGGCTTTGAGGTACGCGTGC
Source organism: Dendrobates tinctorius (assembly GCF_039654945.1). Classification (NCBI taxonomy): domain Eukaryota; kingdom Metazoa; phylum Chordata; class Amphibia; order Anura; family Dendrobatidae; genus Dendrobates; species Dendrobates tinctorius. The sequence continues at coordinate 2,829,363 of NW_027361728.1, read as the reverse complement.
GGCGCCCGGTGCGGAACCGGCATAGGGAACGTTAGGAGTGCAGGGACACTGGCTCAGGGGAGCTCAAGAGGTCTCCAATTCCCTTTTCCCTATCGCAGGGCCCACCATTGTTAATGTTTCCCAGGGCCCCCTTATTATTTAAATTCGCCGTACTGGAGGCGGGGTTTCCAGAATTTATATTAACGTGTAATACCTAAATTCGCCAGGTGGAGGCGGTGTATCCATCTGCACGTTTTATTATTTAAATTCGCCCCACTGGAGGCGCTGTATCCAGGGTCACGTGTGTTATGGGTTCGCCTTGCGGTAACATCTGCATCCAGACACACAGTGACCGTGACATTATCACCAGCCCTACCTTTTTTCTGGTGAGCTTTTGGCCATGTGGAGACCTGTGAGAAAGTATCAGGGTCTGGGGCCTTTGGCCATGTGGAGACCTGTGAGCAATTGCTGCTGGGCTTCACTGAGGTGAGTGAGGAGCTGCATGGTGTTGAAGCAGCTGCGGCAGCAATTATCAGGGTCTGGGGCCTTTCCTCTGGCTCAACCAGAAAATCAAAATTGCGGCTCTGGCATTGAAGCCCCCTAGTGTCACTGCTGGGGAGCGGGACTTGCTCATGCACGCGGAGGTACCCAGGCAGGAGGAGTTGGTGCCCACGGAGCTGCCTGGTATTCCTCGAGGTGAAGGGGTACGTCCCTGTGGTGAGCAGACTGGTGTGATAGTCCACGGGGTTTACGCCAAATCTTCAATACCACCGAAGAAGCCGCCCCCTCCTGGTCATTTGGAGGTAGGCGACCAGCGAGTGTATATTTCCTCCATATTCCGGTGCCCTTCTCCTCCAGGTGTGAGCGGCAGGTGTGCTGCGGGGGAGTAGGGACAAATCTTACCCCTCGCTATTAACCAACCCTGAGAGGCGGAGACCTCATGGTGAAAGGGTTGGAGGGTGGTGTCCCTTGGTGAATAGCGGGGGTGTGAGTGTGGTGACAGCAGGGGGATGCCTCTGTTGTCAAGGCCAGAATGAGTTCACCAAAATATGACAAACGAATGTGTGCAATAAACGTCCAGGTCCTGACCTGTGTGTGAACGAGCATGTATGGTGGCCACCAAAAAACATCTTGTGGAAGTGTGTTGTGGAGTCTGATCAGCTCATAGCAAACATATACATACATAACCTCGTTCCCCAGGTCGGCACTGTGGAGATGAGTGGTGCCTCCAGAACGAACATTATTGCCAATACCAGCGGTGCGTTTGTCATTAACCTGAAGTGTCAGGTAGTGGTGGGGTGAACTCAGGATCTGGGCATCCCCGCTGTAGGTGTTTCCCTAATGAGGAGTGGTCTTGAGGGTCCAGAGGCCCCTCATTAAGGAGGGGGTACTGTCATGATCTGAAGTGATCTGACAGTTTTAAAAGCACAGAGTGAACTTTTTTTCCTTTTGGCAAGTTGCCAAGGTGACTTGACTGTCCCCGGTGGTGGTTAGTGGTATCGCACCTTAGGTTTTCAGTTTAAAGTTCTCTGTAATTATGATTCAGGTGTGGGGCTCTATAAATGAGTCTCAGGGTGTGCAATCAAGCCTGGTGATATTCATTCATTCATGGATTCTGAGTTGGTGAGAGCCTGGTGGAAGGATGGAGCTGAGGAGGAGTCCTGTGCAGCTTAGCCAGAGGGGAAGTGTGTCAGCTATGGTGTCTGGACGAAGGGCTGGCATGGCGTGGTGGGGTCGCAGTGATTGTGTCAGCGGGAAGTGTCTGCATGGACTGGTGGAGTGGCGACTTTGGAGAGTGGCACTCACCATGTGGGACTTGGCTGCTGAGCTAGACTCAAGCATGCTTGACTTCGTGGCAGAAGCTGAACTCCTCTTTGGGACTCTGTTACTAAGCAGCAGCAACTGGTGGTGGACTCTGCTCCAAGGCTGCACTATGGTGAAGGATCCTGTTATGGTGATGGATCCGGGTGGAGGAGAAGACGCACGCAGGTGGAGGGCTCTGTTGCAGGAGCATAAGCACAGAGCATAAAGCTAAGTGGTGTCCCCCTGTATTGTCTCTTCCCCTCATGTGTGTTGTTAGTGCAGTGGTGGGATTAGTTTCCGCACCGACCAATTCCCTAGTGAGGGTTTAGGGTCAGGGCGAGCAAGGGCTTTGAGGTACGCGTGCGGCGCCCGGTGCGGAACCGGCATAGGGAACGTTAGGAGTGCAGGGACACTGGCTCAGGGGAGCTCAGGAGGTCTCCAATTCCCTTTTCCCTATCGCAGGGCCTACCATTGTTAATGTTTCCCAGGTCCCCCTTATTATTTAAATTTGCCGTACTGGAGGCGGGGTTTCCAGAATTTATATTAACGTGTAATACCTAAATTCGCCAGGTGGAGGCGGTGTATCCATCTGCACGTTTTATTATTTAAATTCGCCCCACTGGAGGCGCTGTATCCAGGGTCACGTGTGTTATGGGTTCGCCTTGCGGTAACATTTGCGTCCAGACACACAGTGACCGTGACAGTAGCTTATTGCACCTAGAGGCTGCAGCACTTTTTTAGATCTAACAATTTTTAAGTGGAAAACTGGCCTTTTGATTTGCCACTGAAACTTAGTTTTAGTACAAATGATTTGGAGTAGCTAATTGGACCTTGTGACTGCACCATTATAGTAGGCCTAATGATTTTTATGTGGAAATATGGTGTTAGGCACCGGGATTCTTCCACTGCATGGGTCAATTGCGTGGCAAGATCAACCCACGTGCTTATTCCCTGAGGGTTTTACAGGGTATTGCACACTTCTTATTTTTCACTGCTGCTTTCTTTGCCTCTCGGTGGTTAACTGACCTTGGTACTCTGCGTCCCATTTGCTCTGTGTGGTTTTCACACAGTGTGTTCGCTAGTTTTTATTTGTCATAAATAAAGCTGCAGGTTAATATCTCTGCACGGTGGACCCCGGGTTGCAATTGCACTTTATTATTAATTTTATTTAGTGCAATCCGCCAACCCTAACATCTGGTCTTCTGATTTCTGATTTACCACTGAAACACAGTTTTGGCACAAATGATTTGGAGCAGCCAATTTGGCCTCGTAGCTACATGTTTATAGTAGGCCTAAGATTTTTACATTGAAATCTGGCTTTCTGATTTGCCTTTGAAACACAGTTTTATCACCAACGTTTTGTAGAATCTAATTAGGCCTCTTGCCTGCACCACTATAGTAGGCCTAATTATTTTTATATGGAATTCTCGCCTTCTGATTTGCCGATGAAACACAGGTTTAGCACAAATGGTTTGGAGTAGCTAATTGGGCCATGTGGTTGCAAGACTATAGTAGGTCTAAAATCGTACCATCTCATTTGCTACTGAAACACAGTTTTAGCACAAACGATTTTGAGTAGCCAATTGAGCCTCATGGCTGCACCACTACTGTATATTAGGCCTAAAGATTTTTAAGTGGAAATCTGGCCTTCGGATTTGCCACTGAAGCCCAGGTTCGCACAAACGATTTGGAGTAGCTAATTGAGCCTCGTGGCTGCACCACTACAGTGGGTCTAATGATTTTTTAGTGGAAATCTGGCCTTCTGATTTGCCAATGAATCACAGTTTCACACAAGCAATTTGGAGTAGCAAATTGGCTCTCCAGGCTGCATGACTATATAAGGCCTAATGATTTTAAAGTGGAAATCTGGCCTTCTGATTTGCCACAGAAACACAGTTTTAGCACAAACAATTTGAAGTAGCTAATTGGGCCTCATGACTGCATGACTATAGTAGGCCTATTGATTTTAATGTGGCAATCTGACCTTCTGATTTGCCACTGAAACAGTTTTAGCACAAATGATTTAGAGTATCTAATTAGGCCTCGTGGATGCACCACTATAGTAGGCCTAAAGATATTTACGTGGAAATCTGGCTTTCTTATTTGCCAGTAAAATACAGTTTTAGCACAAACAATTTAGAGATGCTAATTGGGCCTCTTGGCTGCACCACTGTAGTAGGCCTAATGATTTTTATGTGGAAATCTGGCCTTCTGATTTGCCACTGAAACACAGTTTTAGCACAGGAAAGATGTATATCTTTGTACCGTGTTAGGCTATGTGCACACGCTGCGGTTTTTGCTGCGGTTCCACTGCGGTTTTGGCCCTGCGGAACCGCAGCAGTTCCGCAGACATGGTACTTTACCATGTTAGCCTATGGGTTTTCAAAACCGCAGTGCTCACGCTGCGGTTTTTTCCGCGCGGTTTTGCTGCGTTTTTTTTTCCGCAGCATGTCAATTATTTCTGCGGATTCTGCTGCAGTTTCACACCTTTAACATAGTAGAGGTGTGAAACCGCAGGGCAAAACCGCAGGCCAAAACGCAGCAATACCGCAGGTCACTTTACCTGCGGTTTTACCTGCGTTTCCGTGCGGAAAAAACCGCAGCGGAATCCGCAGCGTGTGCACATAGCCTTAGCCAGTAGATAGAAAAATATTCAGGATTGAGAGTCCTCAATAGTTGATACCTTTTAATGGCTAACTGAAAAGATGGTAACACATTGCAAGCTTTCGAGACTACTCATGTCTCTTCATCAGGCTAGACTAATACAAAATCTGAAGTCACATATTTATGCACAATACAGCCTAGAAAAAATGCAATAGATAAGACAAGTGACGTGAAGCAGAACTATCAATATGGGAGAGGGAGAAACATAAATATAAACATTGGACCAGTTCATAGATAAGGAGTCCGGATGTTTTATGGTCCTCTGATTGAGGTTTAGTTCTGTGTTGTGAAAACATTTCTGTATCCCTGATCACAGCAATGTGGATATGAAATTACTGGTATTGAAAGGTAACTTCAATTCTCAGAGAGAGAGACGAGTTTGGGAGTACAAATTTATGACGAACTTTGACACTCTCAGTGCTGGAATGAATGTGTCGCATGGATTTATGTCTTTTTACATCAACTAAGGAATTTCCTTTTAAAACCTCATGGGGGCATCACAACACAGAACTAGACCCCAATCAGAGGACCATAAAACATCCGGACTCCTTATCTATGAACTGGTCCAATGTTTATATTTATGTTTCTCCCTCTCCCATAGAAAAGTATTCAGGATTGAGAGTCCTCAGTAGTTGATACCTTTTAATGGCTAGCTGCCATTAAAGGTATCAACTACTGAGGACTCTCAATCCTGAATACTTTTCAATCTACTGGCTAACACGGTACAAAGATATACATCTTCCCTCTCCCATATTGATAGTTCTGCTTCACGTCACTTGTCTTATCTATTGCATTTTTTCTAGGCTGTATTGTGCATAAATATGTGACTTCAGATTTTGTATTAGTCTAGCCTGATGAAGAGTTTTAGCACAAACATTTTGGAGAAGCCAATTGCCCTTGTGGCTGCAAAAGTATAGTATTCCTAATGATTTTTTTGTGGAATTCTGGCTTTCTGATTTGCCACTGAAACAGAATTTTAACACAAATGATTTGAAGTAGCTATTTAAGCCTCATGGCTGCACCACTATAGTGGGCCTAAAGCATTTTATGTGGAAATCTGGCCTTCTGATTTGTCACTGAAACACAGTTCTAGCACAAACGATTAGGTGTAGCTATTTGGGCTTCGTTGCTACACCACTATAGTGGGTCTAATTATTTTTAGGTGAAAATCTGGCCTTCTGTTTTGCCATGGAAACACAGTTTTAGCACAAAATTTGGAGTAACTAATTGGGACTCTTGGCTGTATCACCATAGAAGTCCTATAGTAACTGTCTCTGCACCCAATCCACTTCACTTTCCCATAGGTCTTGTTTTGGTTCCTCTTGGCCTCCACACTCCTCATGATGATCAATGCTGGCGCTGACATATAGTTCCTCTGTGTGCTCCTTCTGTATTTGCTTGATGTCCTGCTGGTTGGTAGTTTAATTGCTGTAATGATCTGTGATTTGTTACTTGGAGTGTTAAGAAGTTATTCTTCACCTGTTTAATGGTAGCAAATAATTCCTTGGTATGGTATAGCCCTTTTTCAAAACTTCATCCATCGGGCATTCAGGAAGCTGTTCTTGTCTTTCCTAGAACCTTTTGGAAGTCAGCATTTGGCATTTGACCAAATAACTGGAAAAGATCAGTTTTCTTCACACTACTGAAGAAAGCAATTCCAGACACTCGCCAACCTAAACAAAAATTTCCTGGATTCCCCATACCAACAAGGATCCTTGATAGAGAACTTCCTGGCTCTAAAGCTGGATTCAGTAAGGGTTGAGGGACCTTTGATAACGTTACATTGCAAATCTGAGATGGACCATAGCAAAGACTATACCAAAGCTTTTGATTGTGTGGAGTATTTTAAACTTTGGACCCAAATTCAGCAAGGAGAGAACATATAAAAATATATAAAATATTACCTTTAATGATTCAATTAATAACCCAAAGATCTACAAAAGAGTCCAAATTAACCATAATATGACCTGCTGTTAGAAGCTAAGCTTAATGGAGCAGGGTAAGAAACATAGAGGGGATAGATAACTATTACAGGGACAGTTATCTACATAAAATCCAAGAAAGGGGTGAGAAAAAGGAGAGGGGAGGGAGGGGGGATTCTCAACATAAAGGAGGTATAGAGGGGAACTAATTGCACCAGGAGAGATGAATAAACAAAGGATATTTATATGGAGCAGATGTAGTTTAGCTGTTCATTTAAACCCTAGGGTGGCAAGTATTAAGTAAAAAAATCCATTGAGACTCTCTCTGTAACACAATGTTATTAAACTTGCTCCCCCCTTTTCGGCAATTTTATTTTGTCAATCCCCATATATTTGATCACTTTGAAGTTAAATTGGTGAATGTAACTGACATGTTTAAGAAGGGGTGGTGTCCCATTTTTTTCTTAATGCCCCCAAGTGTGCCCCCATTTTTCTTCTAAACTCCCCCATCATCTGACCCACATAGGCTTTGCATCAACAGCAATTCGTCTTGTATATGATACCTGTAGTTTTGCAATTGATTAAATATTTCACCTGAAATTTTCTGCCAGTAGTATCATTACCGAAGTGTTTATCTGTTTGGATGAAATCACAAGCCACACACGTTTCACACTTAAATGAACAGTTGGGTTTAACAGGTAGCAAGGTATCATCCACCAGTGGTGGTGTAAAGTGGGTATGTACCACCTACTGACTTTCTCTTTCTATATGTAATCAAAGGGGATTCTCCAATAACCTTAGCAACATCCTCATCCATTTTAAGCACATCCCAATGTTTTTAAAAAATTTCTTTCACCATGGATGTTCCATTATCAAAGGTAGAGATGATGCGGATACACTTATCCTTAATATTTTTCTTTTTTTTTTATTATTATACTTAGTAGTTGTTTTGTCTCTGGGTACCAGGAGTCCTTTTATATCTTGTCCCCAAGCCTCTCTCTGTACCCTGTTAGGGAAACCTCTGGTTAGAAATTTCTGTCACAAATCTCAGATTTGTTCTTAAAGTTTCCCATCTCAGAACTGTTACGTCTTAGTCTAAGTTATTGCATTTTCGAGATACCCTTTTTTGAAAATAGGGGTGATGGCTATGCCATCTCAACAATGTATTGGTGGATGGAGGTTTCCTATAGATGGAGGTATTTAGAGTCCCCCTTTCTGATTTTGTGATGATGACATCAAGGAAAGAAAGTTTTGGTATTTCAATCTCGTAGGTAAAGCAAAGTCTGATGTCTTTACTATTCTGAGACCGAACAAAAAGCAAAAAGGTATCTTTCATGCCCTTCCACAGGATGAAAACGTCATTGATAAATCTTACCTATAAATCTATGAGCGTAGTATATTCCAGCATAGCCTCCATAAATCCCCTGGTCTCCTCCCACCAGCCCAGGAACAGATTTGCATAACTAGGCGGCCACAGACTATCCAAGGCAGTACCCCTGAGCTGGTGGTGGATCCTGATATCATAGATAAAGTGATTATTGGCCAATACAAACTTGAGGAGAATTAAAATCAATTAATTATGTATAAGAAATTTGCAATCCCCTGCTGCAAGAAAATATTCAATACCCTTCATACATTGATCATGGGGGATTGATGAATATGATGCCTTAATTTCAATGATGACCAGCATAACATCCGGTTCAATAGGAATGCCCTCAAGTTTTTGAAGGAGATTGAGTCTTCAATGTAAGAAGGTAGCGTGACCCCAAAAGGTCTTGGCATTGTATCCAGATAGACCCTATGTTGTGACCCACGCTATCAATCCCCGATACAATGGTCCCCCTTTAATGGGTATATAGCCTTTATACAGTTTAGGTAGAGCATAAAATGTGGCCATTATTTGGTGCTGAGGGCAGATGAAAGAAAATTCTTCCTGGCTAATCAGATCATCTGTTTTGGCCTTTTGGAAAATCCCCTCAATTTGTCCATAGATTCAGGTATTGGTTTTCCACTAATCAAAGCATAAGTGGTGAGAACATCCAGTAGGGAAAGGCACATGTTTTTGTACTGATAAGTATGCAATATGACTACATTATTCCCCTTATTGAGGGGTTTTAAAACCACTGATGTATTTTCTCAACGGTACATAAGGCTGCCATTTGTTCTTTTCACAGATTATGTTTCTCCTGTATATAACTGCCATTTTTAATATAATTGGTCACCAAATTTAGGAAGATATCAATGGCTGAGTGGTCACCCGTTGGTGGGGGCATTTTGGAGCTAGAGTTTTTCAGGGATGTGAATGGATCATGTCAAAGAGATATAGCATGTAGCCTAGCCAAATCGCCAACAATTCAACATCTGACAGTAGTTCTTGTGGTATGTTTACATCGACACAGTTTTCTTTTTGTGCATAAAACTTATGACACCTTAACTTTATATCAAAAAGATTGATGTCTGTTATACTATCAAGGACAAATAAGTCACTGGTGGGCATAAATGAAAAGCCCTTACTCAATATAGAAATATCTACACGTATGTCACTAATGGGTCTCTTGGATAGGTTCAATACCTGTACTTCTAATTCCTGTTGAAGTTGTTTGTGACTCTGTTGGGAATAGGCCTTGTCTAAAAAAAAGTGATTCTGGTAGAGGAGGTAGCAGGGGTGGATTAAGGGTAGCCAGGGCCCGGGGCAGTTCAGACTCTGTGGGCCCCCCTCGTCACGTGACGGGGGTCACGAATCGTAGAGCCACACTCTACATAGAGAATAATGGGGCCTCCAGCACCGACCTCCACCCACAGAGCCGCACTCCACATAGAGAATAATGGGGCCTCCAGCACTGACCTCCACCCGCAGAGCCGCACTCCACATAGAGAATAATGGAGCCTCCAGCACTGACCTCCACCCGCAGAGCCGCACTCCACATAGAGAATAATGGAGCCTCCAGCACCGACTTCCACCCGCAGAGCCGCACTCCACATAGAGAATAATGGAGCCTCCAGCACCGACCTCCACCCGCAGAGTCACACTCCACATAGAGAATGATGGAGCCTTCAGCACCGACCTCCACCCGCAGAGCCGCACTCCACATAGAGAATAATGGAGCCTCCAGCACCGACCTCCACCCGCAGAGCCACACTCCACATAGAGAATAATGGAGCCTCCAGCACCGACCTCCACCCGCAGAGCCGCACTCCACATAGAGAATAATGGGGCCTCCAGCACCGACCTGCACCCGCAGAGCCACACTCCACATAGAGAATAATGGAGCCTCCAGCACCGACCTCCACCCGCAGAGCCGCACTCCACATAGAGAATAATGGGGCCTCCATCACCTACCTCCACCCGCACAGCCGCACTCCACATAGAGAATAATGGGGCCTCCAGCACCGACCTCCACCTGCAGAGCCTCACTCCACATAGAGAATAATGGGGCCTCCAGCACTGACCTCCACCCGCAGAGCCGCACTCCACATAGAGAATAATGGAGCCTCCAGCACTGACCTCCACCCGCAGAGCCGCACTCCACATAGAGAATAATGGAGCCTCCAGCACCGACCTCCACCCGCAGAGCCGCACTCCACATAGAGAATAATGGGGCCTCCAGCACCGACCTCCACCCGCAGAGCCGCACTCCACATAGAGAATAATGGAGCCTCCAGCACCGACCTCCACCCGCAGAGCCGCACTCCACATAGAGAATAATGGGGCCTCCAGCACTGACCTCCACCCGCAGAGCCACACTCCACATAGAGAATATTGGAGCCTCCAGCACCGGCCTCCACCCGCAGAGCCGCACTCCACATAGAGAATAATGGGGCCTCCAGCACCGACCTCCACCCGCAGAGCCACACTCCACATAGAGAATAATGGGGCCTCCAGCACCGACCTCCACCCGCAGAGCCGCACTCCACATAGAGAATAATGGAGCCTCCAGCACCGACCTCCACCCGCAGAGCCACACTCCACATAGAGAATAATGGAGCCTCCAGCACCGACCTCCACCCGTAGAGCCGCACTCCACATAGAGAATAATGGGGCCTCCAGCACCGACCTGCACCCGCAGAGCCACACTCCACATAGAGAATAATGGAGCCTCCAGCACCGACCTCCACCCGCAGAGCCGCACTCCACATAGAGAATAATGGGGCCTCCATCACCTACCTCCACCCGCACAGCCGCACTCCACATAGAGAATAATGGGGCCTCCAGCACCGACCTCCACCTGCAGAGCCTCACTCCACATAGAGAATAATGGGGCCTCCAGCACTGACCTCCACCCGCAGAGCCGCACTCCACATAGAGAATAATGGAGCCTCCAGCACTGACCTCCACCCGCAGAGCCGCACTCCACATAGAGAATAATGGAGCCTCCAGCACCGACCTCCACCCGCAGAGCCGCACTCCACATAGAGAATAATGGGGCCTCCAGCACCGACCTGCACCCGCAGAGCCGCACTCCACATAGAGAATAATGGAGCCTCCAGCACCGACCTCCACCCGCAGAGCCGCACTCCACATAGAGAATAATGGGGCCTCCAGCACTGACCTCCACCCGCAGAGCCACACTCCACATAGAGAATATTGGAGCCTCCAGCACCGACCTCCACCCGCAGAACCGCACTCCACATAGAGAATAATGGGGCCTCCAGCACCGACCTCCACCCGCAGAGCCACACTCCACATAGAGAATAATGGGGCCTCCAGCACCGACCTCCACCCGCAGAGCCCCACTCCACATAGAGAATAATGGGGCCTCCAGCACCGACCTCCACCCGCAGAGCCACACTCCACATAGAGAATAATGGGGCCTCCAGCACCGACCTCCACCCGCAGAGCCCCACTCCACATTGAGAATAATGGGGCCTCCAGCACCGACCTCCACCCGCAGAGCCACACTCCACATCGAGAATAATGGGGCCTCCAGCACTGACCTCCACCCGCAGAGCCCCACTCCACATAGAGAATAATAGAGCCTCCAGCACCGACCTCCACCCGCAGAGCCGCACTCCACATAGAGAATAATGGAGCCTCCAGCACCGACCTCCACCCGCAGAGCCACACTCCACATAGAGAATAATGGGGCCTCCAGCACCGACCTCCACCCGCAGAGCCACACTCCACATAGAGAATAATGGGGCCTCCAGCACTGACCTCCACCCGCAGAGCCCCACTCCACATAGAGAATAATAGAGCCTCCAGCACTGACCTCCACCCGCAGAGCCGCACTCCACATAGAGAACAATGGAGCCTCCAGCACCGACCTCCACCCGCAGAGCCACACTCCACAAAGAGAATAATGGGGCCTCCAGCACCGACCTCCACCCGCAGAGCCACACTCCACATAGAGAATAATGGGGCATCCAGCACTGACCTCCACCCGCAGAGCCCCACTCCACATAGAGAATAATAGAGCCTCCAGCACCGACCTCCACCCGCAGAGCCACACTCCACATAGAGAATAATGGGGCCTCCAGCACCGACCTCCACCCGCAGAGCCGCACTCCACATAGAGAATAATGGAGCCTCCAGCACTGACCTCCACCCGCAGAGCCGCACTCCACATAGAGAATAATGGAGCCTCCAGCACCGACCTCCACCCGCAGAGCCACACTCCACATAGAGAATAATGGAGCCTCAGGCACCAACCTCCACCCACAGAGCCACACTCCACATAGAGAATAATGGAGCCTCAGGCACCGACCTCCACCCACAGAGCCGCACTCCACATAGAGAATAATGGGGCCTCCAGCACCGACCTCCACCTGCAGAGCCCCACTCCACATAGAGAATAATGGAGCCTCCAGCACCGACCTCCACCCGCAGAGCCGCACTCCACATAGAGAATAATGGAGCCTCCAGCACCGACCTCCACCCGCAGAGCCGCACTCCACATAGAGAATAATGGAGCCTCCAGCACTGACCTCCACCCGCAGAGCCACATTCCACATAGAGAATAATGGGGCCTCCAGCACCGACCTCCACCCGCAGAGCCACACTCCACATAGAGAATAATGGGGCCTCCAGCACTGACCTCCACCCGCAGAGCCCCACTCCACATAGAAAATAATAGAGCCTCCAGCACCGACCTCCACCCGCAGAGCCACACTCCACATAGAGAATAATGGGGCCTCCAGCACCGACCTCCACCCGCAGAGCCGCACTGCACATAGAGAATAATGGAGCCTCCAGCACTGACCTCCACCCGCAGAGCTGCACTCCACATAGAGAATAATGGAGCCTCCAGCACCGACCTCCACCCGCAGAGCCACACTCCACATAGAGAATAATGGAGCCTCAGGCACCGACCTCCACCCACAGAGCCGCACTCCACATAGAGAATAATGGGGCCTCCAGCACCGACCTCCACCTGCAGAGCCCCACTCCACATAGAGAATAATGGAGCCTCCAGCACCGACCTCCACCCGCAGAGCCGCACTCCACATAGAGAATAATGGAGCCTCCAGCACCGACCTCCACCCGCAGAGCAGCACTCCACATAGAGAATAATGGAGCCTCCAGCACCGACCTCCACCCGCAGAGCCGCACTCCACATAGAGAATAATGGGGCCTCCAGCACTGACCTCCACCCGCAGAGCCCCACTCCACATAGAGAATAATGGGGCCTCCAGCACCGACCTCCACCCGCAGAGCCGCACTCCACAGAGAATAATGGAGCCTCCAGCACCGACCTCCACCCGCAGAGCCACACTCCACATAGAGAATAATGGAGCCTCCAGCACCGACCTCCACCCGCAGAGCCACACTCCACATAGAGAATAATGGAGCCTCCAGCACCGACCTCCACCCGCAGAGCCGCACTCCACATAGAGAATAATGGGGCCTCTAGCACCTACCTCCACCCGCAGAGCCACACTCCACATGGAGAATAATGGAGCCTCCAACACCGACCTCCACCCGCAGAGCCACACTCCACATAGAGAATAATGGAGCCTCCGGCACCGACCTCCACCCGCAGAGCCGCACTCCACATAGAGAATAATGGAGCCTCCAGCACCGACCTCCACCCACAGAGCCGCACTCCACATAGAGAATAATGAAGCCTCCAGCACCGACCTCCACCCGCAGAGCCGCACTCCACATACATGGCTGCTCTCAGTGCTCTGTGCTGTGCGCACAGGACCTGTGATGAGGTCACAGGAGGGGAGGAGACAGGGGTCACATGATCGGGGGCCCTGACACCTTACCTCCTGTGATCTCATCACAAGCCTTTGCACGCTACCAGCAGCATCAGCGTTCACGCTACTTGTAGATGCTGCTGGTAGCAGAGCACATAATGCCGCCCCCATGGTCACTCACTTTTAGGTGGGGAGAAGATGGAGTGCCATTGCAGCAGCCAGCAGGAATGTGGTGGGGGCCCCCTTAGAAGCTCTTGTGGTGGGGGCCCCGGGGCTGAAGCCCCGCCTGCCCTGCCTATAATCCGGCCCTGCGCGGTGGCGGATTATAATGGGGCAATTTACTGGCCTGGGCTGTGGGCCCCTTAACCCCACTGGGCCCGGGGCAACTGCCCAAATTGACCTCATTATAATCCGCCACTGGGAGGTAGTAATATGTTCCCTCCTGTAAAAGCCTCTGTTTCTACCAATTTCTTGCCCCCATGATGACTTTTGTTGAATAGCAAAATCAGACTGCTCCATTTCTGTTGATGACTGGTCTGCATACCATTTCTCACATTGCAGACGATACCCTGATACCTGATATATTTTGTTGTCCTTAAAATCCTGTAGGTCCCTGAGCTATTGCTTATGCTTCCTTTCTTTGAAATGATATTGGAATTTCTCATTTGTATTCTACAAAAGACTTTCTTTGCTACTAAAGTCACTCTCACTCTTAAATTTCTTTTGTTACCTCTATCAGGCAACCTAATCTTTTGTGCCTCACAACCAGGAAGTGATGCAATATACGTCAGGTGAGCTCCCCACAACATGGAGAGTGAGGTTACACAAGCGGATCAATGATTGGAAACTGTGTCATTCACCAGGACAGCATAAGGTGTGCATAATACTATAAAAAACAGCACCAAGAATGGTTCATGAGCTGATCATGGAGCGCACGCCAGGGCCGGTGGTTACTCGCTACTGGGCGCGGCCATTTCTTAAAGGGATGTGTAACGGCAGCAGTGACCCAGTACGTGGTCATCCAATAAAAATGATGAGAAGTGGTTTAAAGTTTATAAAATATTTGTGACGCCACCTGTGGTACTTGACAAGTGAGGTGTTAGCCAATGCTGCAGGTTCAGTCCACTGAGGCAGATGTTAATGCAGCAGAGTTGTTTTAGCTTTCCACAGGCAGAGCTATTCCCCAGGGCAGTGTTAGGGTTAAAGATGAGATGATGGTGGTGGTAGTGGTGGTAGTGTAGGGTGGATGATGCAACAAATAAACTGAGGGCACAGCAGGATGCAGTCTTTACACTTTTACTCACAGTTCTGTTGTTACAGTCCTCAGCCGGGGTGCTATGTCCTCCAGTCTTGTGGTCCAGACAGCTCTCAGGTAGCTTGGGGTGCACGTCACCAGGTCTCGCTTTGATGTTCCTTTCCTGGCCATCTCACTACGCTGGCTCCCACCTCTCCAGCCCTGCATCTTCACACACAGTGTCCCAAGCCAGCAGACTCAGATTTTGTCGGGCGACTTTGATCAGACCCCTGGATTCTATATGTCTGCTTTTTCGGCGAATGAGTGTGGGGTTGGCTGTAATTTTTTTTACAAGTGCTCGATGGCTTCAGGGAATTAGAAGTGTGCGGTGAGTATGTATGCCATGTTATGTGTTGTATGTTATGCATATGTACTGTATGTTATATGTTCTGTATGTCTTTTTTTCTTTTTTACATTCACCACATTAGTCGGATGATGGGAATACTACTTTCCCATCATCCACTAATGCTGTCACTGTAGTGGGCATAGCCGGATGGGACAAGTAGTCAGATCTGACGATGCCCGTACAGCCCGGCACAGGTCCCGCACAGCCCGGCACAGGCCCTGCACAGCCTGGCACGACTCGGCACAGCCCCACATGGGCCGGCATAGGCCCCGCACAGCACCAGCAGAGGCCGGCACAGCCCTGCACAGGTCCGGCAGAGCGCGGCACAAACACACACAGCCCCACAGACCCCACACACATTATCCACGCACACACAGTCTCCGCCCACACACATTCTCTGCCCATTACTCGCATTTCCCATAAACTTACATTGGACTCGCTACTCATTACGAGTACCCGAGTATTAGGAGCTACTCGTAACGACTTCGGCGAGTCCAAGTATTTCACTACTCACTCATCCTTACTGAGAATATAAAAATTCTGCGGTACATTTACTTGTGCATACAAAAACTCTTAAGAAACCGTCTCATCCAAGTGTTGCATGTTTCGGTTCTGAATGTTAGAGTCGTAGGTTGAAAATAAGGTGTTCCTGCATTGATCTTTCACCTTCCCCCTTTCGCTTTTTCCTTCATTAATCTCATTTCTCTAATTGAAAGTTTGCCCACTCCCACAGTTCTATTTCCCCATCACATCTCCTATTCTTTCTCAATAAAATGCTTATGAAAACAATTACATCGACATCAACAGATCTATAGTAAAGTCCAATATCATCTTCTATGATACCTGGATATCTTTTTGCTCATTAATTACTTATCCTTGCTTATACAGCAGCCACTTTATTTTTCTATTCTATAACAGTGATCTACAATCTAAATTCTTGATATATATTGAAATGAGAAAGCAGAGAATTTAAACATAGTTGAAATACGTTTCTACTGCTTTATATACACATACTAATACATCATTTGAAGGAAATATCTGTACCCAATACAAAAACAAGATCCAATAAGAGCCTGTAGGCAAATCTGGAGGCTGTACGTTAAGGAGACAAAAGTTTTGCAGTGAAAAGTTTCCAGATCAGAAGGAATTAAGACTTGCCACATTCCCATACACAGTTTTGCACAGTCGTACTGGTACATGAAAGAATGGCAGAAAATCATGCAGTGCTTAATGAAGGAGAGGAGAATGAAATGGTGAGTACTGATGGGGCAAATATAAGACCTACTAAAGGTCTGTCACCTGCAAATGAATGTAACCACTATATAATCAGCCATTATATACTGTATATGCTGCGTGATATGGGCAATAGTGGATGAAAAGAGTTATCAGCTTGTTTAACTATTGTTCTTTTAGTAGTGATTCTAATTTGCTGCAATTTATATTGATAGATACGGTACCAATAAATATTTAACCCATGTTCAGCATGTGCTATTTCTGCCTTATTTAATTTGCTTGACTTCATCCATTTTCCCTATTATATCATTATTTATAATACTACTATTATAAGTATTTATTACTTTTAACTATGTAAATTATTTATTATTTTTAAAGTTGTTTTTCATCTTACAAAAGCTTAAGTGTAACTCTGAATATAAAGTGTCAGCATTTTCACTGCAGTGGAGGGGCACTTAAATATATAAATATTCCTCATCAGTTTATAAATTGCTGATAAAGATAACCAATGTCCTCATTTTGTTCCACGTTTTTCTGGATCTACTATTAGGCCAGGTTCACAAAAGCTTAAAAAAACTCGTCGTTTTCATCCAGAAAACCTAAACAGTTTTTCTCTCACTTGTCATCCATGTGCAAATATTTTTTTTTACAGCAGAAGTTGATAATCATTTACAGGATCATTTACAGATTCCAATTTTACAGAATTGCAATTTATCCATAAAAATCAAATGCTATACGTATTGAATCTAATTTTTTTTAACACCAGTTGACTTTAATGGGTGAGTCTCATCTGGTTTGCTGAAAAAACTAGTGCATGCTGCAATTTTATTCACATTATGAATATACTACCCAAGCCCACTCACCCAATTAGGAAGAGGGCAACACTCCATAACATAGAAAACCGTAAAGAGCACATAACATATCATATAAGTCGTATTTGAATCAAAAAGTGTTGTACAGAAATAAAATATATAACAATCAACTCTTTATTATAACAATGTAAAAACCATACATAAAATTAAAAAGATTACAAAAGCCAAACAGAGGATGTCATACGCTAGTGTGACCCCGGCCTAATTAATATTTTTTAGCTAACTAAATGTGAAAAAGCCTGTTGAACCCCAGATTTTAGCTAGTTAGTTAGGTGGTTGTGTATCAGTCAGAGAGTGTAGCTAGCTAGTGTCCAGTGTGGTTGTTAAATTTACCTTCCAGCATTTTTTTTTATTTTTGGCCATTACTGAGGTCCACAGACAAAGTCAGGAGGGCACATGTCCTACAAGTGTGTTGTGCACTGCTTCTATTGTGCTCAATGCACGAGTATAGCATTCTAATTAATATTTTTTCACTAGCTAAATGTGAAACAGCCTGCTGTATCCCGTCTTGTCATTTAGTGCTGTGGTGATATAAAACTGTCTACAGACCTAAGGCACATTAAAAAAATTTTAATTTTTTTCTGTTGCTAAATGTGAAACAGCCTGCTGTATCCCACATTGTCATTATATGGCGGTGATATGAACCTGTCTGCAGACCTAAGGCATATTAAATAAAATTTAATTTTTCAGTTGCAAAAAGTTAACCGTTTCACACATTGTCATTTGGTGGGATTGAAATTATGCTGTAGATTAGATGCCTGATCCAGAGGCCACAAAAAAATTATTCTGTTCTTAGTGTCATACAGTAGGAGACCTGACTTTAAAATAGTTTTAAAAATCACAGAAGAAAGGCAGAGATGCTTACCTGCCCAGTCCTCCAAACAAATGCACTATCAGCGTGTAGTGGACACAATTAAGATGGCAGCAACACAGGTCAGCTATAATGATGAAACAATCACTCTCAACCTACCAATCAATGGATGGGGTGATTACTTGGTAAACTAGTGAACAAAAGATAATCTGTATGTGGCATTATTCACATACAGGTGATGCAGAGCACCTGACTTACAACTTATTAGTGATGCCTATACTTTAAGAACTGGCGGGCTGCCCAGTGATAACCAAAACGCATCCTGTGTGAACAGTTTAGAGAGCCATCTGTGCCCAACTGAACCCTGAAATATAGATAAATAAAATAGTTTGTAGCATTTAGTGTGTTAAAGAGGTATGACATAGAGGCCAAAAAAAATTGTTCCTGTTCTCTAGTGTCATACAGTAGGAGACCTGACTTTAAAATAGTTTGTAGAATCTAATGTGTTATAGAGGCCTGATCTCTAGGCCTCAAAAAATTATTCTGTTCCTAGTGTCATACAGTAGAGGACCTGACTTTAAAATAGTTTATAGCATAACTTTTGTCATACAGGCTTCATCCACACTCAAACAATTCCTTTTTCTGTGACTAACACGATACAGCACGGTATATTTAAACTTGGAATTTACTGTCGCTGAAATTCAGCTGTTTGCAGAGGTGGTGTAGACTTGAAAATCTAACTTTTTGTTGCTAATACTGTGCTCCAACCACACTATCTGAGCAACATGACTGAGAAAAAGCAAAGCCGTGGTGGAAGGGGAATTAGGTTTGGTGTTCAAGGTGTAGGTATGGTAGGTGGTAATGTTTGTGAAAGCACCAGTGAAACAACATCACGTCCTATGCAAAGACAACTGACAACTTATATTACTAGACAGGGTACACCACTACCTTTGTTTGGCAGATGCGCAGCAGTACGCTAATGCCCAGAAAGAGCATGTACTCGAGTGGATAGCAAGTGCAGCTTCAAGTGGCCACTCCTCTTCCTCCACCTCAACATCACGCCCAATACAGTCCAAAGAGGTGGCACCTAAAATCCCCTTGCTTCCCCTCGGCGTCCCAACTATCCAACCATTCAACTGACTGTACAGAACCACAGATGGGTGAGTCTGTAGAGTTGTACACACATTCTGTGTCACGTTCATCAGAAGTGTGCTCAAAAGCTTCACAGAGTCAAAAGGAGGAAATCTGAATCAATGTCCAAATTTTTTTTAAGCTTGGATCCGGGGCAGGATGAAGTATGGTCCAAACAGCATCTTGACCCTCATCATCAGATGTTAACCCCTGGGGGGAGGTGATCCTGATGAGACTGAGATTTCTGAGACTCACGCGGACTGTACTGTGCTGTCAGGGCAAGAAGAGGAGGAGGGTGATTCCAAGGGCGAGGAATGTGATAACACAAAGGATGATTATGATGAGGTGTTAGATCCCAGTTGGAGTGAACATAGAGGCACACAGCTCAGTAGGTCAACTGAGGAGGAAGACAAGGAGGTTATGTTGCGTTGTGTGTCACAGACACATACTGATGCAGCTATGATGAGCAATGCATATTCAACCACAACTGTGCCTGTCACAAGCAGGGTCCGCGGGTCTGCAGCTCACAGGGTTGGCAAGGGTTTCCTATCCTGGGCCTTTTTTGACACTGCAAAGGATGAACCAACTCATGCAATCTGCCAATTTTGCAAACAAAAAAAACTGAGTCGAGGTAAAAAAGTGCAATAATTTGACTACTACATGTAAGAACCTTCACATGCGCAATCAACATGCTTTACTGTGGGAATCCCACTGTGCAAAAATGCAGACCAGCATAGCTTAACAACCATCAGTCACCCCATCAATCGCATCTGCTGCTTATTGCTCCTCCTGTGTTACTGTGCCAACTATTGAGATGCAGGTCTTTGACCGCAGAACCTTGAGTTCTTTACCCGCTCCTGTCAAGCTGACTGAGAGCCCGCCATAACAGAAGTGGATTTGCCTGCTGTTATTGATGGATCTCAGAGAACGAGCACACCAAAAGTTTCTTTATCCACTGTAACATCTCTGCCTGCACCTCTCTCACGGTCCAGCAGTTTATCCGGTTCACCATATTCCGCCCTCTCTCAGCACTGCAGCCAGCCCACGGTTCCACAGTTGTGGTCACGTAAAAGATTGTTTCCTCCTACGTATGACAAAGCTAAGAGGTTGAACTCCATCATCTCCAATCTGTTTGCTACTGAAATGCTGCCTTTCTGTCTGGTAGATACAGATGGTTTCAATAAGCTGACTGCCGTCGCAGTCCCTCAGTACCAATTAGGCTAGTTTCACATTTGCGCTTTTGAGCGCAGCGACGGCCTGCGCACGGCCGCCGCTAAGCCCCACCCCCTGTCGCGCCTCCGCCGGTAGCTCCGCCCACCGGCGCATGACGCTGCATGCGTCCTGCATCCCCAATCTTTATCACTGGGGGCACAGGCCATCAAAAAGGCGCATGCGCCGCCAAACGCATACTGCACACGGCCTGCGCCCCCAGTGATAAAGATTGGGGACGCAGGACGCATGCAGCGTCATGCGCCGGTAGGAGGAGCTACCAGCAGAGGCGCGGCAGGGGGCGGGGATTAGTGGCAGCCGTGCGCAGGCCGTCGCTGCGCTCAAAAGTGCTAATGTGAATCTAGCCTTACCTAGTTGCCATTACTTTTCTAACAAAGATGTGCCTGCGCTACACCAGCATGTTGCAGACAACATCACCCGTTCCTTGACAATATCTCTGTCTGCCAGGGTGTATTTCACCACAGACACTTGGATGAGTAAGCATGGCCAAGGGTGTTACATCTCACTGACTGGGCACTGGGTGACTCTGGGGGCTGTGGGGACAGGTGCTGCTCCACAAGTCTTGGAATCACCAAGGCTTGCAGGACAAACCTCTACATATAACACTTCCTTCACTGCTTCTGCCTTCTCTATCTCCTCTAGGGCCTCCACCTGTGCTTCCAACCTCTGCCTTAACCAGACACGCGTTCCAACAGTGCAGAGCAAATCCCCATCACCTCTGTATTGCGCAGCCAAGGCTCACCACAATCAGGCAGTGTTAAAATTGATATGCCTTAGAAATTGCATTCATACAGCTGAAGAGTTGTGGACAGCTCTCCAGACTAAGTTTGATCAATGGCAGTCTCCACTGAACCTGCATCCAGGGAAGGCTGTGTCCGATAATGGTGCAAATCTGGTGGCGGCCCTACGGTGAGGCAAGCTCACACACTTTACTTGCATGGCGCATGTAACCAACCTGGTGGTACAGTGCTTTCTGCGCCACTATCCTGGCCTTGGTGAGCTGCTCCAGAAAGCACATAAGCTGTGTGCTCATTTCTGCCGTTCGCTCCCCTCTGGTCATCGACTTGCATCAATACAGATGTCTTTGTCCATGCCAGTTACCAGGTTGATATGTGATGTGCTGACACAGTGGAATTCCACTCTGCACATGTTGCAGCGACTATGGAAGCAGCAATGTGCCCTGACACAGTATGTTATGCTGTACAGTATGGGCCAATGCAGTATGGACATGGTGCATATCATGTTTACAGAGTGGGCACTGATTAAGGACCTCTGCACTCTTCTGCACAGTTTCGAAATGGCCACTAAGATGGATAATGCTGACGATGCCATCATCAGCATCACTATTTCGGAGCTGGAGCATACGCTGTCATCAGCATCACTACTATTCCGGAGCTGGAGCAGACTTTGAATAGCTTGTGGGAGGAGATGAAAGTCCCAGAGGAAGAGGAGGAAGCAGAGGAGGATGAGGAAGGGATGACATTGTCTCTAAGTTCAAGACTGTCATCACAGAAGTGCCAAGGGAGGGTGGATTACTTCGATCGGGTGGTGCTGGTGATAACAAACAAACTGTTATCGAAGGTGCAAGATCCAAGGAACAAATGGAGGAGGATGAGCAATTGCCAGAGGAAGAGGAAAATCCTTCCCTCTGTTGTCCGTGGTTGGCGGGAAGGGATGGAGGAAATGAGCCTCATTGTTACCCAGCTACCAACACAGCATGGGCTTGGACCTGATGGTAGAGCCCGGCATATGAGTGCCCTCTTGCTGCTCTATCTGCAACATGATCCCTGTATAGTCATGATTAGGAATAATGCTGACTACAGGGTTGCCACTCTGTTAGATCCACATTAATAAACCAAATTTTACCAGATGATTCCCGCTCTAGAAAGGAACCAACGAATGCTGGAGTATTGAAACATGCTTTTACACAACCTTAAGAGAGCTTTCCCCAAAACAGCAGTGAAGCACACAGTTCGTATCGCAGCTCTATACTTCCATACTCCTGCAAGTCAATTCGTCAACACAAAACATATAGCAGCAGCAGCAGTGGTGGAAGTGGAAC
Source organism: Dendrobates tinctorius (assembly GCF_039654945.1). Taxonomy (NCBI): domain Eukaryota; kingdom Metazoa; phylum Chordata; class Amphibia; order Anura; family Dendrobatidae; genus Dendrobates; species Dendrobates tinctorius. The sequence continues at coordinate 2,806,876 of NW_027361728.1, read as the reverse complement.
ACCCATTTTGTTTGAGTCCTTTAACACTATTATTTAGACCAACTTGCGCACCAGCACAACAGAGTCCAAGTCTTACACGTGTTGAATGAATGGAGAGGATGGTGCAGGAGTATCTAGAATTGAATATATATACCATCAGGGAGAGTTTGGACCCTTTCACATTTTGGTCTTCCAAAATGGATGAGTGGACTGAGCTTGCCTCACACGTCATGGAGGTTTTATCGTGCCCGGCAGCCAGTGCTATCTCAGAACGTGTCTTGTGTGCTGCTGGTATTGTCCTGATGGATAAGTGCAGCCAGCTGTCCCCTGAAAGTGTAGACCGCCTAACTTTCATCAAGATAAGTCATGGATCTCCAAGGACTTTTGCACCCCAATCGCAGACTATACAGACTAGATGATATTGCACTTTTTACTGTGATGCATTAATGTCATGTAACTGCACTCTGGAATATCTTTACATAGTAACATAGTTTTGAAGGCTGAAGGAAGACCTTATGTCCATCTAGTTCAGCCTATTTTTAGTGCAGCTGTTCTGCATTGTTGATCCTGGGGAAGGCAAAAAACCCACAGAGTAGAAGCCAATTTTCTCCATAGGGAAATAAATTCCTTCCTCTAAGCTGGGTCAACCATCTACCTATAATATTGTTATTCGTAACCTTCTATACTGTTACTCACAAGAAAAGCATCCATTCCTTTCTTAAATTCATTCAGTGAGTTGGCCATCACCACTCCCTCAGGAAGAGAATTCCAGAGCCTCACTGCTCTTACCATGAAGAACCCTCTTCTATGCTGGTGCAGAAATTGTCTTTCCTCCAAACGAAGAGAATGCCCCCTTGTTCTTGTCACAGTCCTTGGTACAAACAGTTCATTGGAGAGATCTCTGTATTGCCCTCTGATATACTTGTACATATATATTAGGTCTCCCCTAAGTCTTCTCTTTTCTAGAGTAAGTAGACCTAATTTTGATAACCTTTCTGGGTATTGTAGTGAACCAACTCCATTTATCATTTTAGTAGCCCGCCTTTGAACCCTTTCAAGTTCAGTAATGTCTTTCTTGAGCACCGGCGTCCAAAATTGCACACAATACTCCAAGTGTGGTCTGATGAGTGATTTGTACAGAGGGAGAATTATGTTTTCATCTCGTGTCCCCAGACCTCTTCTAATGCATCCCATGACCCTATTTGCTTTGGTGGCAGCTGCCTGACACTGGGCACTCCAATTTAGCTTCTTATTGACTAAGATGCCTAAGTCTTTTTCCATTTCTGATTTCCCCAGCAGTTTCCCATTTAGTAAGTAATTGTAGTATCTGTTTCTCCTTCCCATGTGCATAACCTTACACTTATCTGTGTTAAACCTCATTTGCCATTTTTCAGCCCAATTCTCCAATTTACTCAAATCTGTCTGTAGTGTTGCTTCTGTACCTGCTGTGGCTGCTGCTGCTGCTGCTGCTCATGTTAACACAAATTTGTAGAAATGTGAACAGTCATGGTTGGTCGGATTGTGTGTCCATCTGCTGGATTATGTTTAGTGGATGACCTATCTGTCCCGATTATACTATGTCTACTGTAGTGAAATTGATGTCACTTTGGTGGTGTCTGCCAATAATTTTTGGAAATGTGAACACTCCTGGTTGGGTCTCCTTCATGCTTGTTGTCTGTAGCAGTAGGCCTCCGAGACCGTCAGGCCTCCACTCACTTAGACTCAACTACCCATGTTACTATTCTTAAATTTTTCTGAAAATGGTAGTCTAAAAAACTGATATTTGTGCTACCTGAGTGTGGCTCAGCATGAAAGCAGGTAGAGGTGTTACATGTGGTATCAGGGCTCACAGCAAACGGGTCCTACACTGATCTCTCACCCACCTCGTCTTACTGTGACGTTCAATTGAAAGCTGTAAGTGCGATTCCAGACCCCAATACCTCATGCCTGGCTGATTTCTGCAATTCCATACTAAAATTTGTACTGTGGGTAAATTAAGGCCACTTTCCTGGTGTCTCTCCCTCATTTGATGTGTTTTGTCAGCATTTGGGGCAGTTATAAGGTGTTGTGTGCGCGTTTGTTTTTGCCTCCCATTGTCCTGAATGGTGTTTGGTTATTGTTGGCGAAGAATCGACAAATAAATTTTGCAAATTCCCCGATTGTAATCCAAAACAAACATTGCAATATTCGCTCATCTCTAATCAAGACATAATGTGACCTACATGGAATATAGGATGGAAGAGAATGTATGACATTAGGGAATGAGGAGAAAATTTCAATGAGGAGAAATGGTCAATATTTTCTTTGAAATAATTGGCCAGATCGTCAGCGCTGAGGTCGGTTGTTGAGGCCTGAACTTTTGAACTTAGGAGAGAATGAAAATTGTCAAAGGGTAGTTTAGGATTTTTTGATCATAAGTTGATGAGGGTGTTAACCCCTTCCCGACCTTTGACGCCACGTAGGCATCATGAAAGTCAGTGCCAATCAGACCCATGATGCCTATGTGGCATCATGAATTGATTGCCCCCTGCGGATCGGGTGACCGGGTACACTGAAAGGTCACCTGACCCACAAACACAGGATCCTTTGTACTTCACCCCAGGGGGGGTGGCTTAGCCCCCCGGTGGATATGATCACTCTTATTGGCTGTTAAAAGTGAAACAGCCAATCAGAGCAATTTGTAATATTTCACCAATGAAATTTGGTGAAATATTACAATCCAGCCATGGCCGATGCTGCAATAGCATCTGCCATGGCTGGACACCGAGATCCGACCCCCCCACCACCGACTGATGGCAGCAATCGGCCCCCACCACTGACTGAAGGCGCCGATCGTACGCCGCTGTTAACATTTGGTCCCCTTACCTCCACTCGCCCCCACCTTCCGATTCCCCCCTCAACCCCCCGGTACCTCCTATGTCCCTCTGGCCATCCTGGTGTCCCGCCATCCTCTTATCATGGGCGCCAGCATCTTGGAAAATTGCGGGCGCATGCGCAGTGCGCCTGCCGGAATCTACCGGCCTGAGATTCATTCTTTCATTTTGATCACTGTGGTAAACTCTCACAGTGATCAAAATAAAAAAGTAAATAACCCCCCTTTATCAACTCCATAGGTAGGGACAAATAATAAAATAAAGAAAATATTTTTATTCTTCCATTGGAATTAGGGTTAGGGTTGGAATTAGGGTTAGGGTTAGAAATAGGGTTAGGGGTGGAATTAGGGTTAGGGTTGGAATTAGGATTAGGGTTAGGGTTGGAATTAGAGTAGGGATTAGGGTTAGGGTTGGAATTAGGGTTAGGGTTGGAATTAGGGTTAAGATTAGGGTTAGGGGTGGGTTGGGGTTGGGATTAGGGTTAGGCTTGTGGTTAGGGTTAGAGTTGGGATTAGAGTTAGGGGTGCATTGGGGTTAGGGTTGTGGTTAGGGTTATGATTAGGGTTGGGATTAGGGTTAAGGGTGTGTTGGGGTTAGGGTTGCAGTTAGAATTGAGGGGTTTCCACTATTTAGGTACATAAGGGGGCTCCAAATGCAACATGGTGCCGCCATTTATTCCAGCCAATTTTGTGTTCAAAAAGTCAAACAGTGCTCCCTCCATTCCGAGCACCGACATGGGCACAAACAGTGGTTTAGTCCCGCATATGGGGTATCAGCGTACTCAGGAAAAATTGCACAACAACTTTGTGGGTCTAATTTCTCCTGTTTCCCTTGGGAAAATAAAAAATTGGGGGCTAAGAAAATGATTTTTGTGGAAAAAAAAAGATTTTTTATTTTCACGGCTCTGCATTATAAACTTCTGTGAAGAACTTGGGGGTTCAAAATGCTCATCAAACATCTAGATAAGTTCCTTGGGCGGTCTAGTTTCCAAAATGGGGTCACTTGTGGGGGTTTTCCACTGTTTAGGCACATCAGGGGCTCTGCAAACGTAAGATGACGCCCGCAGACCATTCCATCAAGTCGGCATTTCAAAACATCACTACTTCCCTTCCGAGTGCCGACGTGTGCCCAAACAGTGGTTCCCCCACATATGGGGTACCAGCGTACTCAGGACAAACTGGAAAACAACTTTTGGGGTTGAATTTCTCCTTGTGAAAATAAAATATTGTGGGTTAAAAAATCATTTTTTGAGAAAAAATGATTTTTTATTTTCACGGCGCTGCATTATAAACTTCTGTGAAGCACTTGGGAGTTCAAAGTGCTCACCATACATCTAGATAAGTTCCTTGGGTGGTCTAGTTTCTAAAATGGGGTCACTTGTGGGGGAGCTCCAATGTTTAGGCATACAGGGGCTCTCCAAATGCGACATGGTGTCCGCTAACGATTGGAGCTAATTTTCCATTCAAAAAGTCAAATGGCACTCCTTCCCTTCTGGGCCCTGTCGTTCGCCCAAACAATGGTTTATGACCACATATGAGGTATCGGTGTACTCAGGAGAAATTACCCAACAAATGTTAGGATCCAGTTTATCCTGTTACCCATGTGAAAATGAAAAAACTGAGGCTAAAATAAAATTTTTGTGAAAAAAAGTACTTTTTTTTGCGGATTAATTTGTGAAGCACCTTGGGGTTCAAAGTGCTCACTATGCATCTAGATAAGTTCCTTGGAGAGTCTAGTTTCCAAAATGGGGTCACTTGTGGGGAATCTCCAATGTTTAGACACACAGTAACTCTCCAAACGCGACATGGCAACCACTAAATATTCCAGCATATTTTCCATTCAAAAAGTCAAATGGAGCTTCTTCCCTTCAGAGCCCTGCTGTGCAACCAAACAGTGGTTTATGACCAGATATGAGGTATTGGTGTACTCAGGAGAAATTGCCCAACAAATTTTAGGATCCATTTTATCCTGTTACCCATGTGAAAATGAAAAAATTGATGCTAAAAGAAAATTTTTGTTGGAAAAATTAAAATGTCCATTTTTTCCTTCCACGTAGCTTTAGCCCCTGTGAAGCACCTGAAGGGTTAATAATCTTCTTGAATGTAGTTTTGAGTAGCTTGAGGGGTGCAGTTTTTACAATGGTGTCAATATTGGGAATTTTCTGCCATATAGACCCCTCAAAGTGACTTCAAATGTGAGGTGGTCCATAAAAAAATGGTTTTGCAAATTCTGTTGTAAAAATGAGAAACCGCTGGTCAATTTTTAACCCTCATAACTTCCTAACAAAAAGAAATTTTGTTTCCATAATTGTGCTGATGTAAAGTAGACATATGGGAAATGTTATTTATTAACTATTTCGTGTCACATAACTCTCTGGTTTAACAGAATAAAAATTCGAAATTTGAAAATTGCAAAATTTTCAAAATTTTCGCCAAATTTCCATTTTTTTCACAAATAAACACAAAAATTATCGACCTAAATTTACCACTACCATGAAGCCCAATATGTCACGAAAAAGCAATCTCAGAATCACTAGGATGCATTGAAGCGTTCCTGACTTATTACCTCATAAAGGGACACTGGTCAGAATTGCAAAAAATGGTAAGGTCATTAAGGTCAAAATAGGCTGGGTCATAAAGGGGTTAAAGTAAGCTTGTTTGGAGAGGTAAAGGGCAAAATTATATGCTTTAAGCATTAACTTATAATATATTAAATCTTCAGGGAGATTGGGTTTGCTCCACAGACATTCTGCATACCTGGAGCACCACTGGAGGAACTGAGAAACTGTGTTTGCAGCTTGTGCCAGGGTTGCAGCAATCTGTGCCAAGTTGTTCTATGTGTAGAAAGTGCAGCTTCATCCAGGGCACTTTGCAGAGTTTAATTATAATGTTTCAGAGCACAGACAGGACATGAGACATCACATCACACAGTAGCAACCTGACAACTGAACAAATACAGTGGGTACAGAAAGTATTCAGACCCCATTAAATGTTTCACTTTATCTCATTGCAGCCATTTGGCAAATTCAAAAAGTTAATTTTTTTCTCATTAATGTACACTCTACATCCCATCTTGACTGAAGAAAAAGAAATGTAGAAATTTTTGCAAATTTATTAAAAAAGACAAACTGAAATATAATATGGTCATAAGTATTCAGACCCTGTGCTTAGTATTGAATAGAAGCACCCTTTTGAGCTAATACAGCCATGAGCCTTCTTGGGAATGATGCAACAAGTTTTTCACACCTGGATTTGGGGATCCTCTGCAATTCTTCCTTGTAGATCCTCTCCAGTCCCATCAGGTTGGATGATGAACGTTGGTGGACAGCCATTTTCAGATCTCTCCAGAGATGCTCAATTGGGTTTAGGTCAGAGCTCTGGCAGGACCAATCAAGAATGGTCACAGAGTTGTTCTGAAGCCACTCCTTTATTTTGGCTGCGTCCTTAGGGTCATTGTCTTGTTGAAAGGTGAACCTTCAGCCAAGTGTGGTGTCCAGAGCACTCTGGAAGAAGTTTTCATCCAGGATATCTAAGTACTTGGCCACATTCATGTTTCATTCAATTGCAACTAGTCATCCTGTCCCAGTAGCTGAAAAACATCCCCATAGCATGATGCTGCCACCAGCATGTTTCACTGTTTGGATTGTATTGGGCAGGTGATGAGCAGTGACTGGTTTTCTACACACATGCCACTTAGAATTATGACTTATTTCTCATAGTCTGGGTGCCCTTCATGTGTTTTTTAGCAAACACTCTACAGGCTTTCATATGTCTGGCACTGGGGAGAGGCTTCCATTGGGCCACTATGCCATTAAAGGTCGACTGGTGGAGGATTGAAGTGATTGGTGAATTTGTATAAGTTTCTTCCATCTGTCTACTGCATCTATGGAGCTCAGCCAGAGTGATCTTGGGGTTCTTCTCTACCTCTCTCACCAAAGCTCTTCTCCCACGATTGCTCAGATAGGCTGGATGGCCAGATCTAGGAAGACTTCTGGTGGTCCCAAACTTCTTCGATTTAAGGATTATGGAGGTCACTATGCTCTTAGGAACCTTGAGTACTGCATAAATTATTTTGTAACCTTGGCCAGTTGTGTGCCTTGCCACAATTCTGTCTCTGAGCTCCTTGTCTAGTCCCTTTCACCTCATGATTCTCATTTGGTCTGACATGCACTGTGAGCATACAAATTACAGAAAACTGATGGCACATCTAGAAACTAGTCTTAACAGGTGCATACCAAAAAACAGCTTACATATCAAAATGAGGGAATGGTTGCACTCAATTGCAATAAGGCATATCAATGTGAAATACAAGAAGTGTGAATAGCGCAATGGCTTTTGAAATTTTGGAAAAACACATGGAATACTTAGCACAAAATTTGGCCAAAAAATGTGAGCCCATTCCCCACATCAAGGTGATCTCATTGAATGAGTCCCTGACCTGACTGCCTAATGTGAACACTTACCTCTGGCTAATAATTTGGTAAAGCCTGTATTTATAGGAAGGTCGGAACCAAATGTGATTGGATGGAATTAAAATCACAGCATGGTGAAGGGTGGAGTGCTCAGTCAAATGGCTAGCATACAAATTACAGAAAACAGATGGCACATCTAGAAACTAGTCTGAACAGGTGCATACCAAAAAACAGCTCACATAGCAAAATGAGGAAATGGTTGCACTCAATTGCATTAAGGCATATCAATGTGAAATACAAGAAGTGTGAATACCGTAATGGCTTTTGAAATTTAGAAAAAACACATGAGATACTTAGCACAAAATTTTGCCAAAAATTTGGCCATTTCGTTCTGACCTTTCTATAAATACAGGCTTTACCAAATTATTAGCCAGAGGTAAGTGTTCACATTAGGCAGTCAGGTCAGGGACCCATTCAATGAGATCACATTGACGTTGGTGAATGGGCTCACATTTTTTGCCCAAATTTTGTGCAGAGTGTACATTAATGAGAAAAAAAATGAACTTTATTGAATTTACCAAACAGCTGCAGTGAAACAAAGAGTGAAAAATTTAAAGGGGTCAGAATATTTTCATATTTTCCTTATCCACTGTATATTACCAGCCACCCAGGAATTTGTATAGGAAATACTTTGTTAATTCCAGGGACTCCATATATCCTGCCAAGAGTATGACAGAATGGCAGTTAATGAAGGCAGTAATTACCAAAAGGGGTGAGGAAATCATCAAAAAAAGATGAGGGTAGAATCTGATGCATAGATGCCCAGCAGCAATGTCTTACTCTTTATTAGATAAGTACAAGAATGGAATATTTTGTACATGCAGCAGTGTAATAATAAATGTTCAAGTCAGTAATCTTTTCTGAAACCAATACTAATGGTACAATCACATCATGCCCTGGAAACATCTTTTATTACTGATACCTGTGCTAGATTTATTACAAAATTGTCTTTCACAGGAACTATACATAACAAACTTAAATAAAAATCTAGACAATCTCAGTTGTATTGCTAGCTCTATGTGCCAGAAGCTTGCAAGTTGCTCTATCTGTAGTTGCAATGGCGAAAAAGAGACCACAACCATCTAATTTTTGTATTAGTTTCTCTATAAGCTACTCCTGTGATTTGATTGTGGGGCCATTTGGTTACCATGGCTGTCAAGCTTAACATTGGATCTGACATGTAATAGAAGGGGACAAGAGTTCTCCTATTTAAGTGAGAAAACCTATAAAATATAGTATGAATTAACCTTTGCTTGTCGTCTAATGAATATATACCACACAGCAAGCAATGAAATTCCACAAGGGTCGTATGTGTCGCACGGTGATAAAGCCGCCTCAGAAACAGTACTCGCAGCATGAGCAGAGGGTGTCATCATTATACCATGGAAACGAACGGAGGTATTATGCGCTGCTGAGATGAATGCTCCTTAAAATCAAAAATATTCAGGATTGAGAGTCCTCAGTAGTTGATACCTTTTAATGGCTAACTGAAAAGATGGTAACACATTGCAAGCTTTCGAGACTACTCAGGTCTCTTCATCAGGCTAGACTAATACAAAATCTGGAGTCACATATTTATGCACAATACAGCCTAGAAAAAATGCAATAGATAAGACAAGTGACGTGAAGCAGAACTATCAATATGGGAGAGGAAGAAACATAAATATAAACATTGGACCAGTTCATAGATAAGGAGTCCGGATGTTTTATGGTCCTCTGATTGGGGTCTAGTTCTGTGTTGTGATGCCCCCACAAGGTTTTAAAAGGAAATTCCTTAATTGATGTAAAAAGACTGCTGAGAGCAGGCACCGGCAAGCCTCCTGCACTGCCTGTTAGATCGCTAATCTGACACAGTGCTCTGCAAAGTGTCAGATCAGCGATCTGGGACAAAGTAAAAAAGTTAAAAAAAAATTATTCTGTGTAAAAATATGTTTTAAAAAATTCCTAAATAAAGAAAAAAAAAAATAAATATTGCTCCAAAAAATACATTTCTTTATGTAAATAAAAATAACAATAAAAGTACACATGTTTAATATTGCCGCATACGTAACGACCCACCCTATAAAACCATCCCACTATTTAACCTGTTCAGGGCTGGAATTAGGTTTAGGGGTGTGTTGGGGTTAGGGTTGGCATTAGAACTGAGGGGTTTCCACTGTTTAGGCACATCAGAGGCTCTCTAAACGCCACATAGCTTCCCATCTCAATTCCAGCAAATTCTGCGCTGAAAAAAATCAAACGGTGCCCCTTCCCTTCTGAGCTCTGCTGTGTGCACAATCACTGATTTACATATAAGGATATCGGCATACTCAGGACTAATTGGACAACAATTTTGGGGTCCAATTTCTCCTGTTACTATTGTGAAAATAAAAAATTGAGGTGAAAAGATCATTTTTGTGAAAAAAATATGATTTTTTATTTTTACGGCTCTACGTTATAAACTTCTGTGAAGCACTTGAGGGTTCAAAGTGTTCACCACACATCTACAGGGTGGGCCACTTATATGGATACACCTAAATAAAATGTGAATGGTTGGTGATATCAACTTCCTGTTTGTGGCACATTTGTATATGGAAGGGGGAAACTTTTCAAGATGGGTGGTGACCATGGTGGCCCTTTTGAAGTCGGCCATTTTGGATTCAATTTTATTTTTTTCAATGGGAAGAGGGTCATGCTACACATAAAACTTATTGAGAATTTCACAAGAAAAACAATGGTGTGATTGTTTTTAACATAACTTAATTCTTTCATGAGTTATTGACAAGTTTATGACCACTTATAAAATTGTTCAAAGTGCTTCCCATTGTGTTGGATTGTCAATGCAACCCTCTTCTCCCACTCTTGACACACTGATAGCAACACCGCAAAAGAAATGCTAGCATAGGCTTCCAGTATCTATTGTTTCAGATGCTGCACATCTTGCATCTTTACAGCATAGATAATTGCTTTCAGATGACCCCAAGATAAAAGTCTAAGGGGGTCAAATTGGGAGACCTTGGTGGCCATTCAAATGGCCCACGATGACCAATCCACTTTCTAGGAAACTGTTCATGTAGGAATACTTGGACCTGAGACCCATAATTGATGGTATTGTGTAGTATATGGGGTACAAAGATAATGGGCCTTTCTTCATCAATGGAAACCTCAATGCCATTGGATATCTGAAATTGCTACATGATGATGTGTTGCCCTCTTTATGCACTGAAGATGGCAAGTTCCCTGAGATTTTCCAGCAAGATGGTGCACCACCACATTATGGGTATGAGGTCCGAGCCTTCCTACAAGGAATCTGACCCCCATAGACTAGCATTTCTTCTGCGGTGTTGTAATCAGTGTGTCAAGAGTGAGAGAAGAGGGTTGTATTGACAATCCAACACAATGGGTAGCACTTTGAATACATTTTATAAGTGGTCATAAACTTGTAAATAACTCATGATAGAATAAAGTTACATTAAAACCAATCACACCATTGTTTTTCTTGTGATATTCTCAATAAGGTTGATGTGTCACATGATCCTCTTCCCATTGACAAAAATAAAGTTGGCTCCAAAATGGCAGACTTCAAAATGGCCACCATGGTCACCACCCATCTTGAATTTTTCCCCCCCTGACATATACTAATGTGCCACAAACAGGAAGTTTATATCACCAACCATTCCCATTTTATTTAGGTGTATCCATATAAATGGCCTACACTGTAGATAAGTTCCTTAGGGGGTCTAGTTTCCAAAATGATGTCACTTGTGGGGGATTTCCACTGTTTAGCCACTTTAGGGGTTCTCCAAATGTGACATGGCGTCCTATCACAATTCCAGCCAATTTTAGTTTGAAAAATTCAAACGGCGCTCCTTTCCTTCCAAACTCTTCCAATGCGCCCAAACAGTGGTTTCCCCCACATATGGGGTATCAGCGTAATCAGGACAAATTGGACAACAACTTTTGGGGTCCAATTTTTCCTGTTTCCCTTGGTAAAATAAAAAACTTGAATCTGAAGTACATTTTTTGTTTAAATGTTCATTTTTTAAAACATTCCAAAAATTCCTGTGAAGCACCTGAAGGCTTAATAAACTTCTTGAATGTGGTTTTGAGCACTTTGAGGGGTGCAGTTTTTGGAATGGTGTCACTTTTGGGTATTTTCTATCATATAGACCTCCTCAAAGTGACTTCAAATGTGATGTTGTTCCTAAAATATGGTGTTGTAAAAATGGGAAATCGCTGGTCAGCTTTTAACCCTTATAAATTCCTAACAAAAAAAATTTTGGTTCCAAAATTGTGGCAATGTAAAGTAAACATGTGGGAAATGTTACTTATTTAGTATTTTGTGCGACATATCTCTGTGATTTAAGGGCATGAAAATTCAAAGTTGGAAAACTGCAAAATTTTCAAAATCTTCACCATATTTCCATTTTTTTTTACAAATAAACACAAGTTATATCAAATAAATTTTATCACTAATGTGAAGTAAAATATGTCATGAGAAAACTATGTCAGAATCACCAGGATCCATGGAAGCCTTTCAGAGTTATGTCCTCATAAAGGGACAGTGGTCAGAATTGTAAAAATTGGCCCGGTCATTAACATGCAAACCACCCTTGCGGGTGAAGGGGTTAATATTCTAAGAATCCTAAAAAAAATGTAAAACTGTGTATGCTGGCTTGGAGTATTTATTAGTGGACTGAAAGTCTGTGAAAACATTGACTATTTATATTAGTGAGAAAAAAAGGAAAAAATTACTCAATATTGTGAGTAAATGAATGTATACAAATTATATAACTATAAAACCTGGAATTGTCTCAATGAGGAAACATGCTTGGAGGGGAATGAGAATGAATGCGTTGACTTTTAAACCTGTTCAAATAAATGCTTTGATTTTAAGGATCATTCATCTTGGCTGCGCATAAGTGATACCTCCGTATGTTTCATTCGTATCTGTGGTCGTCTTCTTGATCGGTATCTGTGCAGCAGCTGTCATATGCCATTTATGTGTTGCCATTAAGCAACTCAGCAAGGTGAGTATATCGCCCCCTTTTTCTGATACCCCTTGTCATCAGATAAGACCCTATTGCGCTTTCTCTCTTCCCAGTTTATTTTCATAAATCATTATACTATAGTGGACTCTCTTCTCCAACAGCTCTGTTCTGGCACATGAGGAGTTCTGTACATGGTGCCATCAAGCTATTCCAGCAACATTTAGGCTATGTGCACATGTGCGGAATTCACGCTGATTTTATGCGTTTTTCCCCACGTTTTTTCGCCGGGAAAATGCGAAAATGCATAAAATAAGCTGTGCTAATGCTGCGCATTTTTCTACGGCAAAATTGCATTGCGGAAAAATATGCAGCAGGCTCATTCTTTTTGTGGAATCGCGGGAATTCCGCACATATAGAAATGCATTGATCCGCTTACTTTCCGCATGTGGCTATGCCCACCATGCGCAAAGTAAGCGGAAAATGTGCGGATGGTACCCAGGGTCTGGAGGAGAGGAGACTGTCCTCCAGGCCCAGGGTACCATATCCCTGTAAAAAATAGAATTAAAAATAAAAATTTGTGATAGCGGTCTCGCGTGATTCTATGTCATCAAAGGTTATTGTCACAAAGCATCGCTGGGAAAGGGACTTGCCGGGAGCATCGCTGAGGCCTGGGAAGGCTGCGGGGGATGCCATAAGGTGAGAATATCACGATTTTTAATTTTTTAAATTATTTTTAACATTATATATTTTTACTGCTGATGACGCATAGGCAGCCTCACTAGTAAAAAGTTGGTCACACTTGTCAAACACTATGTTTGATGAGTGTGACCAATCTATCAATCAGTTTTCCAAGCGGTGCTACAGATCGCTTGGAAAACGCTAGCATTCTGCAAGCTAGTTACGCTTGCAAAATGTTAGTTTTATGCGGTAATTACGCATGCGGAATTCTAGTATATTTCCAGCGGCAATTCCGCAAGTGTGCACATAGCCTTACTTTTAAAAAGAATAAGAGTTATTCCCTTCCAAGTTTCACCAAGTGCCCAGGCAGTAGTTTATAACTACACATGGAGTATTAACACATTTGGTAGAAATTTGTTTAAAAAATGTATCAATTATCTTTTGTTACCACTTATTTAAATTAAAAAGTTGTGGCCAAAACAACATATTAGTGTAAAATATGCATTTTCTTATTTATAACTGCCCAATAAAATAGAATTTTGGGAAATAGCTATAGGGTAAAAATACTTATTCCACATCTATCTGATTTCTTTGAGAGTCATTATTTCTAAATTAAGGTCTATTCCTGACAAATTTGCGCACTAAAAGTCTGATAGCACGCCTTCTTCTAAGACCTCCCATGTATCCAAATGGTAGTTCCTGATCATGTATGCAATATTGACATACTCATTGAAAATTGTGTAACAAACTTTGTAGTTCCTTTTCTTATGTTAATGAAAATGATAACTTTAGGGCTAAGGCAAGATTTTACTGGAAAAATATAATTTTTCATTTTCAGAGCTCACTGTTATAAAATTCAATGTGAGTTCAACAAACACCAAGGTAGATTCTTTACGCAAAGTAACTTCCAAACTGGGCTCAATTTTTGAGGATTTCTACTGTTTTGATACCTTAAGGGCTCTGTAAATGCAACCTGGCGTTTACTCCAATCTTGAACGCTAAGAAGCATTGGCACGCCTTCCCTTTCATGCACTACCGTATGAACAAACAGTCATTTACAAACAGATATAGGGTATAGTTGCTTTTGGGAGAAATTTCTTACCAAACTACGATATCTATTTTTCTCTATTATCCAATGCGTAACTGAAAAATGGAGCACTACATCAATGATTAAGGGTATGTGCACACGGTGCGGATTCTGCTGCGGATCCGCAGTGTTTCTGCAGCTGCTGGTCCGCAGCAGATTCTGCTGCGTTGTACAGTACCTTTATTTCCTATGGAAATAAAAAACCGCAGTGCACATGCTGCGGATTTTTCCGTGCGGTTTTGCTGCAGTTTACAATCCGCAGCATGTCAATTCTTTAGTGCAGAAATGCTGCAGTTTCACACCTCATCCATTATGAGGTGTAAAACAGCAGGGCAAAACCGCAGGCAAAACCACAGATAAACGGCAGGACTTTAGTCCTGCGGATTTATCTGCGATTTTTACTACAAAATCCGCAGAGCCAAAAAACTCCGTGTGCACATAGCCTTAGAGGAAACAACTGAATTTTTCATTTCATGTCCCCGTGGTTTAAAAATACTCAGTGCACCTTTACATGAATTACTTGGTGGTATAACTTTCAAAGTAGTTTCTCTGTTGTTTTTTTTTGCTATTCTGTACCCTCAGGGGCCCTCCAAGAGCAAAGTGGTGTCTACAATATATTCTATCGAAATTAATGCTGCGAAAGACAAATAGTATTAATTCACTTCCAAACTCTGTCATTTGGCCAACTTGTAATTTTTCACTCCATGAGGGTTATTGCTGCTTTAATAAAAAATTGCGCAACAAATTGAGTCAATTTTCTCTTATTACTCTATGTGAAAATGGAAAATTTAAGGCACATTTTAGTGGTGAATATTACATTTTTCATGTTTTTATTTATTTTTGTTAATTCATGTAAAGCACCTTGACAAACCTCTTAATGTGGTTTTGAATACCCTGAGAGATGCAATATTTAAAATGGGGTCTTGTGTCGAGATTTTTTTTAACCTATAACCCAATCAAAGTCACTCGAAAAGTGAAGTGCTCCCTAAAAAAAGGTTTTGTAAATTTTGACATTCTAACTAAGTAACAGATGCAACTTTTTCAAAAGTTTCTGCAAATTTTAGATATTTTCATAATTAAATTCAAATTATATCAACCTAGTTTACCACTAACATAAAGTGCATGAAAAAATTTGTCAGAATCACATCGGAAGAAGCATATTAAAGTTATCACTAAACAGACAAATATCACATTTGAAAAATTGGAATCTGTCAGGAACATTTGTTAAGGTAGTGACAACAAAAGACAACTAGCAGAATATTGCAGCTATAGAAATTTTATGGGTTACAACAATGAACCAGACCCTTCTCCTGAATATGCACAATGATATAGACTCTATATGCAGAGCCCCTACGTGCCAGAAAGGTATGATCCCGCTACATGTGACCCAATTTTGGAAATTATACTCCTTTGCAAAATTAATCTACAGGTGTAGATGACGATTTGACTCCATTGGGGTTTTCCTTAAACAGGAGGCTGTGGATGTTGCTCAATGAAAATTGAAAATCTGCTATATTAGTGCTTTCACATTGTGGTGCCCATACATTATGCCCAGCTCTTGCTTCTGGAGATATGCACTTGTAAATTAAGCTGGCTCTCATCTCTACAGACATGCCATACATGTGGACACTATAAGCTGTTTAGGCACATTTTGGAGCTCAGAAGACGGGGGACATTTGGATTTGAGAGGGAAAAATTCACTGGATTTCTTTTGGGGAGCAAAGAGCCATAGTGCTTGTCCAGAGCACCAGCATTGCAATGCATTATACCTGGCAGTGATGCACTGAAATAATCCTCTTAGACCATGCTCTGAGCACGGTCTGACAGGCTTGCCATAGCTGGGTAACCCAGATCTCATCATGACGACCATGGGGTGCATATGAAGACTTCCGGGTCATAGACGCAGGGAAAAATACAGGCGCATGCGCAAGTAACGATTATATACTTTGCCCACAGTTTGGCAAAGCATACTGCGCAAGCTCCGGAGGCCTTTGCAATGCGCAAGCGCTGAAACAATACGTGAACACAGGAAGAAGAAAGAAGAAATGCGAACAGCAAAACAGGGAGGGGGGAGCAGGCAAATAAGCCCCACCAATCTGACCGGACCGCGGCAATTTACATACATCTGAACCGATATGAAAGGTGCGGGGTCAGGGGGAAGCAAAAGTACTAATAAAATCCTTATGTGACACACAATTGAATGATATCATTATATGATATCTCAAAAAAGGGGTGACAGATTCCCTTTAATGAACACGACCACCAAAGAAAGGTCCATCTATTTCATTACGAGGTGCACATAACTTAATGAATTAGGTGCACTTTACAACTGGTGTGTACCTTTGCCAGAAATGTTACTACAATCAGAAACTCAAGAAAAGTCTCTCAGCCCCCACAAACAAACTACTTTTATAAATGCTGCTCTTTTAACCACCTGCCTCATTATCTACACCTCCAGTGAACCTATACACTCTTGGCTTTTCCATGTCAGGTTGGCTTTGCAATGCCAGATGGGCCACAGCCAGCAGTGGGTTACTCCATTAGTTACTTAGCCCATCCTCTCTTACTTCTTGGCAGACTCTTGTAGATTTTCTCCCTTGAGCGCGCTCTGTATATTTCAGTCTCAGGATGAGGGACAAATTATTTGTTAGGAGGCTATGCTGGATCTTGTAGTTGGTCAATGTTTAAACTTGTACTAATTCTCCATGCTCCACTGTGTAGTTACCCTTGACTGGATAGATTATGGTTCTGCTTGAAATACCTCAGAGCGCCACTATAAATTTATTCATAGCTTGGCTATGTGGGAACATGTGTTCCTCACTGTTATATCTAATATATTACAAGACAAATCGTAAGTCAGTGCCAATGTGTACTAATAATTGGCTATAAAGGAACTCATAATATCTACTAGTTCTCTTCTATGTATTTATTCACTTTAGGCTATGCTGGGACTTATTGTGCCGCATTGTTCCAGTGTCATTTTCGGCATTTAATATAACTGTATAGGGAAAAATTACACATAAATCTCAGCGTACCTACAAGATAAATTGACATGTTGCAGATTTTAAAAACGCACCATAGGTCAGTTTATGCTGCATATAAAAAAAGCAGAATGGGCAAAATATTTCTATAAGTCCCATTTACTTTGCAGTACCTGTAAGATGCTGCATTTTTTGAGCAGGAAAAATGCGTAGCATGAAAAACTCACTAAAAACTCATTGTGGGAACTTAATATTACAAAACTAGAACTGTTTTGTAGCTAGCTCCAATTGCTGCAGTTTAACCATTTAAATGCCTTTGTCTATACCCGACAGCTGCATTTACATGGCCTGCTTTGTAACTGCTCCAGTTGGCTCACATTCAAAACAATTGTGAGGAGATGATGGGTTACGAATGTAGACTTAGGGCTTCTGTCTCTATTGGGGTTTCAAAGAAGAATATCAATTATAATACATAATATTTTGCAATACCGTTGTACAAAACTATGTATTATAAGCGACTAAACAATCACAGGTTCAAGTCCCCTAAAGTTTAACACCCATTTCATTAAACAAAAAGTTTAAACAAAAGTTTAAAAAAAAATCTAAAATGAAAGTAAAAAATAGTGAAAGTTAAAATCATTATGACCCTTTTCCTGTCAAAAATATAGAAATAAAAAAACTGAATAACATAAACATATTTAGTATTGGGGTATCCATAAAAGTCCAAGATATCAAATTATAAAATTCTGTAAACCGTGTTTTAAACACAAAAAAATCTGAAACACTAGAATTGCCCTTTTTCAGTCACCACACTTTTGCAGTAAAAAGTTTTGAAAATGGTATCAATAAAACTATCAGTTGTACAAAACAGAAGCCCTCAAACAGTTCCATGGATGAGAGAATATGAACGGTGTCATTCAAAAGTTCAGCTCATCACCCACAAAGCAGTCCCTCATGTGGCTATAATAAGTTATCGATGTTAAAAGACAAAGAAGAAAATATGTAAAAGAAAAAACAAAAATTATCAGGTCATAAAAGAGTTAATTAAAACTTGGGAAGCTTAATGAAAACATTGCACATACTCTTTGTTTCTACTTTTTGTTGAAAACCTTTAAGTTATTTGCACACAACGACTTTTAGACATGAGACAAATCAGCAAATTTTTGAGTAGGAAGAAGCTTCAGGAGTTTTTTGTCCTGAAGCTTCTTTGTGGCTACTTTTTTAGGGTATGTGCACATGTTGTGGATTGTTGTGCGGATTTTTCTGCACAGAATCTGCATATTTTTGCAGAATCCGCAGGTGAAAACCTGCGCGTTTTATATGCAGATTTCCTGAGGATTTGTTGCGGATTTTGTGTGGATTTCGCCTGCGTTTTTACACCTGCGGATTCCTATAATGAAATGGGTGTAAAAACGCTGTGGAATCCTAACAAAGAATTGACATGCTGCGGAAAATAAACCGCTTCGTTTCCGCGCGGATTTTTGCGCAGCATGTGCACAGCAGTTTTTTTCCCATTGAATAACATTGTACTGTAAATCACTAGCCAAACTGCAGCGGATCCGCAGCAAATACGCAACGTGTGCACATACCCTTACTATGTATTTGGCTGCAGGCTTATTTCTTAATATTACAGGGTATCTGTAGCGCCGGTGCACTATGTCCCGGAACACAGCGAAATACTTCCGGGACATAGTGTACCGGCACATGCGCAGTAATGATTTTTGGCTTTGCCCGCAGTTGGGCAAAGCATACTGTGCGTGCGCGAAGCAATATTGCTTTGCGCACACGTGAACTATGGAGGAGAACAACTCTAGTTCCAAAAAGATCGCGGATGGGGGCCACAGATGGGGTGGAGAAAAAAAGAAGAAACACTGCCCATCGGACCGGACACAGGGCATTTACATAGCCCGCCAACTTCCGGTCACAGATTCTGTTTAAAGTAAACGTCCTCTTTAATACTTGTCCACTTTTATTTTATTCTTCTGCTATCCTTTTGTTTTCTTTTTCAGGAGATATTTGGATACAAATCAGAAAGATGGAGAAATATTTTGTGTGTACTTGGTTACATATTTTCTTTAGGCTTCCTAAAATTGCTCTTTTATTGGAAGCCAGAGCTGGATGTTTGGTGTCACTGTGTTCCATGTAACTTAGCAAACGCTGATACAGTTTTGATACAAACTGTAAGTACAGCATTTTGTCATTTATCAAATTAGAATAAGTAGTTAAATGTTCTTATTACTCTGTTATAAAAAAGAAGTAATGTCCAGATTTTTTTGTGAATTGTGTAGATTTCTGCCTAAGGCAAATGCAAATTAATTCATTACCACCTTTTGCTTCTCCATACCTAATATTCCACAATATCTCTGCAGGGAGAATTTAAAGACTACATAAAGAAGTCAGTAATCCAGGTTAATCTTCGTAAATCAATGAAAATTGGGTCTTTTGTTATTAATGATGAAAATTCATACATATGCAAATCTATAATGGAGCAAGAAGGCAAAGTAAGTGTCCTGTCAAAATAATAATCGTGATTTTATGTTTTTTTAAATTTATAACTGAACGCATACTTTAACTCTGACCATACAAAGAAAAGAAAAGAGGTGTAGGTCAGATACTGAAAAAAATCACACAGCACATGTTTGAGACCTAACTGATATTTACATTGTGTTCCAAATTATTATATAAATTTGATTTAAGTGTGATAAAGATGCCATTTTTTTTGCTTTTCAAATATACTCATGGATGTTATTGTGCCTCACGGCTCTTTAGATCACTGAAATCAATCTCAAGCATGCGTGATAATTAGTTTTCAAGATGAGCCCAATTAACCCCTTACCGACCTACGATATGCTTTAAAACGGCGATTGTTAAGGGTACTTACTCCCTCAATGTTATTTTAAAACGGAGATCAGGAATAAGGCCGGGGTCACACTGGCGAGGAATGCGGATGAGTGAGAGGCGTTAAAAGCACGCATTACACACGGACAAATTATGCTCTATGGGTTTGCTCCCAACAGCCGTATATTTCTCGGGCGTATTCTACGGTCCGTGCCAATCGCAACATGCTGCGATTGACAGCGTACTACGCCCATAATACGCCAATGCAAGTCTATGGGTGCGCAAAAAATAAGGATTACACACAGACAACACATGTGACTTGCGAGAAATACGCACCCGGTGTCTTTTACAAAAGCCGGCAATTCAGTGCGCTATGCAGTAAACTCACACTGACAGGTTTAATAAAGAAAGAAAGAATAGATATATACACATAGAATACACGCACATATATATATATATACATACATGCCATTGTGACAAACATATATATATATTTATATTTCACAGAGTTCTTCATAGCAGAAAAGCCGCTAATTAAATTGCCGGTTTCTATCAAATAATTCCCCAACCCGACATGAAATGACACATGGTTTACATTCAGTAAAGCATTTCATTTCATGTTTTTTTATGTGTCCTTGACTAATAATTAGATGAGGGATTGTGTGCAAAATTTGGGAGTTGTAGTTGTTATTTTAAGGGGTTAATTCTTTGTTAAAAAATGGGCTTCCCATTGCCCTATATTGGTGGCGAGTGGGTTAATCTAACAAAGCGTTAATGTCACCATTCGATTGTAAGGTGACATTAACCCTTTGTTAGATTAACCCATTCGCCACCGCTACAGGGCAATGGGAAGCCCACGCATTTTTAAAAAACGAATTAACCCCTTAATATAACAACTACAACTCCCAAATTTTGCACACAAACCCGCATCTAATTATTAGTCAAGGACATATAAAATGAAATGAAATGCTTTATTGAATGTAAAGCATGTGTCATTTCATGTTGGGTTGGGGAATTGTATGATAGAAGCCGGCAATTTAATTAGCGGCTATTCTGCTATGAAGAACTCTGTGAAATATAAATATATATGTTTATCTCAATGACTTGTGTACATATATATATATATATATACAGTATATATATATATATATGCATTCTATGTGTCTATGTCTATTATTTCGTTTCTCTTAGAAACCCTGTCATAGGGCTCCATTATATGTCCATTTTGCAAGGTGGCGAGAAAATTTCGCCATACGGATTGCATACGGATGCCATACGGATTACATATGGATGCTGACATGCGCAAAATACGCAACCACACCTTGCTTACGGATGACATATGGAGCACTATTTAGGGGTCATTCATCCGTATTACGCCTGTAAACTACGGACCGTATTTTGCGTCGGTTAGTGTGACCCCGGCCTAAGGGAATAGCTCCGCGAGCGGCGACAATTCCTGCAGGTGTTAGCTGTGTATGACGGCTGACACCTTGCAGTGTTGGACCCAACCAGTTTTACGACTGATGGGAGACAAATAACCCCTTAAATACCACTGTCAAACATGACAGCAGTATTTACTTTGCTACAAGAAGTAATAAGACCCTTTAGTGACTATTGGACCCCCCACAATGTGTGTTAAAGTTAAATAAAACATGTAAAAAAGTAAAGAAAACACACAAAAAAATGCACAAAAGTCACTAAAATACATTTCACTACAGAAAATGCAGCATTTCTGATAAAACAAAAGTAAACAAAAAAATACACATAATTGGTATGTGACAGCTCTACATGGGAAATCGTGGGACACTCGTTATTAAATAGATTACGTCAGAGCAGGGAGTATTTGTGTTGGTTTATTTTATTTTTTTGCAGGTGATCGAGGGTGTCGCAGGAATTAGGCGGATAATAAATATGGGAAAATGTGTTGTGTTTTATTTCATTAAAATACTTTATTTTGGCTGTGTCTTTATTTAACCCCTTAACAACTATAGGATTAGTAATGGACAGGTATCTTATTGACTCCTCTCCATTACTAAGCCGGGCTTGATGTCAACTTACAATACAAAGGTGACATCAACCCCACAACTATTACCCCATACGCCACCACTACAGGGCAGTGGGAAGAGAGAGGCTAAGGCCGGGGTCACACTGGCGAGGAATACGGCCGAGTGAGAGGCGCTGAAAGCACACATTAGACACGGACAAATTATTCTCTATGGGGTCACTCGCACCAAGCATATATTTCTCATCCGTATCCTACGCTCCGTGCCAATCGCAGCATGCTGCGATTGTCAGTGTACTACGCCCGTAGTATGCCAATGCAAGTCTATGGGCGTGCAAAAAATACGGTTTACACACGGACCAGACGTGTGACCTGCGAGCAATACGCAGGTCTTTTGGCTGTTGACAGGAAATGGGCCAATCAATCATCAGGAAGCCTAGACATGAAAATGAGCTCAAAAAGCGCTCCAGACATCCAGGAAGTACGCCTCCACGGAGTACAGCAGCAGCATGGCGTCCATGTACATAAATGTTGAGATGCTCATTGTCCTGGTGCAGGAGCGTCCTGAAATCTGGGACCAACGCGATGCAAATTATGCAAACCGGGCAAGAAAGGAGGCATCATGGAGACGCGTCTGTCGCCAGATGTACCTTGACTTTTGTGACCGACCACGTGAGGAGCAGCATAAAATTCGTAAGTACAATGCAAAACATGAGTAACCTTAGCGTGCAACAAAAAAGGAATATAGAATCAGCACCCCCCTTCCTGTGCATGTACTTTTAGCCTCATGAGGCCGTTACATTTGGATGTGACACGTGGCTTCACACAGCCATAATTTGGGGTTAGCCCACAAGCTCCTCATCCTCCTAGACAAAACAATTATTAAGTGTAGCTAAAGAGACCCTGTGTATCTGCCCAATTACATATGCCACCATGGGTATAAAGCACACCCCAGAAGGCCCCATGCCTAGACTACTGGTAGAAAATGTGACCTCTCAAATATGTGAATTTGACAATATTTCCTGTCACATTGCAGTGGAAGATGTGATGAAACGCTGGCGAAGCATCCGGGACCAGTACCGCCGGGAACGCCAGCAGCGGTCCAGGAGTGGGGATGCTGGATATGTTAAAAGGAAGTACATCTACTATGACCGGCTGTCCTTCCTCGCCCCAATTCTGGATCTGAGACCATAATTAGATACCTCACACCACATTACACAAATACTTTACAGGGCCAAAAATATTGATGTATTTTTGCCTCTGTTCTATTTCATAACAGAACTCAATCCAACCTTACGGATCGAGGAACGGCCTCAGAGGCAGAGCCCATAATAGATCCTGTAGGGGATGAGGTGGCTGGCCCATCTTCTCCCCCTACAAGAAGGATGGCAGAAGATGAGGCATCACAGGACAACCCAATGGATGCCCAACACACAACACCACCAGGACGGTCTGCTGCTGCCCCATCACCCATACTGGAAGAGCCGGGCAACTTGAGCAGCAGCCCAACTGGCCAGATCAGGGCCTCCCCACAGGCTGCTCTTACATCACGGAGAACACGAAGAAGGCACCAGGTCACTATTCAAGAGAGCAGGACCAATGTGGACACAGGGGTGCTCAATTATTTGTCTAGAGTAACTACAGATGATGGGGAGGAGGCCTACGCATGTAGCCTCACCCTTTATCTCCGTGCCCTTACCCGTGAGGTCAGGATCCGTATTAGGGGATGTTTTCAGATCCTGCTTGATGCAAGCACCCCCCCAATACCCCATATGAGCTTTTCGAATATCTGGAGAGGTGGCAGCTCTCCCCCCGAAATCTAATGCGCATGAGACCATCCACACAGATGCTTGCTCAAGCAGGGTCCGAACAGCCCCTAATACGTGGGCCAACACCTCAACCCCTTCCTCCCACTACCCAACCTTCTATTCAGCAGCCCCAAATGTCAGCCTCTAGCCAACCCCACCAATATGGCCACTTGTACCCACCCAGTGTTGGAGGCTGGTCCCAACCTGGTTGGGGACGATCTGGCTATCTTGGTGGGTATGAGCCACGTACCTACCACAGCCAACAAGATGTCCCTCACCATCATCATTACTCTGGCTAGTATCCCCAACAGTCCCAGGAGGCAGGACAATTCCAGCATCATGGGCAAGAGTATGGCCCCACACAGGGCGATGTTGGCCACAGTGTCCAGCAGCACCCACAGGCTGCTCTTCCACGTTCCCCTTCCCCAACCTATGAGGATTTATAAGTCTGATGGCCGGAGATGTCCAGTGCGGTTTAATTGGTGCTCCAAATAGAAAGGAAAAAACAGGTGTTCTCCATCACCAAACTTTTTTACCTAATTTAACATTCTAATTTTTTCACAATGTTTTCCAATCATATGAAAGAATCCATCATGACAGGCAAGGCTACCTCATGCCTTTCAGACAGATATTACATGTGTGTACAAAACAGAATATTTCAACGCGCTATACTGTAAAATGAAAGGATGAAAATACACTACTCACTTGCTAATGCCTAGGAAAGGCGTGCTGGCCTTAGTGAAGTAGTCACCTTTTTTGCTAGCAATCTCTAGTAAAACAAATCAAGGCGACCAGCCTTCAGAATATCACGCTCTCTCTATGTCTTAACAAGTGAGTTTTGTTTTTTCATCCTTTCCAGTATAGCATGTTTAAATATTCTCTGTTCTCTATTCAACTGGCTACGTCAATGGTGCCGTCAGCAACGATTTGGATTTCTGGATCACGGAGTGAACTACTTATACGATGGACTACTTGCTAGAGATGGGGTGCACCTTACAAAGACTGGAAAGCATGTATTTGGAAGTCATAGAATCAATCATAGAATCGTCGAGTTGGAAGGGACCTCCTGGGCCATCTGGTCCAACCCCCTGCTCAAAGCAGGATTCGCTAAATCATTCCAGTCAGATGTCTGTCCAGCCTCTGTTTGAAGACTTCCATTGAAGGAGAACTCACCACTTCTCGTGGCAGCCTGTTCCACTCATTGATCACTCTATCTGTCAAAAAGTTTTTTCTAATATCTAATCTGTGTCTCTTCCCATTCAGTTTCATCCCATTGCTTCTAGTCTTTCCTTGTGCAAATGAGAATAAAGTTGATCCTTCTACAATGTGACAGCCCTTTAGATATTTGTAGACAGCTATTAAGTCTCCTCTCAGTCTTCTCTTTTGCAAACTAAACATTCCCAAATCCTGCAACCTTTCCTCATAAGACAGGGTTTGCAGACCGGTCACCATTCTGGTCGCTCTTTTCTGAACTTGCTCCAGTTTGTTGATGTCTTTTTTAAAATGTGGTGCCCAAAACTGGACACAATATTCCAGATGAGGTCTGACCAAAGAGGAGTAGGGGAAATAATGACTTCACGTGATCTAGACTGTATGCTTCTGTTAATACATCCTAGAATTGCATTTGCCTTTTTTGCTGCTGCATCACACTGTTGACTCATATTCAGTCTGTGATCTATTAGTATACCCAAGTCTTTTTCACATGTGCTGTCACTTAGCCCTATTCCTCCCATTCTATATATGCTTTTTTCATTTTTATTGCCCAGATGTAGTACTTTGCATTTCTCCCTGTTAAAAACCATTCTGTTAGTTGCTGCCCACTTCTCCAGTTTATTTAAATCTTTTTGAATCCTCTCTCTCTCTTCTCTAGTATTAGCTATCCCTCCTAGCTTTGTGTCATCAGCAATGTCAAGTCGCCTTGCTACACTTGTAAGGAGAGCTTTAAACTAGAACAACATGGGAAGGGAAGCAAAAGACCAGAAAAAGCCATACACCTGACAAATGCTATTGAGAACTCTGCTATTAGAAGTGGAAAGGAAGAACAAAGATGAAAGAATCTAATTAATAAAAATATTGGAGAAAGAGAAACCAATCACAAACTAAAATGTTTCTATACTAATGCACAAAGCATGGCCAACAAACAAGGAGAATTGGAACTACTAACACAGGAAAAGAAATATGATGTCATTGGAATCACTGAAACTTGGTGGGACAATACACATGATTGGAATACAAGACTAGAAGGATACAACTTATTTGCAAGAAACAGACTTGATAAACGAGGAGGGGGTGTCGCATTGTATGTTAGAAACGTGTATATCTGCACAGAGATTGAAGCTTCAGAGACTGGGAGTTCTGTGGAAACTGTTTGGGTAAGAATACAAGGACAGAACAATGGAAAGGACACCATTGTAGGCATTTACTACAGGCCGCCTGTGCAAGCTGAAGATATGGATGAACTCTTTATGCATCAAATGGCCAAGTTCTCCAAAAAATATGACATAGTTGTCATGGGAGATTTAAACTATCCAGACATTTGTTGGGAATCTCTCTCAGGCAAAACTAACAGGTCAAGGAAATTCTTATCCTCTCTTGCTGACAACTTTATCTTCCAAAAGGTAAGGGAGAAAACAAGGGGAACTGCTACCTTGGATCTAATCCTTATAAACAGGGAGGAAATGGTTGAGGAGGTAAAAGTGGCTGGGACCCTAGGAGGTAGCGACCATGCTATTTTAGAATTTTGGATAACTAGAGGCGGAAGACCTGTGAAGACTCAGACGTCAAGGTTAGATTTCAGAAAGGCAGATTTTAAGGGATTCAGAAAGAGAATTGGAGGGATCCAATGGCTGGATATCCTTAAAGACAAAAATGTCCAGGAAGGATGGGAAATCTTGAAAAATGAAATTCTCAAAGCGCAGTTGTTAACAATTCCGAAAAGAGGGAAGAATAGGAAGCATTTAAGGAAACCAGGATGGATGAACACAGAACTTAAGCACATGCTAAAAAGGAAGAAAAAAATGTTTATAAAATGGAAAGAGGTAGGCATATCTAAAGAAGAATATAATGCTGTCTGCAGAACCTGCAGGGCACAAATCAGATTAGTTAAAGCTGAAAATGAATTGAGGCTTGCAAGAGATGTCAAAAGCAATATTAAAGGATTTTGGGGATATGTCAAAAGTAAAAGAAAAGTCAAAGATGCTATAGGATTTTTACAGGATGAAAATGATGAAATGGTAAGACAGGATGTTGAGAAGGCTGAACTTTTAAATTCCTATTTTGCATCTGTTTTCTCTCAGAAAGGAAATGTAACATCAACTGTTATTCACTGTCCTATTAAGGGAATAGATGAATCCAGGATATCTATAAACAGAAAGATAGTGAGGAAACACTTAGCTAATCTAAATGAATTCAAGTCTCTAGGTCCAGATGAATTACACCCCAGAGTACTGAAGGAGATAGCAGAGGAAATTTTTGAACCCCTCTCCATAATCTTTGAAAATTCTTGGAGAACAGGAGAAGTGCCAGAAGACTGGAGAAGAGCAAATGTTGTTCCTATCTTCAAAAAGGGGAAGAAGGTGGACCCAGGCAACTATAGGCCGGTGAGTCTGACTTCTATACCAGGAAAGATCTTTGAACAAATTATTAAACAACATGTATGTCAATACCTGGATAAGAATGAAGTGATTAAACAGAGTCAGCATGGGTTTGTAACTAATAAGTCATGTCAGACTAACTTAATTTCCTTCTATGATGGTATCACTGATTGGGTGGATCAAGGAAATGCTGTAGATATAGTATATCTTGACTTCAGCAAAGCATTTGACAAAGTCTCTCATACAATCCTTATTGAAAAAATGACTAAGTATGGAATGGACAAGGCAACTGTTAGGTGGATTCATAACTGGCTTAGTGATCGGACCCAAAGAGCGGTCGTAAATGGCTGCACATCCAGTTGGAAGAATGTCTCAAGTGGGGTACCACAGGGCTCTGTCCTGGGCCCTGTATTGTTCATCATCTTTATCAACAATTTAGATGAAGGAATTGAGGGTAAACTGATTAAATTTGCTGATGACACAAAGCTAGGAGGGATAGCTAATACTAGAGAAGAGAGAGAGAGGATTCAAAAAGATTTAAATAAATTGGAGAAGTGGGCAGCAACTAACAGAATGGTTTTTAACAGGGAGAAATGCAAAGTACTATATCTGGGCAATAAAAATGAAAAAAGCAGATATAGAATGGGAGGAATAGGGCTAAGCAACAGCACATGTGAAAAAGACTTGGGTATACTAATAGATCACAGACTGAATATGAGTCAACAGTGTGATGCAGCAGCAAAAAAGGCAAAGGCAATTCTAGGATGTATTAACAGAAGCATACAGTCTAGATCACGTGAAGTCATTATTTCCCTCTACTCCTCTTTGGTCAGACCTCATCTGGAATATTGTGTCCAGTTTTGGGCACCACATTTTAAAAAAGACATCAACAAACTGGAGCAAGTTCAGAAAAGAGCGACCAGAATGGTGACCGGTCTGCAAACCCTGTCTTATGAGGAAAGGTTGCAGGATTTGGGAATGTTTAGTTTGCAAAAGAGAAGACTGAGAGGAGACTTAATAGCTGTCTACAAATATCTAAAGGGCTGTCACATTGTAGAAGGATCAACATTATTCTCATTTGCACAAGGAAAGACTAGAAGCAATGGGATGAAACTGAATGGGAAGAGACACAGATTAGATATTAGAAAAAACTTTTTGACAGTTAGAGTGATCAATGAGTGGAACAGGCTGCCACGAGAAGTGGTGAGTTCTCCTTCAATGGAAGTCTTCAAACAGAGGCTGGACAGACATCTGACTGGGATGATTTAGCGAATCCTGCTTTGAGCAGGGGGTTGGACCAGATGGCCCAGGAGGTCCCTTCAAACTCTACGATTCTATGATTCTATGTTCTACAGACAGGTAATATTTGTCTGAAAGCCGTGAGGTAGCCTTGCCTGTCATGGTGGATTATTTCTATGATTGGAAAACATTATGAAGAAATGTGAGTGTTATCTTTTAGCATTAATTTTGGTGATGGAGCTCACCTATTTTTTTCCTTTCTAGTTTAATATTCTCATGCAGCAATGTTGTTATTGCCTAATCTTTTTTTGGGTTATGTTATGTAATGTTACTTTTCAAAAAAGTTAAAGAAGGCACAAAGGGTCATTTTGCCCATTGCCAAAATGTTCTTATGGCAATATTATGTTTGCCTTTAAGCAACCAAAAAAAAAGGCAAAACTAAAAATTTGTCTGCTATAGTTAACATCTCTGTGTGATTTTTCACAAACCCTGACAACATACTAATATACACTAACCAATGCAATGAAACAGTCATAGAATCATAAGGGCTTGAGTAATATATATTTAGACACACTTAAAGAAACAAATTATAACATAGACACAGCATGCTCTTGCCAAGAAGTTGCCCCCTCAGGTGAGATAAAGTAATTAGTGAAAATATCACGCACTTTGAGGCCAGAGAGCGGTCTACGTTGAGGGTTCATAGGTGGTCTCACCCTGCGCACATTGTCCGGCCTACGCACAACAACATCAGAGGAGGAACAATCATGTATCCTGGTAAAGTTATGCAGAACAACACAGGCTTTCACAACTTCATTCACATTTTGTTCACTCAACTGAATGGCAGACTGTAGTACCCGCCATTTGGCACAAAGAATTCCAAAGGAACACTCCACCAGTCACCTAGCACGTGATGCCTCATGACATTGCGCGATAACTGAGAGGCCTCATCTGCCACAAGGACATAAGGGACTGATTCTTCAGGGGAGCCTGGTAGCTGGCATGGTGGTGGTAGATCCAACTGGTTGGTGCGTAGCCGCCAAGCCATTATGGAAGTATTGAAGACTCTAGAGTCTCCCGTCCTTCCATAAGCCCCAATGTCAACAATTATAAACTTGTATTGAGGGTCTACCAGAGCCAACAATACAACAGAAAAGTATTGTTTATAACTTAAAAATTGGGAGCCAGAGTTCGGCGGCTTACGCACCCGGATATGTTTGCCATCCAGGGCCCCAATACAATTTGGAAACTGGCAGTCCTCCTCAAAGTCCCTTGATATCCTCAACCAGTCTTCCATCCTGGGCTCGGGCATGACCACTTGATGGAGTCTTGTCCAGATTTCTGTACATGTAGACCTCACTATGCCTGAAATGGTTGATCTTCCAATGAGAAACTCATGGTGGAGGGCGGCATAAGACAGGCCAGTGGACAGGAAGCTGTAGAACAACATAAATTGATAAGTTTAGAATGCCTAAAGTCCAAAAACATCAGTTACATGCCGACCAAACTTGGGAGGAATTGAGATAGAATAACACACACATATTTGGTTGCACAATGACTAAGTGATATGCAGGACATATTAGAGCTAACATTCTGGTGTGTAAGTTGAAACATATTTGGAGTAAGATGAGGGCATAAAACTTTGTCCAAGAAGGCAAAAAAACATACTTTAGCACACACATTATGAACATAGAGAATGTGGTTGTGTAGTACATACCATATTGTGAGTAGAAGTCGCTCCTCTGCAGATATCGCTTTGCGCATCCTTGTGTCCTGAAAGGTTATCCCAGGGCGCACTGTCTCCAAAAGTCGATCAAATGTGGAAATGCTCATGCGACAGTACTGGTAAAATTTCTCAGGATGCTCCCGCAGAGAAGAATAGAGGCGGTGAAAATGACCTCTTGTGAGTCGTTGCCTCAAAAGTGGATGGACCCACATGCGTCTCCCCCTCCGCGGATCCACTATCACTGGGTATGGTTGCCCAAAGCGCCGTGACAAAAGCCAGTTAAAGAGAACCTGCTCAGTTGTATTGAATCTCAGACCCTCTGCCATGTTGTACAAAGAACACTAACACACCTCGTGAAAGCAAGCTCACAAATGGACAGTATGGAGGCAGCCACCTGTTTCTGAGTGTATAAATAGGGTGCAGGCTAATGATTTAAATTGTTAGCAGGCCTCAAAACCGTTAAATGTCCATTTTGCAAGGCTGCGAGAAAATCTCGCCATACGGATTGCATACGGATACCATACGGATTACATATGGATGCAGACATGCGCAAAATACGCGACCGCACCTGGCTTACGGATGACCTACGGAGCACTATTTAGGGGTCATTCATCCGTATTACGCATGTAAACTACAGAGCGTATTTTGCGCTGGTTAGTGTGACTCCAGCCTTAGTGTCAGAATTGGTGCATCTTAGAGATGTGCTATTTCTGGGGAAACTGAGAGCTGCTGTTTGTAGCCGGGGGGAGCAATATCCATGGCCCCTTCCTAGGCTATTAATATGAGCCCACAACTGTCTGCAAAGCTTTTTTTGGCTATTAGTTATAGGGGAAACCCATGTCAAACCTGGTCTGGATCATGACAAAATCATAATTATTTCTGCTTAGATAATCAATGTTAAAAATATAGGAATGTATTTTTGAATTATTGATTTTATCTTGGAGAACTGGGACTAAATTAAATGGAAAGACCTACTTGATTTTGGTTTGTGTTTTTGTTTAATAAGATCCGGTCTGTCCTTTTTTTGCACAATATTAACCATCCTATTCAAAGTCCAATGTGAGTAACCCTATTTCCTTAATTTGACACAACATCTTGCCCTCTCATCCTCCAAATTAATAAAATCACTGAAATTTCTTGAAATGCGAGTCAATTCACCTACTGGTATTTATTTAATTGTGTTTTGAGGATGACTACTTTTGGCATGTAAAATAGCGTTGCCCGATTGTGGCTTGGAAAATGTGGATGTGATAATTGTCCTGCCATGTACACCCTCCAATTCTAAATCAAGAAATGATATAGAGGATACATTGGTGGCATATGTGAAAAAAAGGTTAAAGGGATTGGAATTGAGATACTGAATACATTCTGGCATGATAGATACATCACCAGACCAAATGAATAATGTGTCATCAATGTGTCTGCCACACCAGAAAATGTGCAGCAAATCAGGTTTGTCAATCACATACAGGAATTTCTCCTCCCTGTAGGACATTACAAGATTGGCGAGCAAGGGTGAGTGCTTCCCACCCATTGACACTCCCTTACACTGTAAGTAACATTGATTATCAAATCAGAAATAATTTTGATTCATTAGAAAATGAGTGACATGGATCATTAACAAGCATAAATCTGGAGAATAATCACTGTATTTTTTGAGATGGTATTCAAGCGTCTCCAAAGCCAAGCCCTGAGGAATGAATGTATAAAAAGCTGTAATATCACAACTTAACCCCTTAATGACAGGTAATACGTCTTTTTACTGACCTGAGATATGAGAGAATAGCATCCCCATACAGGTGACAATCCAGCAGCTGTCAACTGTACACTATAGAAGACAACTTGCTGTATCACAAAAGACACAAACGATCATTGTTGACGCCGTCCATATCTGTTTATCCCCTTAGTTGCTGCTGTCAAAAGTGACTACATCAAATAAATGGTTAATAGATTGTGGTGGTTTCCGCTTTAATCTAACTGACACATCGAGATCATGATTGTGTGGTCCTGATGTTTACCATAGCAGTTCATGGCCAAAGAGTGGCCTTAGAATCTGCTGGCTATAGCGGTCAGTTCAGAAGTCAGCGCCATTTAGGTGGTAAGCAAACACTTTTTCATTTCTGCTATACCACTTTGCATTAATTCCTGAAAATCACCTGACGGGTTAATAAACTATCTGATAGAAGTTTTCAATATGTCAGTGCTGTTTTTAAAATGGTATCAGTTTTGGGGGATTCCAATATATAGGACCCCCAAAGTCGCTTCAAACCTGGATAGGATCCTCAAATAAATTTTGTAAATTTCCTTGAAAAAATGAAAAATTACTGCTACATTTTTAAACCTCCTAAAAGGCTAACAAGATAAATTAGCGTTTTAAAAATGGTGCTGATGTAAAGCAGTGGGAAATGTTATTTAGTAATGTTTTTGCGTGGTTTGACTATCTGGATTAAAGGGATAATCATTCAAAGTTTGAAAATTGCAATTTTTTTACATTTTTGTCAAGTTTCTGATATTTTTTATAAATAAACACAAAACATATCAACGTAAATGTACCATTATCATAAAGTATAATGTGTCACAAAAAACAGTCTCAAAATCAATGGGATTTGTTGAAGCATTCCAGAGTTATGACCACATAAAGTGACATTAGTCAGAATTTTAAAAAAATTGGCCTGTCACTTAAGCCCCCGTCACTTTATGTGTTACGGGGCCCTAAGCCATGAAAAACAATCACTCCAAATATTGTCAGTGAATTGATACAGAACGTCTCTGGAATCTTTAACGGTTGTTAATATTGTGTAAAATAAGCATAAACAAGATCTTATTACACAAAAACACAAGCCAAAATCTCCTATTGGAAATCAAGCAGGTCTTTCCATTCAATTTAATCCCCAGTTGTCCAAAATAAAATCAATAATTCAAAAACACATTCCTATATTACTAGAAGATAGCATTTTATTTACTATCTTGGAACCATTCTGTCTTATAGTAGTCAAAAGGGCTGCCACACTGGAAAATATCATTTTGCAGGGACTCGCACATTTTCCAACTTTGACAATACCAAACATCATAAAATTCAACAATTCATAAATTGCAACTCCAGAAATGTAGTATACATGATTAAACCACCTGGAATCTAAAGGTCATAACTTCTGGACATATAGCTGACATTATTTCTCTTTCCAGTTCTAATCGCGCTATTTCATTTGCATCCAATCACTTTATTGTCATCAAAGACGTACTACTTCGCTCAGGATTTATGGAATTGAAAGCATATTAAATCCACCAAGGGGAGGAGACATCAAGAGATTGCTAATGACCAGAAAGGCTTTCTGGATATTTTATTTGGGAACTTGCCATCCTGCGGGATTGAATGGTTGCAAGGAGATCAAGTTTCATTATTAACCCCTAAGAGACCCTGCCCATTTTCATTTTTGTTTTTCCCTACCCTTCTTGCCAGAGCCATAACTTTTTATTATTCCATCAATATGGCCATGTGAGGGCTTCATTTTTGTGGGACGAGTTATACTTTTGAACGACTCCATTGGGTTTACCATATTGTGTACTAGAAAACGGGAAAAAATTCCAAGTGAGGTAAAATTGCAAAAAAAAAGCAATTCCACACAATTTATTTATTTTTATTTTTATTTTTACTTGCAATGCTCACCAAATGCTAACACTGACCTGCCTTTATGATTCCCCAGGTCATTACAAGTTCATAGACAACAAACATGTCTAGGTTCTTTTTTATTTAAGGGGTAAAAAAAAATCCAAAGTTTGTTAAAAAAAAAATTGCGCCTTATTCCGAGACTCCATTTTTTGTGATCTCGGGTTGGGTGAGGGCTTATTTTTTATGTGCTGAGCTGACATTTTTATTGATAACATTTTGGTGCAGATACGATCTTTTGATCGCCCATTATTGCATTTTAATGCAATGTTGGGGCGACCAAAAAATGTTGGTGTTTTGACTTTTTTTCTTGCAATTCCGTTAAGCATGTAAGTTAATCCTTTGTTTTATTGATAGATCAGGCGATTCTGAATCCAGCGATACCAAATATGTGTACTTTTGAATGGGGAAAAAAAGGAGTGATTTAAACTTTTATATATTTTTTATTTTTTAATATTTTTAAAAACTTTTTTTTTACTTTTGGCGTGCTTCAATAGTCTCCATGGGAGAATAGAAGCTGCCATAACCAGATCGGCTCTGCTACATACAGGCGATGATCAGATCACCTATATTTAACAGAATTGCTGACTTTCTATGAGTGCCGACCACAGGGCGGCGCTCATAGCAATCTGGCACTGACAACTATAGAGGTCTCCAGGAGACCTCTGGTTGTCTTGTCAACCCACCGGTGACTCGCAATCACGTGATGGGATCACGGGTGGGAGGATTTCCAGCCCAAAGGCCAGAAGCGTGTGTTAAATGCCAATGTCAGAGTTTGACAGTGGCATTTAATGAGTTAATAGCTGCGGGTGGATCGCGATTCCACCCGCAGCTGTTCCAGGCACATATCAGCTGTTCAAAGCAGCTGACATGTCCTAGGAAATATGTGGGCTCCCCGCCGAAGCCCACATCAAAGGGAGGGAAGCGACCTATGCCGTTCTAGTATGGTGGAGGTCACAAAAGAGTTATTCCTTGTGTTCTGTGCTTGAATATGTACTTAAATCTGCATAATTTCATTTATGTTTCAAATCTTTTCTTGTTTTTTCTTGTTTTTTTCTTTGTGCAACTGCAATTTTAATATGATTTGCATGTTTATCATGTGCAGGGGCATATCTAGGGGGGGCAGATGGGGCACTTGCCCCGGGCGCAGCCGGCAGGGGGCGCAGTCGGGCCGCCTAATGCAGCGGTCCGCAGTGTCCTCCCTGGCGGCTGCATTCTGTCACCTCCCGGCCTGAGAGTCGGCAGTTCTCTGTGTCAGCTGTCAAGCTGACAGGTGGCACAGAGAAGGTGCGCATGCCGGCTCCCAGAGAACAATTGTACTGGCGTCTATACAGATGCCAGTACAATTGAAGCTCTGACAGCTGGGCCAGAGCGATGTCAGCAGTGTGATCAGGTCAATGGATCACACTGCTGACGTCACTCCCCGGTGCCCAGAGCGAACGCTGGTGGTAAGTGCTCCACTGTGGAGCTGAAGACACCGAAGATGGGGGGGTTAATGTGGGGAAGGGGGTTAATGAGTGTGGAGGGTTAATGTGTGTGGGGATTAATGTGTGTGGGCGGTTAATGAGTGGGGATGGGGGTTAATGAGTGAGGATGGGGGTTAATGTGTGGGGGGGTTAATGAGGGGATGGGGGTTAATTTGTGGCAGGATTAATGTATGTGAGGGGGTTAATGTGTGTGGGGGTTAATAAGTGGGGATGGGGGTTAATGTATGTGGGGGTTAATGAGTGGGGATGGGGGTTAATGTGTGGGGGGTTAATGAGTGGGGATGGGGGTTAATGTGTGGGGGGTTAATGAGTGGGGATGGGGGTTAATGTGTGGGGGGTTAATGTATGTGGGGGTTAATGAGTGGGGATGGGGGTTAATGTGTGGGGGGTTAATGAGTGGGGATGGGGGTTAATATGTGGGGGGTTAATGAGTGGGGATGGGGGTTAATGTGGGTGAGGTTAATGAGTGGGGATGGGGGATACTTAATATTTGGAGGGATTTGGAGTGGGGATGGGGTTAATGTGTGGGGGGATTTGGAGTGGGGGGTACATAATGTGTGGGGGATTAGGGAGTAGGGATGGGGGTTATTGAGTGGAGATGGGGGTTATTTAATGTGTGTGAGTATTTGGGGTGGGGATGGGGGGTTATTTTATGTGTGTGGGGGATTTGGAGTGGGGATGGGGTTTATTTAATGTGTGGGGGGATTTGGAGTGGGGATGGGGGGTTATTTAATGTGTGTGAGGGATTTGGAGTGGGGATGGGGGATTTAATGTGTGTGGGGGGATTTGGAGTGGGGATGGGGGGTTATTTAATGTGTGTGAGGGATGGGGGATTTAATGTGTGTGGGGAGATTTGAGGAAACAAAATGAAGAGTATGTATGAGGAAACAGTATGGGGGATGGGTGCAGACAGTATGGGGAGCGAATGGGTTAATGTATGTGGACACAGTATGGGGAGGGAGGGTGATGGGATGTGTGCAGACACAGTATGGGGATTCGGGGTTATGTGTGAGCAGATAGTATAGTGAGTGAGGGAGTAAATATATGAGGAGACAGTATGGTGAACAGAGGGGATGTTAGAGGAGACAGTATGATGAGGGAGGGGAATAGTGTGAGGCGACAGTATATTGCAGACATTTTTATTTTGGAGCATTATAATGACACTTCTATCTTTTAGGGGATCGTGTGGAGATTTGCAGCAGAAGACTGGAGAAGGTGGACATCTACAGAGACAGCTGTGGATGAGAAAACTCATCATGGGGTCAGGACAAGAAGAAGAAAAGAAGACCGACTGCAGAGATGACATCATATATAAGGTACCTGGATGTAAATATTATTTGTGATACTGACTAATTCTCATGTTTTTATTTGTTAGGAACATTAAAGGGGTTGTCCAGGCTTGTGCTGAGTCTGCAGTCATTCTATGTGACTGCAGACTTCAGAATTCTCACAGTGCTCACTGAACGCTGTCAGGATTCTCTCATGTCGGTAATTTACATACATGCGGTCACATGCTGACTAGACATGTGTGGCCTCACTCAATGAAAATGAACAAAGTGAGGCCGAGCACGTCTAGTCGGAATGTTGCCAGAAATATACAAATCACATACTTGTGCTGACATGACTATATCGGCAAGGGAGAATCCTAAAAGTGTGCAGTGCATTAGTTGTGAGAATTCAGAAGCCTGCAATGTCAGGATTCAGCTCTGCAGGTTCCAGTGCCATCACATAGACACTTCACTCATATGCGATTTTCATAGTTATGGTCCTGTGGCAACGAGCTTCTCTTCCTGCTTTCAGTTTTTTACTGAACATTGAGAGGATTATGGAGAGCAGTTTGTGGGTACATGACTAACTGTGCAAGTCGCATATGTACTGGCGGGGGGGGCGCCGAACCAAATTCTTGCCCCGGGTGCCAGAAAGCCTAGATACGCCTCTGATCATGTGACTTGTAATATGTTTTCCTATTGGTCAAACTTTGCATAAAAGCTGTATAGGACCTTTACATGTGTAGTTTGAAAAAGTGCTTTGAGAGTTTGAAACGCATTACTGCATTGCCCACCATGTGAACCTGTTTTTGCATGGTTTTAAAACTTTTTTAATACATTTTGGATTCAAAGAAGCTGGAACAACAATTCTTTTTTTCTCCTCATTATTGCACGTGTGGCCATACGAGTTCCGCGCTTCATAGAATCATAGAACCCCCTGCTAGAGTTGAGCGACTTTTGTTTTTTTAGGGTCACGTTTTGTTTCGTGAAACCCGACTTTTCCAAAAGTCGGGTCGAGCAAGATCGTCCGATTATAGGGAAAAGTCGGGGTCGTCCCGAAACACGAAACTCAATGTAAGTCAATGGGGAATAAAAGTCGGCAGTGAGAGGAAACACACCTACAGTGCCCATTTGAATGCCAAAAGCATCAATTCTTCTTACTTAAGCTTGTCAACCTTAATTAACTTCATAATACAAGTTACGCACTGAAAAATGGGGGTTATTTGGCTAAAGTTGTGGGGGGGGAGGGCTGGCTGCAGGTTTTCATGTGCCCTGGGCGAAAGAGCGCCCCTTTAACACATACCACAACTCATCATGCTCCGATACGGCAGATAAATAGCGGTATAGTACAATGAAAAATACCTCACTTTTTACATCTCATGACGAGGCCCATCTATTTCTCCATACAGAATCATTGGTCCCATATAATGTTTGAAACAGTATATGATGAGCTCCACATAATGCTACAGTATATGTTGGTCCCCATGGATGAAGCTCCACTGTCTTATGGGCCCAAATAATGCTCCAAACATAATGGGCCCCATTTCTAATGCTCTAGTGTATAATGGGCCCTGTAAATGCTGCTCCAGTGTCTGATGTCCACCTTTGGAATGTTCCAGTGTATGGTGGGCCCCATCTATCATTCTCCAGAGTATAGTGCTCCCCAAAAATTGCTGTCCCAACATTGAAAACAATCAAATAAGTCTCCTCGCTAGGGAATCCCTGTACTTGTCTGGACAGGTGCTATAGCTTGCTTAACAGCTCGCCAGCCGTTCTCACGCCCAGTATGGATTGCACGTGATTGCACAAAGGTTAGAAAGGGTACCGTATCCCTGGATAACATGTATGGATAGCGTACACATTCAAAATATATGTCTCAGGAGGCAGGCTCAGACGGTGTCAGGCACAGTATGGATTGCACGTGATTGCACAAAGGTTAGAAAGGGTACCGTATCCCCGGATAACATGTATGGATAGCGTACACATTCAAAATATATGTCTCAGGAGGCAGGCTCAGACGGTGTTAGGCCCAGTATGGATTGCACGTGATTGCACAAAGGTTAGAAAGGGTACCGTATCCCCGGATAACATGTATGGATAGTGTACACATTCAAAATATATGTCTCAGGAGGCAGGCTCAGACGCTGTTAGGCCCAGTATGGATTGCACGTGATTGCACAAAGGTTAGAAAGGGTACCGTATCCCTGGATAACATGTATGGATAGCGTACACATTCAAAATATATGTCTCAGGACGCAGGCTCAGACGGTGTCAGGCACAGTATGGATTGCACGTGATTGCACAAAGGTTAGAAAGGGTACCGTATCCCCGGATAACATGTATGGATAGCGTACACATTCAAAATATATGTCTCAGGAGGCAGGCTCAGACGGTGTTAGGCCCAGTATGGATTGCACGTGATTGCACAAAGGTTAGAAAGGGTACCGTATCCCCGGATAACATGTATGGATAGCGCACACATTCAAAATATATGTCTCAGGAGGCAGGCTCAGACGGTGTTAGGCCCAGTATGGATTGCATGTGATTGCACAAAGGTTAGAAAGGGTACCGTATCCCCGGATAACATGTATGGATAGCGTACACATTCAAAATATATGTCTCAGGAGGCAGGCTCAGACGGTGTCAGGCCCAGTATGGATTGCACGTGATTGCACAAAGGTTAGAAAGGGTACCGTATCCCTGGATAACATGTATGGATAGCGTACACATTCAAAATATGTCTCAGGAGGCAGGCTCAGACGGTGTCAGGCACAGTATGGATTGCACGTGATTGCACAAAGGTTAGAAAGGGTACCGTATCCCCGGATAACATGTATGGATAGCGTACACATTCAAAATATATGTCTCAGGAGGCAGGCTCAGACGGTGTTAGGCCCAGTATGGATTGCACGTGATTGCACAAAGGTTAGAAAGGGTACCGTATCCCTGGATAACATGTATGGATAGCGTACACATTCAAAATATATGTCTCAGGAGGCAGGCTCAGACGGTGTCAGGCCCAGTATGGATTGCACGTGATTGCACAAAGGTTAGAAAGGGTACCATATCCCTGGATAACATGTATGGATAGCGTACACATTCAAAATATATGTCTCAGGAGGCAGGCTCAGACGGTGTCAGGCACAGTATGGATTGCACGTGATTGCACAAAGGTTAGAAAGGGTACCGTATCCCCGGATAACATGTATGGATAGCGTACACATTCAAAATATATGTCTCAGGAGGCAGGCTCAGATGGTGTTAGGCCCAGTATGGATTGCACGTGATTGCACAAAGGTTAGAAAGGGTACCGTATCCCTGGATAACATGTATGGATAGCGTACACATTCAAAATATATGTCTCAGGAGGCAGGCTCAGACGGTGTCAGGCCCAGTATGGATTGCACGTGATTGCACAAAGGTTAGAAAGGGTACCGTATCCCTGGATAACATGTATGGATAGCGTACACATTCAAAATATATGTCTCAGGAGGCAGGCTCAGACGGTGTCAGGCACAGTATGGATTGCACGTGATTGCACAAAGGTTAGAAAGGGTACCGTATCCCCGGATAACATGTATGGATAGCGTACACATTCAAAATATATGTCTCAGGAGGCAGGCTCAGACGGTGTTAGGCCCAGTATGGATTGCACGTGATTGCACAAAGGTTAGAAAGGGTACCGTATCCCCGGATAACATGTATGGATAGCGTACACATTCAAAATATATGTCTCAGGAGGCAGGCTCAGACGGTGTTAGGCCCAGTATGGATTGCACGTGATTGCACAAAGGTTAGAAAGGGTACCGTATCCCCGGATAACATGTATGGATAGCGTACACATTCAAAATATATGCCTCAGGAGGCAGGCTCAGACGGTGTTAGGCCCAGTATGGATTGCACGTGATTGCACAAAGGTTAGAAAGGGTACCGTATCCCCGGATAACATGTATGGATAGCGTACACATTCAAAATATATGTCTCAGGAGGCAGGCTCAGACGGTGTTAGGCCCAGTATGGATTGCACGTGATTGCACAAAGGTTAGAAAGGGTACCGTATCCCCGGATAACATGTATGGATAGCGTACACATTCAAAATATATGTCTCAGGAGGCAGGCTCAGACGGTGTCAGGCACAGTATGGATTTGACGGCCCAGATTACACAGCGGAGGAGCAGGGAGAGGTAAAGATTGCAAATGCTGGGGCCCTGCCCAAGCAAGGGGGGCCCACTCGTGGGGGTCGGTACTGGCACTGGGCCCCTCATAGTACAGCGGTGTGTCTGACGGCGGGTGTGCACCACCACCGTCAGAGACACTTGATTGCACTATGAGGGACCCTGTGCCAGTGCCCGCGCCCAAGAGTCGGCCTACCCACCTGTCCAGGGCAACGGCACTCGCACGGTGTCGTGCGGTAGGTGGTGACCCCGGCCATGGGGGGAGGCAGCACAGTTAGGGAGTTTTAGAAAGTGGCATATGTTGATGTTGGACATTCAGCTGATGCAAAAGGCGAAAGAGGTGAAGTACCAGGAAGAGGTGGACCAAAGCAAGCCATTTTTCTGTCACCCTATGTGTCATCAGGGGAAGGTGGGACAAAATCCTTGGAAACCCATGCGTGGTTCATTTTAATGAAGGTTAGATCATCCACATTTTGGGTTGACAGACGGGTCCTTTTTTCTGTCAGGATTGATCCAGCTGCACTGAAGACTCTTTCTGATAGCACACTTGCAGCTGGGCAAGCGAGCTCCTGTAAGGCATATTGGGCCAATTCAGGCCAGGTGTCCAGTTTAGCGGCCCAATAGTCAAAGGGGAATGACCTGTGTGGGAGATCATTGATATGGGAGGAAAAGTAGTTTGTAACCATAGTTGACAACTGCTGTCTCCTGTCACTTTCCATCGATGCAGTATTACCAGTTGTGTGAGCGGTATTTGAAAAATCAGTCCACAACATTGTCATGAAACCCCTGTCTCCAACGCCACTTCTGCTGTGTGCACCACGAACACCTCTGCCAAGCTGCCCCCGGCCCGTACGGCTCGTGTGAGAACCATCACCGCTGCTGTGTGCTGGGAATGCCTCAAGCAACCGATTTACCAGAGTTGCTTGTTTATTAGCCAATATTAGGTCAAGGTTCTCCTGTGGCATGATGTTTTGTAATTTGCCTTTATAGCGTGGATCCAGGATGTTGGCCAACCAGTAGTCGTCATCGTTCATCATTTTGGCAATGCGGGGGTCCCTTTTTAGGATCCCCAAGGCATAATCTGAGATGTGGGCCAATGTTCCCGGTGTCAATGATGCACTGCGAGTGCTGGGTGGAGGAGCACTTTCTGGCAAATCCACATCCCTCCAGTCACGCACAAACCCTGTACCAGACCTTGCCACGCCAACATTTTCACTTGCCCCACGAGATGCATCCTCCTCCCCTAAGTAATCATCCCCATCATCCTCCTCCTCCTCCTCTTCTTCCTCCACCTCGTCCAGGAGACGTCCCTGAGCAGACAATGGCTGAATGTCATCAAGGATTCCCTCCTCCTCTTCCTCCTCATCAACATTGGCTGCAGACGCCTGCTCCTTAAGGTGCGTCAAAGTTTGCATGAGCAGACGCATAAGTGGGATGCTCATGCTTAGGATGGCGTCGTCTGCGCTTACCAGCCGTGTGCATTCCTCAAAACACTGAAGGACTTTACAGAGGTCTTTCAGCTTCGACCACTGCACACCTGTCAACTCCATGTCTGCTCTCAAAGTGCCTGGCCGTGTATCCTCCCACAAATGCATTATGGCCTGCCTCTGCTCGCACAGCCGCTCCACCATGTGCAGGGTGGAGTTCCACCTTGTTGCAATGTCGATAATGAAGCGGTGGTTGGGAAGGTGGAGCAATCGCTGCAGCTTCTGCATACGAACGGAGTGTACAGGCGACCGGCGGATGTGCGTTCACAGTCTTCGCACCTTCTGGAGCAGGGCTGTTAACTCCGGATAATTTTTGAGGAAGCACTGCACCACCAGGTTCAAGGTGTGAGCCAAGCAAGGTATGTGGCTGAGTTTTGAAAGGGCTATGTCTGCCACAAAATTACGGCCGTTATCACTAACTACCTTGCCTGCCTCAAGATGTACACTGCCCAGCCATGACTCAGTTTGTCGCTTCAAGTACTCAGCCAGCACCTCGGCGGTGTGTCTGTCGCCCAAACACATCATCTGTAGTGTTGAGCATTCCGATACCGCAAGTATCGGGTATCAGCCGATACTTGCTGTATCGGAATTCCGATACCGACTTCCGATATTTTTTCAATATCGGAATTCGGCATCGGAATCGGAAGTTCAAAGTTGATTGACAGCCTGACGTCATCATGATGCGCGGTGTGTGCGCATCATGATGCGCCGTCATTTCGGGCCTTCCGGGGGTCTCTGCCGGCCTGCCGGGGGCTGTGTGGACTGCCCGGGGTCTGTACCGGCCTGCCGGGGGGCTGTGCCGGCCTGCCGGTGGTCTGTGCACCCTGTGGGGGTCTGTACCGGCCTGCCGGGGGGCTGTGCCGGCCTGCCGGTGGTCTGTGCACCCTGTGGGGGTCTGTACCGGCCTGCCAGGGGGGCTGTGCTGGCCTGCCGGTGGTCTGTGCACCCTGTGGGGGTCTGTACCGGCCTGCCGGGGGGCTGTGCCGGCCTGCCGGGGGGCTGTGCTGATGTCCAGGGGTCTGTGCAAGCATCGTCCGATGGGACTACAAGTCCCATCGGGCGATGCCTGCTACCATGACAGTGATTGACACATTAGCCAATGATGGGACAGTAGTAGTCCCATCATCCGGCTAATGTGTTAAATGTTAAAAAAAAAAAAAAAAAAATACTACATACATACTACATACATACTACATGCATGCTACATACATACTACATGCTACATACATACTACATGCTACATACATACTACATATATACTACATGCATGCTACATACATACTACATGCTACATACATACTACATATATACTACATGCATGCTACATACATACTACATGCTACATACATACTACATGCTACATACATACTACATATATACTACATACATACTACATACATGCTACATACATGCTACATACATACTACATACATACTACATGCATGCTACATACATACTACATACATGCTACATACATACCACATATATACTACATACATGCTACATGCTACATACATACTACATACATACTACATACATGCTACATACATACTACATATATACTACATGCATGCTACATACATACTACATATATACTACATGCATGCTACATACATACTGCATGCTACATGCATGCTACATACATACTACATACATACTACATGCATGCTACATACATACTACATACATACTACATACATG
Organism: Dendrobates tinctorius; assembly: GCF_039654945.1. NCBI lineage: Eukaryota > Metazoa > Chordata > Amphibia > Anura > Dendrobatidae > Dendrobates > Dendrobates tinctorius. Next base: position 2,762,846 of record NW_027361728.1, on the reverse strand, counting down.
CTACATACATACCACATACATACTACATACATGCTACATACATACCACATATATACTACATACATGCTACATGCTACATACATACTACATACATACTACATACATGCTACATACATACTACATATATACTACATGCATGCTACATACATACTACATATATACTACATGCATGCTACATACATACTGCATGCTACATGCATGCTACATACATACTACATACATACTACATGCTACATACATACCACATATATACTACATACATACAATACATTCATACAATACATACATAGACATACAGTACATATAACATAGAGTAACATACTTACCAATACTTGTCACATTGTTCCCCGAAGCCATTGTCTTTTCCGGAATAAATATTAACTTAACAAACCACAAAAATACTCACCCACGATCCGAAGCAGTCCACGAGTGTGTCCCACGACGATCTTGGGTAGAGAACTGCAGCATCAGATGATGCTGCCGTTCTCTACGGGCTGCAGGAATCCAATGACGGAAGGTAGGTATCCTTATGCTGCAGTTCTCTACCCAAGATCGTCGTGGGACACACTCGTGGACTGCTTCGGATCGTGGGTGAGTATTTTTGTGGTTTGTTATGTTAATATTTATTCCGGAAAAGACAATGGCTTCGGGGAACAATGTGACAAGTATTGGTAAGTATGTTACTCTATGTTATATGTACTGTATGTCTATGTATGTATTGTATGAATGTATTGTATGTATGTAGTATATATGTGGTATGTATGTAGCATGTAGTATGTATGTAGCATGCATGTAGCATGCAGTATGTATGTAGCATGCATGTAGTATATATGTAGTATGTATGTGGTATGTATGTAGCATGTAGTATGTATGTAGCATGCATGTAGTATGTATGTAGTATGTATGTAGCATGCATGTAGTATATATGTAGTATGTATGTAGCATGTAGTATGTAGCATGCATGTAGTATATATGTAGTATGTATGTAGCATGTAGTATGTATGTAGCATGCATGTAGTATATATGTAGCATGTAGCATGCATGTAGCATGCATGTAGTATGTATGTAGTATGTATGTGGTATGTATGTAGCATGCATGTAGTATGTATGTAGTATATATGTGGTATGTATGTAGCATGTAGTATGTATGTAGCATGCAGTATGTATGTAGCATGCATGTAGTATGTATGTAGTATATATGTAGTATGTATGTTGCATGTAGTATTTATGTAGTATGAATGTAGCATGTATGTAGTATGTAGTATGAATGTAGCATGTATGTAGTATGTATGTAGTATGCATGTTGTATGCATGTAGCATGTATGTAGCATGTAATTTTTTTTTTTTTTTTTTTTTACATTCAACACATTAGCCGGATGATGGGACTACTACTGTCCCATCATTGGCTAATGTGTCAATCACTGTCATGGTAGCAGGCATCGCCCGATGGGACTTGTAGTCCCATCGGACGATGCCTGCACAGACCCCCGAAGCGTGCACAGACCACCGGCAGGCCGGCACAGCCCCCCGGCAGGCCGGCACAGCCCCCCGGAGCCTGCACAGACCACCGGCAGGCCGGCACAGCCCCCCGGCAGGCCGGCACAGCCCCCCGGAGCCTGCACAGCCCCCCGGCAGGCCGGCACAGCCCCCCGGCAGGCCGGCACAGCCCACCGGAGCCTGCACAGACCACCGGCAGGCCGGCACAGCCCCCCGGCAGGCCGGCACAGACCACCGGAGCCTGCACAGACCCCCTGGCAGGCCGGCACAGCCCCCCGAAAGGCCCGTACAGACCCCAGAGAGGCTGTACAAGGCAAAAACAGGGTTTTTCTTATTCCGATACCGGAAGTCCCATAGACTTGAATGGGACTTCCGGTATCGGAATCGGCGATACCGATACTTTTTTTAAAGATCGGCCGATCCATTCCGATCTGATACTTTGAAGTATCGGACGGTATCGCTCAACTCTAATCATCTGCAACACAGCCTGCTGACGCTTTCCACTAGCTACTCAATAGGGGGACACATCGTGTGCAACAGTGGCAGCTGCAGATGGAGTGCTCGTACGACTGCGCTCTGTGGACGAGCTTTCGCTTCTGGAGGAGGAGGAGGAGGATGAGGAGGAGGGTCGAACGCCTACAGCCAACTGTTTCCTATACCGTGGGCTAGGCAGCACTGTCCCACCACCGCTGTCCCCTGTGGACCCTGCATCCACCACATTAACCCAGTGCGCAGTGATGGACACGTAACGGCCCTGGCCATGCCGACTGGACCATGCATCAGTTGTGAGGTGCACCTTTCTGCTCACTGACTGCTTGAGTGCATGGACAATGCGGTCTTTCACATGATGGTGGAGGGCTGGGATGGCTTTGCGAGAGAAGAAGTGGCGACTGGGTAGGTCATAGCGTGGTAATGCATAGGCCATGAGTTCGCGGAAAGCTGTGCTTTCCACCAACCAAAAGGGCATCAACTCAAAAGAGATTAGTTTGGCAATGTGGGCGTTCAAACCCAGTGTACGCGGATGAGAGACTGAGTACTTTCTTGACCTACTCATAGTGTCTGGGAGGGTGAGCTGGACTTGAGAGCTGCATATGGTGGAAGTAGCGGTGGACAGGGCGGACTGAGAGAGGGTTGATGATGGTGATGGAGTTGGTGTTCTTTCTGATGGCCTAGAATCAGTCTTTCGTTGATATAACAGTGGGATTCCCTGACTGCTGTGGTCTTGCAACGACACCTCAACATTTGCTGCTGTGCTAACCGGTGGGCTTACAGTGGGGGAAACAATGTAGCGTTGCTGACTACCTTCGTTGTGATCAGTTGCACATGTGGCACTTGAGGTTTGGTGTTGTGTCCACGCTTGCAAGTGCATGCTGGTTAAATGTCTAAGCATGCAACTGGTATTCAAATTTTTCAGATTTTTCCCTCGGCTAAAGGTCTTTGCGCACTTCTTACAGATAAACTTGGCATGATCATGAGGATTTTGTTCAAAAAAGTGCCACACTGCACTCTTCCCACTTTGGCAGACATTTTGCGGCCTAGCACGCTGTGATCTTTTGACCCTCTGGACAAGCTGTCCAGCAACTCTTTTGATGTTTGGAACCTGTCTTTGGAGTGCTCCGGGCCTGCCAGATAACAGCTGTTGCGATGTCGATGTCTGCTGTGGATGCTCCTCATCTGAGCTATTGGAAGCAGCACCCTCTTCCCCCAATGGATGCCAATCTGGGTCAACAACTGGGTCATCCATCACCTCCTCTTCTATGTCATGTGCACCTTTCTCTGTGTCACCGTGTATGGTGGTATAGTGTGCGGGAAGGGGCACCTGAGTCTCATCAGGGTCAAAATCTGGCTCTGTACACTGCGAGGACAATGTAGTGCTCTGAGTGAATGTACCAGCAGAATCATCCATCAGCGGCTGTGCATCAGTCCACTCCATGTCAGATTCATCTTGGCCTGGGTAATTCACCATTTCACTTGATAATCCAGGCATGGTATGTGAAAACAGCTTCATAGAGTAATCAGTAGTATGGCCTGCGTCATCCTTCAATCTTGGTTGGGGTGAAGGACACAAGGAAAGGTGTGGTTCATGAACATGAGCCTCCAATGACGACTCAGTGCTTTTACTTTTTACAACTGAATAAGAGGAGGCGATAGAGCTGGAGGCTGAGTCAGCAATGTAAGATAAAACTTTTTCCTGATGCTCTGCCTTTAAAAGCGGTTTGCCAACTCCTAGAAAACTAAGTGTTCGAGGCCTTATGTAGCCAGACGATGACGCAGGGTCAGCACCTCCTGCATTCGGTCCTATTTTGCTCTTGCCACTACCATCAGATCCACCACCAACACCATCATTACCAGCTGCCAACCCCCGCCAAATTCCACGGCCTCTTCCACCAGCCTTCCTCATTTTTGGTAGAAATGTAGACAAAATCCAACAAACTATATAGTAATGTAAAACAAGGTACAAGGTGTCTATAGGACAGGGGAGATTTAGAATTTCTGCACACACTTGTGGACAGTGGACACTTTTGGATTGTGTGAGGCCCACTGATATCTGAGCGCTATGTGACAGGCTCGATGGCACAGCTGCCTGTGACCAAAGTGACGAGAGGATAATGGAGATTTTGAATCTCTGCGCACACTTTTGGACACTGGACACTTGTAGATTGTGTGAGGCCCACTGATATCTGAGAGCTATGTGACACGCTCGATGGCACAGCTGCCTGTGACCAAAGTGACGAGAGGATAATGGAGATTTTGAATCTCTGCGCACACTTTTGGACACTGGACACTTGTGGATTGTGTGAGGCCCACTGATATCTGAGCGCTATGTGACAGGCTCGATAGCACAGCTGCCTGTGACCAAAGTGACGAGAGGATAATGGAGATTTTGAATCTCTGCGCACACTTTTGGACACTGGACACTTGTGGATTGTGTGAGGCCCACTGATATCTGAGCGCTATGTGACACGCTCGATGGCACAGCTGCCTGTGACCAAAGTGACGAGAGGCTAATGGAGATTTTGAATCTCTGCGCACACTTTTGGACACTGGACACTTGTGGATTGTGTGAGGCCCACTGATATCTGAGCGCTATGTGACACGCTTGATGGCACAGCTGTGACCAAAGTGACGAGAGGATAATGGAGATTTTGAATTTCTGCGCACACTTTTGGACACTGGACACTTGTGGATTGTGTGAGGCCCACTGATATCTGAGCGCTATGTGACAGGCTCGATGGCACAGCTGCCTGTGACAAAAGTGAAGAGAGGATAATGGAGATTTTGAATCTCTGCGCACACTTTTGGACACTGGACACTTGTGGATTGTGTGAGGCCCACTGATATCTGAGCGCTATGTGACAGGCTCGATGGCACAGCTGCCTGTGACCAAAGTGACGAGAGGATAATGGAGATTTTGAATCTCTGCGCACACTTTTGGACACAGGACACTTGTGGATTGTGTGAGGCCCACTGATATCTGAGCGCTATGTGACACGCTCGATGGCACAGCTGCCTGTGACCAAAGTGACGAGAGGATAATGGAGATTTTGAATCTCTGTGCACACTTTTGGACACTGGACACTTGTGGATTGTGTGAGGCCCACTGATATCTGAGCACTATGTGACACGCTCGATGGCACAGCTGCCTGTGACCAAAGTGACGAGAGGATAATGGAGATTTTGAATCTCTGCGCACACTTTTGGACACTGGACACTTGTGGATTGTGTGAGGCGCACTGATATCTGAGCGCTATGTGACACGCTCGATGGCACAGCTGCCTGTGACCAAAGTGACGAGAGGATAATGGAGATTTTGAATCTCTGCGCACACTTTTGGACACTGGACACTTGTGGATTGTGTGAGGCCCACTGATATCTGAGCGCTATGTGACACGCTCGATGGCACAGCTGCCTGTGACCAAAGTGACGAGAGGATAATGGAGATTTTGAATCTCTGCGCACACTTTTGGACACTGGACACTTGTGGATTGTGTGAGGCCCACTGATATCTGAGCGCTATGTGACAGGCTCGATGGCACAGCTGTGACCAAAGTGACGAGAGGATAATGGAGATTTTGAATCTCTGCGCACACTTTTGGACACTTGTGGATTGTGTCAGGCCCACTTATATCTGAGCGCTATGTGACAGGCTCGATGGCACAGCTGCCTGTGACAAAAGTGACGAGAGGATAATGGAGATTTTGAATCTCTGCGCACACTTTTGGACACTGGACACTTGTGGATTGTGTGAGGCCCACTGATATCTGAGCGCTATGTGACAGGCTCGATGGCACAGCTGCCTGTGACCAAAGTGACGAGAGGATAATGGAGATTTTGAATCTCTGCGCACACTTTTGGACACTGGACACTTGTGGATTGTGTGAGGCCCACTGATATCTGAGCGCTATGTGACACGCTCGATGGCACAGCTGCCTGTGACCAAACTGACGAGAGGATAATGGAGATTTTGAATCTCTGCGCACACTTTTGGACACTGGACACTTGTGGATTGTGTGAGGCCCACTGATATCTGAGCGCTATGTGACACGCTCGATGGCACAGCTGCCTGTGACCAAAGTGACGAGAGGATAATGGAGATTTTGAATCTCTGCGCACACTTTTGGACACTGGACACTTGTGGATTGTGTGAGGCCCACTGATATCTGAGCGCTATGTGACAGGCTCGATGGCACAGCTGTGACAAAAGTGACTAGAGGATAAGGGAGATTGGATTGCTTTTAAAAAAGCAGTTTGCGGAGCAGTGGGTAAACAGCAATGCCAGCGTGTCAGGAAGCCTTAAAAAGCAGCCCAACAACCAACACCACTGATACACCACAATATAGCCTCCCCTTGCACTGCACACACAGTGACTTGTGTGTTGTGCAGGCCAAATCGCTAGCAGCAGAAGCAGTTTTTTTGTCTTCTTCCCTGCCTAACGCTCTCCCTACAGAATCAGCAGCAACCTCTCCCTATACTAAGATCGGCAGAAGTAAGATGGCAGTCGGCGTGCACGCCCTTTTATACCCCCTGTGACGCCCACCAAAGCAAGCCAATCACTTGCATGCCCTTCTGAAAGATGGTGGTGACCCGTGCCTAGGTCATCACGTTGCCCACAGTGTCCGTGGATCCTGATTGGCTGAAAAAGAGCGCAAAACAAACTTTTGAAACGCGACTTTGGCGCGTAAGTCGCCGACCTCGTGGCCGACCTCATCCTAGGGTCGGGTTTCGTTTTATGAAACCCGACTTTGCCAAAAGTCGGCGACTTTTGAAATTTTTCGACCCGTTTCGCTCAACTCTACCCCCTGCTCAATACAGGATTTACTAAACCATCTATGACAGATGACTGTCCAGCCTCTGTTTGAAGACTTCCATTGGAGTAGAAATCACCAGCAAGCTGTATGTCGCTGTAGGTGAGCTGGTATTTCTTACATTTTTTACTTCTATAAAGTAATGACTTTAGTGAGGTGAATAGTTATGTGTACTGATGTTTTAGTTATTTTGTCCTATTTGCTGTTTGCTTTACGATGAAAAGAAAACAAAATGTTCAAAGTTGTTGGCGTGTTCATTACATGAACTGATACAAACCCTCAAGAGAAACCAATGAAATTCCTTGTTGTGAGGTAGCAAAACACCAAAAATGTCAAGGAGGGGTGAATATTTTCACAATCCACTGTATGGTCAGCAGGGTCCTCGCTCTTCACTGTAGAGTATAAGCTCTTATGGTTACCGTAATTCTCTCTCTCTCCTGTATAGTGTGAGCTCTTTTGGTTAGCAGGATTCTCTCTCTTGCCTGTAAAGTGTAACCTCTTAGGCCGGGGTCACACTAACCGACGCAAAATAAGGTCCGTATTTTACATGCGTAATACAGATGAATGACCCCTAAATAGTGCTCTGTATGTCATTCGTAAGCAAGGTGTGGTTGCGTATTTTGTGCATGTCAGCATCCGTATGTAATCTGTATGTAATCCGTATGGCATCCGTATGGCAAGATTTTCTCGCAGGCTTGCAAAATGGACATTTAACGGTTTTGAGGCCTGCAAACTAATTAAATCATTAGCCTGCACCCTACTTATTGGCTCAGGAACAGGTGACTGCCTCCATTCTGTCCATTTGTGACCTTGTCTTGACTAGGTGTGTTGGTGTATGTGCAACATGGCAGAAAGTCTGAGTTTCAACACAACTGAGCAGGTTCTCTTCAACTGGCTTTTGTTACGCTGCTTTGGTCAACCATACCCAGTGATAGTGGATCCGCGGAGGAGGAGACGCATGTGGGTCCATCCACTTTTGAGGCAACGACTCACAAGAGGTAATTTTCACCGCCTCTATTCTTCTCTGCGGGAGCATCCGGAAAAATTTTACCAATACTGTCGTATGGGCCTTGCAACATTTGATCTACTCTTGGAGACAATGCGCCCTGGGATAACCTTTCAGGACACAAGGATGCGCAAAGCTATATCAGCAGAGGAGCAACTTCTACTCACAATACGGTATGTACTACACAACCAATTTCTCTATGTTCATGATGTGTTGCCCAAAGTATGTATTTTTTGCTTCTTGGGCTAAGTTTAATGCCCTCATCTTATTCCAGATATGTTTAAACTTACAGACCCGAATGTTATGTGTAATATGTACTGAATATCACTTAGTCATTTTGTGACAAAATATATGTGTGTTAGTAGATCTGAATCACTAGCAAGTTTGGTATGTATGTACCTGGTCTTTTGTTAATTTATGCATTCTAAAATGTTCCATTTCTGTTGTTCTTCAGCTTCCTGTCCACTGGCCTGTCTTATGCCGCACCTCCACCATGAGTTTCTCATTGGAAGATCTACCATTTCTGGCATAGTCAGGTCGACATGTAGTGAAATATGGTCAAGACTACATCAACTCATCATGCCCGAGCCCAGGATGGAAGACTGGTTGAGGATATCAAGGGACTTTGAGGAGGAATGCCAGTTTCCTAATTGTATTGGGACCCTTGATGGCAAACATATCCGGGTGCGTAAGCCGCCGAACTCTGGCTCCTAATTCTTCAATTATAAAGAATACTTTTCTGTTGTATTGTTGGCTCTGGCCAACCCTCAAAACAAGTTTATAATTGTTGACATTGGGCCTATGGAAGGACGGGAGACTCTAGAGTCTTCAATACTTCTATTATGGATCGGCGGCTATGCACCAACCAGTTGGATCTAACACCACCACGTCAGCTACCATGCTCCACTCAAGAATCAGTCCCTTATGTCCTTGTGGCAGATGAGGCGTTTCAGTTAACGCGCAATGTCATGAGGCCATATCCCCGATGCAACCTGGACCACCGGCGCAGAATTTTTAACTTGCGCCTATCACGTGTTCGGCGACTGGTGGAGTGTTCCTTTGGCATTCTTTGTGCCAAATGGCAGGTACTCCAGTCTGCCATTCAGCTGAGTGAACAAAAAAATGTTAATGAAGTTGTTAAAGCCTGTGTGGTTCTTCATAACTTCACCAGGATACATGATTGTTCCTCCTTTGCTGATGTTGTGCGTGGGTCGGACAATGTGCGTAGGGCGAGACCACCTATCAACCCTCATCGTAGACCTCTCTCTGGGCTCAAAGTGCGTGATATTTTCACAAATTACTTTATGTCACCTGAGGGGGAGACTTCTTGGCAAGAGCATCCTGTGTCTGTTATAATTTTTTGGTTTATGTCTGTCTAAATAAACTGTGTTCCAAATTATTATGCAAAAAGAGTTTAGGAGTGATAAGATTACAGTTTTTTTGTTTGTCATTTAAACTCATTGATGGTGATGTGTGTCAGGGCTCTTTATATCACTGAAAGCAATTGCAGATACCTGTGCAAATTAGTTTGGCAGGTGTGTCCAAATAAAGGCAAGACTACTTAAGAAGGCTGTTCCACATTATTAAGCAGCCTACATTTTTTGCCAAAATGGGAAAGAAAAAGGATGTGTTGGCTGCTGAGAAGCAACAAATTGTGGAGTATTTAGGTCAAGGCATGACTACAATCAACATTGCCATCAAGAAGTATGTAGCTGATTCCCAGCACACACGTGTGCGTGCTGATAAGGAAAAATTGAGGACTCTTTCCAACAGGCAATTGCGTCAGGTTAAAAGAGAAGCTGCAAAAATGCCTTGTCATAGCAGCAGACAAGTTTTTGAAGCTGCTGGTGCCTCCAACGTCCCCCGAACAACAAGATGTAGGGTCCTTCAGAGGTTTGCAGCTGTGCGTAAGCCATCCTGTCGACCACCTCTATCCACTGCACACAAGCAGAAACGGCTCCAATGGGCCAAACGATACATGAAGACTGACTTCCAAACTGTTTTGTTCACCGATGAGTGCCGTGCAACGCTCGATGGTCCAGATGGATGGAGTGGAGGATGGCTGGATGATGGACACCACAAGAAAACACTGCTAAGGCACCAACAAGGAGGAGGTGGAGTAATGTTTTGGGCTAGAATCATGGGGAGAGAGATTGTCGGCCCCTTTAGGATCCCTGAAGGGGTAAAGATGAACTCCATAATCTATGTGGAGTGTCTATAACAGCACTTCCTGCCATAGTTCAAGACGAAGAACCGTGCATTCCACAGCAAGATCATTTTCATGCATGATAATGCACCGTCTCATGCTGCAAATAACACATCTGCATCTCTGGCTGCTATGGGCATAAAAGAGGACAAACTTATGGTGTGGCCACCATCTTCCCCTGTCCTCAACCCCATTGAGAACCTCTGGAGCATCATCAAAAGTAGTGTCTATGATGGCGGGAGGCAGTTCACATCTAAGCAACAGCTCTGGGAGGGTATTCTGTCCACATGCAAAACAATTGAAGCACAAACCATCCAAAAACTGACAAATTCAATGGACGAGAGAGTTCAGAAGCTTTTTTCGAACAAGGGCTTTTTTCGAACAAGGGGTCCTATGTGCAAATGTAACATCACTTAGAAAAAAGTTTTGACCTGAAAACTGTTTGATTTCATTTTGTATTAAGCTGATAATGCTGATAATTTCACAATTGACCATTTTTTTGTTCAAAATAAAAATAAAAAGGTTGAAAACTCTGCTGTGCATAATAATTTGGAACATGCATTTTGAGTGTTTCTTATTTTTAAAAATATACTGTTTTCATAGGCAGTTTGTTCAAAAACATTGCAATTATACTAGAATATTAGATGACTGGAAAATAACAATGACTTCAATTCATATAGGTAATTTAGAGAAAATATGAGGAAATATTTTTTGCATAATAATTTGGAACACAGTGTATATATATTTAAACTCCTTATGATTCTATGACTGTTTAATTGCATTGATAAGTGTATGTTAGTATGCTGACACCGTTTTTAGAATTGAGGCAGAGACGTAAAATGTAGTAGACAAATGTTTACTTTTGCCTTTTTTTTTTTCAAGAAAAACATTATTGCCATATGATAAATGTGGCAATGGGCCAAATTGGCCTTTGTGCAGATGTGAACATTGGGTACAAATAACATTTTCTGACATACAAAACAACCACAAAACCATTAGGCAATACCAAAATGGCAACATTATAAATTTTGGTAGGTCGGGGGAGCAGAAGGTGGAAGACCAGCCTGTGTTTGCTGCTGGCTACTTTGCCCAACTTGGCCATCGCCCTGTGTGGGGGCATACTGTTGCCCATGATGTGGGTAGTGTACTGCCTCCTGGGTTTGTGGTTGGTACTGGCCAGAGTGATACTGGAGAGGGGCCTCTTGTTGGGGCTGGTAGGCCAGTGTTTCACCCACCAAAATAGCCATGTCGTCCTCATCCAGGTTGGGACCAGCCTCCAACACTGGGTGGGAACAAGTGGCCATATTGGTGAGGTTGGCTAGAGCCAGACATATGTGGCTGTTGTTGAAAAGGTTGGGTAGGGGGAGGAAGGGGGTGAGGTGTAGGCCCACGTATTTGAGGATCCTTAGAGCCTGCTTGAGCAAGCATGTGTGTGGGGTGTCTAAGGCGCAGGTGAAAGCTGCCACCTCTCCAGATAGTCAAATAACTCATATGGGGTATTGGGGTGTGTGCTTGCATCAAGCAGGATCTGAAAACATCCTCAAATACATAGCCTCACCTCACGGGAAAGGGCATGAAGATAAAGGGCCAGGCCGCGTGAGTATGCCTCCTCGCCATCATCATTATTGACTCTAGCCAGATAGTTCAGTTCCCCTGTGTCAACATTGGTATGGGTATCTTGGGCAGGGATATGGTGCATTCTTCTTCCTCGCCTGGATGGTCCAGCAGGCTGTGGGGAGCCCCGGATCTGGGCAGTTGGGCTGCTGCTGATGTTGCCCTGCTCCTCCTGTATGACTGATGGTGCAGCAGCAGACGGTCCTGCTTGGGGATGTGGTCCTGGTGGTGGGGTTTGTGGTGCAGGCACTGGGTTTTCCTGAGAGGAATCTTCACCCATGCTTCTTAGAGCGGGAGAAGATGGGCCAGCCACCTCATCCCCTACAGACCCAAGATCTATCAGTATCTGAGCCAGTTCCTCTCTCCGTAAGGTTGGACTGAGTTCTGTTATGAAATAGAACAGAGCCAAAATGAAAGACATTTTTGTGGCCCTGTAAAGTATCTGTGTAATGTGGTGTGAGGTATCTACTTACGGTCTCAGATCCAGAATAGGAGCGAGGAAGGAGAGGCGATCATAATAAATATATTTTTGCCTTGAGTGGCCCGCATCACCACTCCTGGCCCGCTGCTGGCGTTCCCACCTGTATTGGTCGTGGATGCTGCGCCAGCATCTCATCACATCTTCCACTGCAATGTGACAGGAAATATTCTCAATTTCACATATTTGCTAGGTCAAATTTGCTACCAGTAGCCTAGGCATGTGGCCTTCTAGGGTGTGCTTTCTACCCAGGGTGGCATATATAATTGGCGCATCCAGGCCAGATACACAGGGTCACAATAGTTCAGGTATCAAGTAACTACACTTAATAACTTGGTTGGCTAGGAGGATGAGGAGCTTGTGGCCTGGGCCAAAGTATGGCAGTGTAAAACCATGGGTCACATAAAAATCTACCCTCCTCATGAGGCAAAAAGTCCAAGCACAGGAGGGGGGGGCTGATTCTAAATGCCTTTTTTGATGTGAGGAAATTTTAAACAGTTTTTGGGTTGTACTTACTCAGCTGCTGCTGCTCCTCACGTGGCCGATCAGCAAAATTGTAGAACATCTGGCGACATATGCGCCTCCATGACACCTCCATGATGCCTCCTTTCTTGCCCGGTTGACGTAATGGGCATCATGTTGGCCCCATATTTCTGGCCGCTCCTGCACTAATACAATAAGCATCTCCACATTGAGGAAATATGGCGCCATGATGTTGCAGGACTCCGTGGAGGCGTACTTCCTGGATGTCTGGAGCGCTTTTTGAGCTAATTAGCATGTCTAAGCTTCCTGATGATGGATTGGCCAATTTCCTGTCATCTGCCAAAATACCTGCGTATTTCTCGCAAGTCACACGTTTGGTCTGTGTGTAATCCGTATTTTTTGCGCACCTATAGACTTGCATTGGTGTACTACGGACGTAGTATGCTGACAATCGCAGCATGCTGCGATTGGCATGGACCGTAGAATATGGACGAGAATTATACGGCTGTTGGGAGCTGCCCCATAGAGAATCATTTGTCCGTGTGTAATGCATGCTTTTAACACATCTCACTCGTCCATATTACTCTCTAGTGTGACCCCGGCCTTATAGTCAGCTGGGTTATTTTTTGTATTGAGATTCTCACAAATATGTTCACCACAAATCCAATTTTTGGGGAAAATTTTGTGAAGTCCATGAATTTGAATTTCTAATGATCGGCTCATCTCTAGCACACACTGTTCCCTTCATGGTTATGGTTAGGGTTAATGTGTTCTTGGCAGGGAAGAATACATCTTAAGCTCTCTGTGTGTATATAGTATTGCTATCACAAGGACTATTGTATGCATTATGCTTACGTGCTAGTCCTTAAAATTGTCCACCTTAGTAGGTGTATGGTTTCTGATAGGAAGAAATTGCTGTATCCTTGGGTAGTTTAGGCCATGACTGAGGCGATGACCATACTACTTGTGACCACAATGGGAGATGATGTGAGGCAGCTGTGACATGAGCTGAGTTGTGAGAAGAACAAGGTGGTTATGAATGAAGAAGAGCTGTAAAAACAATCCTGTGGTTCTGCAGTCCTATAAAGGTGCTTCTTGTTGTCCTGATATCCTATGAAGCTTTAAAATACATAATAAGTGCTGATGTAAAATATCTAAAGAACTACTAGGGCCAAAGTGTTGTGTTATGGTCACTTGTGGTCTAAAGCTAGCACGTCCTCAAGTTTATCCTGCTGAGTCTCTACTAGTATTTGTTGGTTTCTCTATCCCAAATTATACAAGCTCTGTTCCAATTCTCCTTTCATGTCTGCATTTAGAATAGTTTACAGGTTGATAGGATAAACCCCATTAGTAGAGAAATGTGAAACAGCCCCATATACTGTTTAATTGTGATATATAAAAGTAATAATTTTTATTATAGATTGCAATGCTTACTCATTTCTCTCAATTACACGATTAGGTAAGATATATACAAGTCCAAAAAATACGATATGTCTGGATTCTCTCTGAGAGCAAGTTTATAAAAATTGGGTAAGTAAACTGCAAAAAAAAAAATTAGTGGGGTTATCCGGGAATTATTTTTTTTCTATGGGGCTAAGCACTTACTGACAGGACTGTCAAGCTCGCCATGTCTGTTATGTCCGCCATGTCTGTTTTGCCTCATGACCCCTGGAGCGGTGTGCACGCGCATCTCATGTCTGCTATCCTGCATGTTCCCTAGAGCAGTGTGCACACTCACCTCATGACTGTTAGGCTGCAAGATGCCTGCGTTTCTGCTCTGCCTTCTGTGATCGTCTCTGCATGTCTGAAACCTCTGATCATGGTACCTTTCCTGGGTTCCAGCATTGTCTGGTTCTGCAATCATCTCTGCATGTCTGAAACCCCTGATTATGTGACCTTTCCTAGGTTCCAGCATTGTCTGGTTCTGCAATCATCTCTGCATGTCTGGAATCCCTGGTCATGTGACTGCACTCTGTGATCCTGGAGGATCTGAACTGGAAGTTCTCCCCTGGTCCTGACCCGGAAGTGGAGGTGCTATTGCCCTATATCAGACCGCCCCTCCCTATGCTCAGGGTCTGAGTATTGTGTTGCTTCCCTGCGTGGCTGCTTGGTCTGCTGGGTCACGCCCTCTATTCTGTGCCCCTGCACTCTGCCCTGTCGTGCGTCTCTGCACACGCTCTGTGCTTGTACTCCGTCTCTTGTCTCGTGTCATGTCTAGTGTTTGTCCTTTGTGCCTTGTTTTGTCTCTGCTTTGCTTTGCCTTGTAGTCCTTCCTTGTTCTGATTCCATTCTGTGCTTCTGTCTAGCTTCCGTTCCTTGTTCCGTACCTTGCCTTGCTCTGCCTTGTTCCTCCCTATGGTCTCTGTCATTGCTTGCTCTGCCTCGCTCTCTCCTATGGTGCTCTGTAGTGCTCCGTGGTACATGCACCATTCCTCCTCTCTTACTTTTGGTGCTCTTTTCCATGTCTAGTCCAAAGGCTCTGCCTTGGCCCTGCTCTGGGCTTCGGCCTACGCTCCGCTGCTAGACTCTTTCCTATTGTGCTCTCTTGCATGTTTCTAGGCTAGTCCCAAGGTTCTGCCTTGGCCCGGCTCTGGGCTTCGGCCTACGCTCCGCTGCTAGCTCTGTTCTTGCTCTGACCTGATTCCGAGTTTCTGCCTATGCTTCCATTCCTGGTTCCGTTCTCTGCCTAAGCTCTGTCTTGTTTCTCGCCTTGCCTTGCTGCTTCGTGTGCCCTTTGCATGTGCCTGGCCTTCCTAGCCTCCTGTTTGTGCCTCAGCCGTGCCCGCCCTAGCCGTGCCCGCCTGCTTGTGCCTCAGCCGTGTTCATCGGTCAGTGACAGCTGTGTCGCCTGCCTTGCCTGAGCTGGGTTCGCTGAAGTCTTGCCCGTCTGTCACTGCCACAGCGCGATCAGCTAGCCAGTGCCCCAGCCGTGCTCTCTGTGCTCCCTTGCACCTCACGCTGTTTCTGCACTGCGCTCTACATGCTCTCTAAAGAATGCGCAGGCCCTCGCCTGCTCCTTGGCATACCTTCCCGTGCTTCTGTAAAAGTACGAGCAGGTCTTGCCATGTACCTGTCGTGCCCTCTTGCACGTACAGGTCCTAACCCTGTCCTTGAACCCTGACCCTGGCATGCCTCTCTGCACATGCAGGACTCTGCCTCGCCTGACTCTGGCGTGCCTCTCTGCACGCGCAGGACTCTGCCTCGCCTGACCCTGGCGTGGCTCTCTGCAAGCACAGGACTCTGCCTTGAACCAGACCCTGGCGTGTCTCTCTGCATGCGCAGGACTCTGCCTTGAACCTTGACCCTGGCGTGCCTCTATGCACGCACAGGACTCTGCCTTGAACCTGACCCTGGCGTGTCTCTCTGCACATGCAGGACTCTGCCTCGTACCTTGACCCTGGCATGCCTCTCTGCATGCGCAGGACTCTGCCTTGAACTCTGTCCCTGGTGTGCCCTCAGCACGTGCAGGCCTCCGTCCTTGAGTCTGACCCTGGCGTGTCTCCTAGCACGCACCCTGCCTTGTATCCTGGTTTGCCTGCCGGATTCCTGAAGCCTGCCGACTGCTGCCAGAGGTCCGGAACCAGATGACTGCAGCCTGATGTCCGGAGCTGATGTCCGCAGCCTGATGCTTGGATCCTGTCGGTCGTTGCCAGATGTCCGGAGTCCGATGCCATCGCACCCTGCCTTGGACCTTGGCGTGTCTCCTTGCACGCACTCTGCCTTGGACTCTGGCGTGTCTCCTAGCATGCACCTTGTCTTGGACTCTAGCGTGTCTTAGCACGCATCCTTCCTAGAAACTCTGGTGTGACCAATAACATGTACCCTGCCCAGTACCCTGGTATGTTTTCTGCACGTGTTATGTCTGGAACATTTGGCATGCCCTTGCACGCACCTTGCCGTGTTTCACTGTTTGTGCCCTGCACCTGATTCCCTGTTTATGCCTTGCACCTGAATAAAGTGTGTAACCACGTTTGCTGAAGAAACCCTGTGACTTCGCTTTATGTTTCGCATCCTGTCCGTCTTGTTGCCAGACACTCAATAGTGTCCCCCTGAGCCGGCCGTCTGGTCCCAGCTGTCATGGTGGCTCACCCCCTTGGTCTTGCCCCTGACACTCCCTGTATAGGGGGTGGCTTCTCACAAGGTCAGCTCGCCCTAGGTGGGTGGGTGCCATGGCCAAGAGGGTCCACTCTCTAAAGAAAAACGACTCAGCGTAAGCTGACGCTCGTCACAGAAACATTGTTAACTACCTGCCTGTTCTGCCATGTGATGATCTCTCCTGGCTCAGATTGGTCACAAACCTCTCTTGGCAGTGATTCTCCTACTTACTGTGACATTACATCAACAGAACAGTTCCTTCTCTTTCGATCTGCCAATCAGCAAGCTGTCAGTCACCATGACATTGACAGTCACAGAAGAGAAAGAACTGCTCAATCAACATGACATCACATGAAAGTACCATTCTAAGCAGGGAGAGATAGTCTCACAGCAGAAATGGCAAGAAGTTAGCAAGTGCCTGCTGATAAGTACTTAGCTCCATATAAATAAGTCCTGGATGACTTCTTTAATGCTATACTTTAATCAAACAATCAAATTCATAATCAAATATATTTTACTTTTAGTGTTCTGGAAAAAGACCTCTCGTGTTCAGATATACACTCAAAATATAATTTTGGTCTTATGAAAGAAGAGCAGGAAGTCAGGTATAAACACCCCGATCCCCTCTCCTTTCCTCAATCTAATTTCTGGAATAATGTTATGCTGGTTTTCCAGTTTTTATAATTAAAGCAGATTGACTGTAAAATGAAAGGTTGATGCACAAATTGATGTCACTGATGAATATCTCTGATCACTCTCAGTGGATAAAATCATTCATTGTTGGTATCCAGTAGGTGAAAACCTGGTTATATAGGTCGGAGGCTCACTAGAAAGAAAGAGCTGCATTGTAACAAAACATACAGCTGCAGGATCGATAAGGCTTTTATCACTGACAACGAGAAGAGTTTTTTAAATCTGATCAGAAATGAAACAAATTATATTGTAAACCTACATAACTTTGCATTTTACAGTGATAAGGCTTTACTAAGATAAAACTAAAGTAGCACATAACGTTATAGATCTATGTCTTACGGCTATTGTACAGTTATTACTTGTATTATGTTTGGGCAGACAACGGATCTGTGGACTAAACACAATTACAGTGAAGGTCACTCCTGTGTGGAAACTGCTGTCAAAAGAGGTAAGATAATAATAAATCTTTATATAATATAAAATGCAGGCTGTTTACTGCATATTACAGTAAATCTAAATCTTTGTATGATATAACAGCAACATTCGCAATGTTTCACAAAATAATTAATTAAAATATAGGTAAGAATTCAAGATCAATTGCTTTTTAATGCTTACACATTCCAAAATATTGTGTTTCATGTTAAATTGACTTAAAGTATATCAATATAATAGTCATCCTCCAACTTACTTGTTACTCTTTTGCTATTTTTATACTGCAAAGTGAAAAAAATATGGGAAGCAGTAGTACACTTTTCAAAACTTAATTATTCTCAAGTTGTCTTGTGAGTAGCTCAAAACTTTTCATTCTCCTAATTTCCTAGTTTCTGAGGGGAAGGGAAGGAAGGATGCTTAGTGGCTTGCAAAATCATTCACCCCTTTGATTTTTACCTATTTTGTTGCATTACAACCTGTGTTTATATATTTTTGCAATCCGATTTGTGTTACTATGCAGCAGTACTAAATAGTTAAGTTGCTGAAGTGAGAAAATATAGTCAGAAATTAAAATTATGTTATCAAATAACTAAAAATTGGCATGTGCATATGTATTCACCCCTTTTGAAATGAAGTTTCTAAAAATTTCTGGTGCCAGCAATTGCCTTCATAAGTCATATGCTCAGTGATAAGAAGTCCACCTGTCTGCAATCTAAGTGTCACATGGTCTGTCAGTATATACACACCTTTTCTGAAAGGCACAGAGGCTGCAACACCTTCAGCAACATTGCGGTCAAAATTGTGCCATTTCAGGCCTCAATTTCAATTTTGTTGCAGTGTCTTAGCCAAGTTATTGACACCAGTTTGCTGAAAAAAAAATACAGGCCAGATGTTTTAAACTGGGGTTTCTCCCTCACACGGTCACATATCAGTGCGCTCAAAATTGTGTCATTTCAGGCCTCCATTTAAATTTTGTTGCAGTGTCTTAGGAAACTTATTGACACTAATTTGGTGAAAAAAAAATAGTTAACTTCAGGCCAGATATTTTTGCCCGCCACATGGATCGCATATCATTGCAGTCAAAATTGTATTGTTTCAGGCCTCCATTTAAATTTTGTTTCAGTTTCTTGGGCAAATTATTGACACCAATTTGGTGAAAAAAAAATAGTTACCTACAGGTCAGATATTTTACACTGGGGTTTTCCCTCACATGGATCACATATAAGTTCACTCCAAATTCAGGCATTTATAGTGAACGTGGAAAATATAGTACTCCATTTAAAATGGGCAAGGCGCGTGGCAAGGGATGGGGAAGTGGATGTGATGATGATGGTGCAGATGCTGATGCTGAGGCCGAGGCCGTGGGCAAGCTGAAATTGTGTCACAGCAAACACACACATCTTCTTGCCTGACCTTCCTGTCCCAATTACTAGGGGACCGCAGCACACCACTATTGAACCCAGAGCAGTGTCAAAAGGTTGCTGGTTGGATAGCAGATAATGCTTCCAGTCACTGTGCCGCCACCACCACCCTGTCTTCCACACGGTCAAGTCTGAGTAGCTGTGAGTCTGGGCTGCATATTCCTCACCCTGATCCTCCTTCCTCCCACCATGCCGAGTGCCTGGAGAGACTGATCCCACACTTGGACACTTCAAAGAGCTGTTCACTTTTCCATTTATAGATTCGGGCCTCTCGCTTGGTCCACTTGAAGCTGGGCAAGAGGAGATCGCATGTCTGAATGCCCAAATATTTGAGCATCCACAATCACATGAAGGCGACAGTGGGAAAGTGTCAAAAGAGGTGGACGATGATGAGACACAATTGCAAGAAGTTCAGGAGGAGGACCAGGGTGCGGAAATTGAGGATGAGGTGGTGAGGACATGGAAGTCTTGCCTGTTAGCAGTCTGGCACACATGGCCGAGTTTATGTTACTCTGCCTTTCCCGTGACCCTCGCATTCTCAAAATTTTGGGTGACAGTCATTACTGGTTGGTAAAACTTCTAGACCCACAATACAAGGAGGATAACTTTCTATCTCTTATACCAGAGGCAGAGAGGTCTAGTAAAATGGGGCAGTACCAGAGGGCCCTTGTGAAATTGTTAAAAAATTCCCATCTGAAAATTCTGGTGGCAGAGGTCACAGTTATCTAGACAACCAAGGAGTACAGGCAAGAGAGAGAGACACAACTCCAATCGAGCAGAGCCAGGGGAACACTGTCAAAGTTCTGAGAGAGTTTTCTCAGTACCTGAGGTGCGAGGTACTCTAACAAAGAGTGCAAAGTTTTGGAAGGCGCTGAGGGAGCACGTTGCTGACCGTACCAACGTCCTCCGTGATTACTCTGTGCCTTATAAGTATTGAGTATCCAAGCTGGACACGTGGCATGAACTGGCTCTCTATGCCTTGGAGATCCTGGCCTGCCCTTCTGCTATTGATTTGTCAGAGTGGGTTTTTAATGCCACTGGTGGAATTATAACTGATAAGCGCATCCGCCTGACAACTGAAAATGCTTACAGGCTGACTCTTATAAAAATGAACAAGGGCCATACTTCTCAACACCACCGAATGATAGCAGAGTAACATAAACTCAAATCCAGCGTCTTTTTCAAATCCAGAGTCTTGTTTTGGAGATGAATTCCCATGCACCTCTTCACACCCACACATGGGTATACACTTCCTGAATTTGGCTATTTGCTGTTGTCCTCCTCATTCTCCTCATCCTCATCCTACACCACCAAATCACCAGGGTGACTGTGGTCCGTAATGTAACATCCACATAATTTTTTAAAGGGTGTTTATGATGCCCGTACCAAACAAAATGGTTATACAGTATCTTCATGTATACCCCTCAGGGGTAAATGTTTGTTATTTCAAGTATAGGAGATCCGCTCTTTTCTAACAGTATGGGAGGACCAGCTTCCCAATAATGGGAACATTGCTTTCAGGTGGTCTTCCTGTATGTCTCTTCAAAGGATTATTGGGATGCATCCAAATTTGGGGCATTCCTTGCTTTCACTACATAGGCAAACAATATGGGAGTACCAACTTTGTAATAATGGGAACATTGCTTTCAGGTGGCCATCCTGTACGGCTCTTCGAAGGTGTATTGGGGTGCATCTAAATTTGGTACAGGGCAAGCCTTGCATTCAATGCATAAGCAAACAGTATGGGAGTACCAACTTCCTAATAATGGGAACATTGCTTTCAGGGGGCCCTCCTTTACGGCTCTTCAAAAAGGCATTGTGGTGCATCCTAATTTTTGTCAACCCTGCCACTCACTGCATAGGCAATAACAGTATACAAGACCCACTGTTTAATAATGGGAACAACAAAGCATAGCCGGCTGATTGATGTATAGCAAAGGTTGCCTAATGGCCTTATAAAAATAGGCATTGTAACTTTCAGAGACCCTCGTTCATAAATGAAACAGGATGTGTCTCATGATGTGTCACACACAACATGGCCAGATATGGTTGTAAAATTTTAAAATGACAATTCCCAGTGAATGCATTTGTCTTGGTTGAAAGCAATGCTAAAGTTCAAAGACGCATCAAAAATGCTACGTGTGAACATAGTCCAAGGTGTGGAGCAGCATTTTTGTTTTTGGTTATTTATTTTGCCTTATATACAAGTCATTACCCGGAAAGGTTGTTCCTTAATATATTTCCCAGGAATATCAATTTTGTTTTTGTTTTTGTATGTTTTATTGTGAGTCTGTAAAAGTGGCATAAGACTCTGACAACACTGTTCACAGCAGTGACCTGGGGGTCAGAAATGCTTCCATTGGTCTTCCCCATGATGTTCCCATGTCATTTGAGCACTGTTTCCATTGATTTTTGCTCTTTCTAGTCCCTCTAAAGACCACCGGGGTGGGGGCTGTGGTAAAAATGCTCGAGTTTATCATAGACTTACATTGGGATCGTTGCTCATTCGAGCACCCGAGCATTCCAATATGCTCGACCTGAGCATTTTAGTGCTCGTCCATCACTAATCATCAGTTTATGATTTTGCGCGACCAGACGCTACTATCTTCTTGCCCCACTATGTCTCAATATCCCTGTGACAGTGGTTGAAGTATATTAGGAGGATTGTGCCAAAAATAAAGGACATTGTATACTGTCCCCAGCAGTGAGATAACAAGGTGCTAATACAGTTTAATTTGGTTGTCTTGTACTAAAGTTCAAACAGCGTTTTTTCCAAGATTTCAGCTATATTCCAGGATGGGAAATAGCATCTCTAACCTGTGGCAACATTACACATTTTCGCCGGTCACAGAGCACAGATGACAGCTTGTGAGCCAGCAGCTGTGTCCGGTGGGAAAAAAGAAAACCCACACTCTGACATCGGTGGATGAGAATACTACTAATCTCATCAGTGTACACCTGGTACCAGTGATAGGAGCGAGAACAGGTGACCGTGATGAGAGTAGTACTCTAATATTTTGCAATATAATAAAGATGTCAGTGTGGTATAGTGCAATGCTTGTGTATTTTACTGTACATGTAATTATTGAATAAAAAATCATTTTTTATAGTGTTGGGTCCCCCTTATTTTTACTATTCAGCTGAGGGAAAGAAGGAGGCTGGTGTTATTATTCTGGGAAAGGAGGCAATAAACATGGGGCTTCCCATGCTATATCCACTCACACCTGTCTGTTTAGCCTTTACAGGTTATTAAAATGGTGAACCCCCAATTAATGATGTGGAGTCCCCACTATATTCAATAACCAGCAAAGGCTAAACAGACAGCTGTGGGCTGATATTAATATCCTAGGAAGGGGCCATGGATACTGAACCCCTCCCAGACAAAAAACACCAGCCCTCAGCTACTCGAGAAATAGCTTATCGATTAGAAGAGCAAATTCTGGAGCCTAGCTTTGTCTCTTCTCACTTTCCCTGGTGCAATGGCAAGTGGCGGAATAGTTTTGGGGTTGATATCAGCTGTTTTATAGCCACTGACATCAAGTTCAGGGGATAGTAATGGAGAAGCATATATAAGACACCCATTTTGCAAACTACATAGTCATTTTTGTAATAAAGACACAGCCAGAATAAAACCTTTTATTCAACCACTTAGCCCAACATCCAGACTGAGCTGAGCATGAAAACATGGTTGCGTGTGACCGGTGGTAAATTTAATGATGTCACTGCCAGTCACATGCAGCCAAGTTCTCACTCTCAGCTCAGTGTGTCCTAGATGTTGGGCTAAGTGATCGAATCATGCTATCGTCCAGCAATTCATCCAGATGCAGATGAGGTGAACCTCATCATGGGGCAAATGGATTATCAGTCGGTAGGTGAGTATAAGTTTACTCTTTTATTTTTGGTGAATAACTGGGTAAAAGAGGGTGGGGAGTTTTATTTCATTTAAAGGGCTTTGCTCTATGTGTGTGTTTTATACTTTTTATAACATACGGGGGTTAGTAATGGGGGTATCCTTTAGATGCTACTCCATTACTAACCCCTAGGCTTAATGTCAATGGCCTTAAAACAGCTGACATCAACCTTTGAGTAATATTCACATAAAATAAAATGTATTTAATTACATTTATAGATCATTTGACACACCACTGTACACAAGTTTTCTGTGTTTTTTCAGTTGTGCAGACGACATCAGATCTTCGTTAGTTTTGTTCAAATTCACAGCTAGATTGCTTTTCTTGGCACTCAAGAGGAAATGTTGCTATTACAAGTGTTAAAGCTGTGCATATGTGAAATAATTATTTTCTTCTGCTTTACAGGTTTTCAATCCATTTTATGTCTTCCAAGCCTATTCGTTATGTATATGGCTAGCTACATCATACTATGAATATAGCTTTGCTATTTTATTTATGACCATCTTGTCCATTTCTGCAACGGTGTATAATTTAAGAAAGGTATGTGTACTTGTTTTTAACCTGTTTCTGACACCGGGCATATATCTACGCCAATGTCGGACCCCCTCCCTTTGATGTGGGCTCCGGTGGTGAGCCCACATATTTCCAGGGACATGTCAACTGCTTTGAACAGCTGACGTGTGCCCACAGTAGCCGCAGGTGGAATCTCGATCCACCCGCAGCTATTAACTAGTTAAATGCCACTGTCTGCCCGGCACACAGAAAATAAGCCCTCAGCCAACCTAAGATCATGAGAAATGGAGACGCTAAGGGTTTTAGAAAATGTTGCATTATTTTTTTTAAGCAAAAGTTTGGAATTTTTTTTACAAATTACATAAAAAGAACCTAGACATGTTTGGTGTCTATGAACTCATAATGACCTGGAGAATCATAATGGCAGGTCAGTTTTAGCATTTAGTGAACTAAGCAAAAAAGCCAAGCAAAAAACAAGTGGGGGATTGCACTTTTTTTCAATTTCACCGGACTTGGAATTTTTTTCCCATTTTCTAGTACTTGACATGGTAAACCAATGGAGACATTCAAAAGTACAACTCGTCCAGCAAAAATAAGCTCTCACATGGCCATATTGATTGAAAAATAAAAAAGTTATGGCTCTGGGAAGGAGGGAGCAAAAAACGAAAATGCAAAACCGAAAAAAGCTCCGGGGGTTAAGGGGTTAAGGAAAACAGTGTTATATTCCATTTTCATTAACAAAAAATATTTACACTTCTTTTTTCATTTTAGCAATCAGTCAAACTGCACAGAATGTCAGCATCCTACAACAGCATTTTGGTTTCAGTGCTTCATAAAAATGGAGGTAACAGTTACAGAGAATATTTACTGATTAGTAACATGTAGCTATGTAGTAGTTGTATGTCAGTAGTGTTCTCTCTTTTTAATTTATAGTTTTATAAATGTACATAGAAACAAATATGCAAAAGTATAATTATGTAAAAGTAGTACCTTCTAGTGCAAAATACAGAATGACATAAGTATCTTATACACGTCAATATAGGTAATGCATACATTTGCCTAATAACAGGCAATGATTACGCAATGAAAGTATTCACAACTTCTCAACAAACAAAAATTGCAATGTGTGCTGTGGATCCACCTCAATATTTCTGAATACAAAAGTTGAATATACTGGTTATTAAATGTTCCACTCAGTAAGCTGGAGTTCAAATTGTCCAAAAAGTGAGTGAATTAATCCATACTCAGCACACTCTCTGACAATCATACTGTGGGTTGATGGAATCCTTACAAATGGTCCAAAATAGGTATGTATCCAACACTCTCTGTAGAGAACTTTCAGTGTAGCTTGTAAAGCTGTCGGTGGAACTTAATAAATACTCCTATAGCTCCAAATATCTTAACTCCCTCCGGCCCGGCAGCACTGTAACAAACTGAAAGTTATGCGAACTGCTCCTACATTCGTGACGTGACCAAACTACAGAAGGTTCAAACAAAAGGAAACCAGTGATCACTATTGGCATAGTTTTAGCGGATCCCTTGCTGCTTTTTGCAACAGTAGTGCATACACCTGGGTGGGAGCGCCAGGTTTTATTTTCTGTTTGACTGTTTTTTGTTCATTTATTCACAACTCCTATTTCAAATCACCAGCTGTTCCATTAATCGCCACCAGTCCTGCAGTTGTTCTCATGTCATACATCATTTACATAACTAGCTTAATTAGTGAAGGTGGCACATATTGCATGTGATTGCTGAGACCAGTAATTGGCGCAGCTATCTCACAAATGATTTATGATCAGAAAAGATCAAATCTTTTGATCCCTTTCTGGCACTGGGCTTAATAGTATGCCAATGTCGGACTCACTCCATTTGATGTGGACTCCACGTCTTTTCTGACACATGTCAGCTGTTTTGAATCTCTGACAGCGGCATTTAACTCTCGCTTCTGGCAAGTGCTCCAGAAATCACGCCCATCGGTGACCCCGTCACGTGACCGCTGGTCACTGATGGGTGGGCATGAACACCAGAGGTCTCAAGCAGACCTCTATGGTTGTCCTAGCCAGATTGCTTTGAGCACCGCCTGCTGGTTGGCGCTCATTGCAAGTGAACATTTCTGCTACATATAGGCAATCTGATCGGCACCTGTATGTAGCAGAGGCTAGCAGACAAGTGCAGTTTCTAGTCTCCCATGGAGACTATTGAAGCATGCAAAAAGTAAAAAGAAAATTTTTTTAAAAATATTAAAAAAATAAAAAATATATAACAGTACAAATCACCCCCTTTTTGCCCCATTCAAAATAAAACAATAAAAAACAAACAAAGACATATTTGGTATTGCCGCTTTCAGAATTGCCCAATTTATCAATATAAAAAAAAGAATTAATCTGATCGTTAAATGACGTAACGAGAAAAAAAGTCAAAACACCAGAATTGCATTTTTTTTGGTCGCTGCAACACTGCGTTAAAGTGCAATAACGGGCTATCAAAAGAAGTTGTATCATTAAAAACGTCAGCTCGGCAGGCACAAAAAATGAAAATGCAAAATCAAAAATACATCTGGTCAATAAGGAGCTAAAGCTCTAATTCATCGGATTTGCTGAATTTTTTTAAACAATATGATTTGCAGCATATTGACTTGTGAATCTCTGTACTGCTAAGCCTCTAATAGCCTGAAACAGGTATTTGTGACATTATAGTTCATCTCACAACTCTATTAAACCACTTTTTTGCACTTTAACACAAATATTGTCCAACTTATATGAGAATAAGTATTTATGAATAACAGTTGGTAATTGGAGGTAACTAGGAGCACATTTGATAATAAATAGCTCAAACATATTTTTGTGATTTTTTTTTCATAATTAAAAAAACACCATTATTTTCTTCCCGGTAGATCCATGAGAATGACTGTAAGTGCATGCACGAGGCCCAATTCAGAATTCCCCTGCCTAGTCCTGTGGTCTACACCAAACCTAATTGACTATGCATATTTTTAACCCCTTTACCCCCAAGGGTGGTTTGCATGTTAATGACCAGGCCAATTTCTACAATTCTGACCACTGTCTCTTTATGAGGTATTAACTCTGGAACTCTTCCATGGATCCCGGTGATTCTGACATTGTTTTCTCATGACATATTGTACTTCATGATAGTGGTAAAATTTATTTGATATGACTTACATTTAGTTGTGCAAAAAAATGGAAATTTGGCGAAAATTTTTAAAATTTCACAATTTTCCAACTTTGAATTTTCATGCCCTTAAATCACAGAGGTATGTCACATAAAATACTTAATAAATAACATTTACCACATGTCTACTTTACATCAGCACAATTTTGGAACCAAAATTTTTTTTTTGTTAGGAGGTTATAAGGGTTAAAATTTAAACAGAGATTTCTCATTTTTGCAAAATAATTTTTTTTAGGGACCACATCACATTTCATGTCACTTTGAAGGGTCTATATGATAGAAAATACCCAAAAGTGACACCATTCTAAAAACTGCACCCCTGAAGGTGCTCAAAATCACAGAAGAATAATAAAGAAGTTTATTAACCCTTCATGTGCTTCACAGGAATTTTTGGAATGTTTAAAAAACTGAACATTTAACTTTTTTTCACACAAAAATACTTCAGATTCATTTTTTTTTCATTTTCCCAAGGGTATCAGGAGAAATTGGACCGCAAAAGTTGTTGGGCAATTTCTCCTGAGTATGATGATACCCCATATATGCAGGTGAACCACTGTTTAGGTGCATGGCAGAGCTCGGAATGGAAGGAGCGCCGTTTGACTTTTCAATGCAAAATTGGCTGGTATTGAGATCGGACACCATGTCGCATTTGGAGAGCTCCTGATGTGCTTAAACAGTGGAAACCCCCCAGAATTGACACCATTTTGGAAGCTAGACCCCCTACGGAACTTATCTAGATGTGTGGTGAGCTCTTTGAACCCCCAAGTGCTTCACAGAAGTTTATAAAATAGAACCGTAAAAATACAAAATCATGTTTTTACCACAAAAAGGATCTTTTCGCACCCAATTTTTCATTTTCCCATTGATAACAGAAGAAATTGGACACCAACAGTTATTGTGTAAATTGTCCTGAGTATGGGCACATGGCAGAGCTCAGAAGGGAAGGAACACCAGATTTTACTTTTCTGGTTTGCAGGTGCCATGACCCACTGGGAAAGCCCATAAGGTGCCAAAACAGCAGAACCCCCCATAAGTGACCCTATTTTATGAATTACACCTCTCAACGAATTCATCTAGGGGTGCAGTGATCATATTGACACCATGGATGTGACACGGATTTTTATACCATTGGGCAGTGAAGACAAAATAACTACATTTTTACCACCTTTACCACTAAAATTTTGTTTTAGTCAAAGATTTTACATTTTCACACAAGAAGTGGGTAAAAATGGCAGCAAAATTTGTCCCACAATTTCTAATGAACCTGGCAATACCCTATATGTGGCTGTACAGTGCTACTTAGCCATGCAGAGAGACTCGGGAGGAACAGAGTGCTATTTGCCTATTCAAGTGAATGGGTCTGTGCACATATCAGTGTGTTTCCATGAACCGTGTGTCCGTGGGAAAACACTTTGACATGTCCATTTGTTAATGTCAGCACAGGCCACAAAACATCAGCACATGTGCATATGCATAACACACATGGATATCATCCATGTGACACGCATCGGTGCTGGGGAAGAAACATTACAGTAAGCACTTTTCACCAGCGCCAGGTGTTGACCAAGGCTCTCTGATCATTCTCCCCTGCTCTGCCGGCGATCGGCGCAAGCAGGGGAGAATGATGAGAATTACATTTAAGTAATAAAAGAGACAGCAGGCGGTGGCTGATGAGACTATTACTCCCATCATCCCTCCCCTGCTGCTGATAATAACAGTGAGAGCAGGAGCGGCGGTTGGGAGTAATCATCTGCCACTCCTGCGCTGTAAATAAATACGGTAATTAAAAAAAATGGAGTGGGTTCCCCCTTATTTTCTATAACCAGCCAGACAAAACTCACAGCTGGGGGCTGGTATTCTCAGGCTGGTAAGCTGGTGGTGGGCTTGATGTCACCGGTCAATACAAAGGTGACGACATCCTCACAAACATGAACCCCACTTGCCACCACTACAGGGCAAGCGGGAAGAGCCAGGCAAAGTGCCAGAATTGATGCATCTAATAGAAGTGCCTTTTCTGGGCAGCTGCGGGCTGCTATTTTTAGGCTGGGGGGTCAATATGCATGGTTCCTTACCAGCCTGCATGGGTAGGCTGATGGGAGTAATAGTCCCAAGAGCTGTCACCTGCTGTTTCCTTTATTACTTAAATGTAACTCTCATCATTCTCCCCTGCTTCTGCCGATTCCGGCAGAGCAGGGGAGAATGATGAGAGCCGTGTTAAGCACCCGGCACCGGGGAGCAGCGCTTAGTGTAACGCTTCTTCCCTGGCATCCTTCCTTGTGGTACTGATGCGGCACACGCATGCCACATGTGTGCCACAAGTATTACACACACAGACATTGACATCTCTGGTACCGTAAATATCAAGACATGTGAAAGAGGCCTTATAGCGGGTTTTTCTGTTTGGCTGCTGTCACACACTAAAAGACGCTTTTTATTGCAAAAAATAGTTTTTGCATCACCATATTTTGAGGGCCATAATTTTTCAATATTTTGGCCCACAGAGTCATGTGAGGTTTTGATTTTTGTGAGACGAGTTGACGTTTTTTTTGGTACCATTTTTGGGCACATGACATTTTTTGATCGCTTTGTATTCCGATTTTTGGGAGGCAGAATGAACAAAAACCAGCAATTTATGAATCTCTTTTGGGTGGGGCATTTATACTGTTCGTGTGTGGTAAAACTGATAAGGCAGTTTTATTGTTCGGGTTAGTACGATTACAGCGATACCTCATTTATATCTTTTTTAAAGTTTTGGTGCTTTTATACAAGAAAAACTATTTTATATAAAAAATAATTATTTTTGCATCACTTTATTCTGAGAGCTATAACTTTTGGATTTTTCCGGTGATAGAGCTGTTTGGGGGCTTGTTTTTTGCAGGACATTATGACGTTTTCAGCGGTACCATGTTTGTTTATATCCGTCTTTTTAATCGCGTGTTAGTCCACTTTTTGTTTGGCGGTATGAGGATAAAGCATTGTTTTTTTGCCTTTTTTCATGGTGTTCACTAAAGGGGTTAACTAGTGGGACAGTTTTATAGGTTGGATCGTCATGGACGTGGTGATACGAAATATGTGTACTTTTACTGTTTAGATTTTTTTTTCATTGAAATATTTATTTAGTGATAGAATATATATTGATTTTTTATTATTATTATTTTTAAAAAATATATATTTTTACAATTATTTTAATATTTTTTCACTTTTTTCTGACTTTTATACTTTGTCCCAGTATGGGAAAATCATTTTTTGCAGGCTGATCACTTCTATAGCATGCAGATGAAGCAGCATCTGCTTGCTATAGAAGATGTCAGCGATGCACTTGGTGCACTGACCCTGAGAGTCTTCCTGATCAAGCACTGTGCATGACAGGAAGTTTCTTAGCTCTGGTAACCTGGATGTCATCTTGATGATATTGGGTTACCATGGCAGCGATCGGGGCCACGTGTCATGCTGCAGGATCTCTTATCCATAGGCAGAGGGGCTGCCAGCCCTTTGCCTGCTCCCGGAATGCTGTGATCATGTTCGATCGCAGCATTTCAGGGGTTAAAGTGCCAGAAGCAGTGTGTGACCACTCCTGGCACTTAGTGCCAGGTATCAGCTGTGAGGATCAGCTGACAGCCAGAGGCAATCGGCCACGCACCCCCAGTGTCTTTGACTCTTTTTACATCAATTAAGGAATTTGCTCCTCAGAACTTGTGGGAGCATCACAATACAGAACTAGACTCCAATCACAGGACAATAAAACTTTCACACTCCTTATCTATGAACTGTCCCAATATTTATGGCCATAACTGTTTACCCCTCTCCCATAATAATAGTTCTGTTTCACATCTCTTGTCTCATCTATTGCATTATTTATGTGCCCTGTTGTGTATAAATATGTGATTCTTCAGATTTTGTATTAGTCTATGCCTGATGAAGAGACCTGAGTAGTTTTGAAAACTTGCAATGTGTTACCATCTTTTCAGTTAGCCATTGAAAGGTATGAACCACTGAGGACTTGCAAATCAAAATATTTTCCTATCTACTGGCTAACACAGTACAAAGATATACATCTTTCCTGTAGAAAACCACCATGAATTTAACTACCCATATACAAAAGTACAAAAGTATAAATATTAAAATAAATAATGCAAATTATTAAAACATTAAAATAGAAAAATAGGGAAAGGGAAAAACCTCGCAAAGACAAAAAGTGGTATACAATCCATTTACAAATAAATGTATTAAATATACATAGTTTTGAAAATATTTGCATAAACATTACATCAACATGCTATATAGGTATTATGGTTTAATCTAGTAGTTCTGTGCAAAAAATGCAGTAGAGGAGGTAGGTATAAGAGAAGCTTGCTGCCCTGCAAGTAGATATATTCAAGTAAAGTAATAATTGATTAATAGAGGTATATCAATAGGTATCTAATCTAAAATCTAATATATGTTAGTGCTATGCCATATATACAGTGGGGCAAAAAAGTATTTAGTCAGTCAGCAATAGTGCAAGTTCCACCACTTAAAAAGATGAGAGGCGTCTGTAATTTACATCATAGGTAGACCTCAACTATGGGAGACAAACTGAGAAAAAAAAATCCAGAAAATCACATTGTCTGTTTTTTTTTTTCATTTTATTTGCATATTATGGTGGAAAATAAGTATTTGGTCAGAAACAAAATTTCATCTCAATACTTTGTGATATATCCTTTGTTGGCAATGACAGAGGTCAAACGTTTTCTGTAAGTCTTCACAAGGTTGCCACACACTGTTGTTGGTATGTTGGCCTATTCCTCCATGCAGATCTCCTATAGAGCAGTGATGTTTTTGGCTTTTCGCTTGGCAACACGGACTTTCAACTCCCTCCAAAGGTTTTCTATAGGGTTGAGATCTGGAGACTGGCTAGGCCACTCCAGGACCTTGAAATGCTTCTTACGAAGCCACTCCTTCATTGCCCTGGCGGTCTGCTTTGGATCATTGTCATGTTGAAAGACCCAGCCACGTTTCATCTTCAATGCCCTTGCTGATGGAAGGAGGTTTGCACTCAAAATCTCACGATACATGGCCCCATTCATTCTTTCATGTACCCGGATCAGTCGTCCTGGCCCCTTTGCAGAGAAACAGCCCCAAAGCATGATGTTTCCACCACCATGCTTTACAGTAGGTATGGTGTTTGATGGATGCAACTCAGTATTCTTTTTCCTCCAAACACGACAAGTTGTGTTTCTACCAAACAGTTCCAGTTTGGTTTCATCAGACCATAGGACATTCTCCCAAAACTCCTCTGGATCATCCAAATGCTCTCTAGCAAACTTCAGACGGGCCCGGACATGTACAGGCTTAAGCAGTGGGACACGTCTGGCACTGCAGGATCTGAGTCCATGGTGGCGTAGTGTGTTACTTATGGTAGGCCTTGTTATATTGGTCCCAGCTCTCTGCAGTTCATTCACTAGGTCCCCCCCCGCGTGGTTCTGGGATTTTTGCTTACCGTTCTTGTGATCATTCTGACCCCACGGGGTGGGATTTTGCGTGGAGCACCAGATCGAGGGAGATTATCCGTGGTCTTGTATGTCTTCCATTTTCTAATTATTGCTCCCACAGTTGATTTCTTCACTCCAAGCTGGTTGGCTATTGCAGATTCAGTCTTCCCAGCCTGGTGCAGGGCTACAATTTTGTTTCTGGTGTCCTTTGACAGCTCTTTGGTCTTCACCATAGTGGAGTTTGGAGTCAGACTGTTTGAGGGTGTGCACAGGTGTCTTTTTATACTGATAACAAGTTTAAACAGGTGCCATTACTACAGGTAATGAGTGGAGGAAAGAGGAGACTCTTAAAGAAGAAGTTACAGGTCTGTGAGAGCCAGAAATCTTGATTGCTTGTTTCTGACCAAATACTTATTTTCCACCATAATATGCAAATAAAATGAAAAAAAAACAGACAATGTGATTTTCTGGATTTTTTTTTCTCAGTTTGTCTCCCATAGTTGAGGTCTACCTATGATGTAAATTACAGACGCCTCTCATCTTTTTAAGTGGTGGAACTTGCACTATTGCTGACTGACTAAATACTTTTTTGCCCCACTGTATATATCATAAGCATGGTAAAAAAACATCCAGCTAAAGACTCAAGGCATATATAGGGATTGAGATCACATATTTACCACCATCCCTCGCTAAACATGATTACGTTTAATACAGGTGTTATGGTTCCATCTTGTGGTTATGTGCAAAAAATGCAGTAGAGGAGGTAGGTATAATAGAAGCTTGATTCTCTGCAAGTAGATACAGTAAATTCAAGTAAAGTGATAATTGATTTACAGAGGTATATAATTTAAGTAAATGTATGAATTACAACTTCAGAGCTAAAACATTCATGAATTACCTAGTGTGACAAATTAGTCACAATAATTTCTATGAGGACACAGAGCAAGTGTATAAGTAATCAAGAATCTCCTGCTCATGAAAGAGTGATCCGGCAAAATCTAGTATATGCTAGTACTATGCCATATATACATATATATATCTATATATATCTATATATATATATATATATATATATATCATAAGCATGGTAAAGAAACAACCTGCCAAAGACTCAAGGTAGGTATGAGGATTGAGATCACATGTTTACCACTATCACTCTCAGGCCACATGCACACATCCAGTATTTGGTGAGTTTTTTACCCCAGTATTTGTAAGCCAAAACCAGGAGTGGGTGAAAAATGCAGAAGTGGTGCAAATGTTTCTATTATGCTTTTCCTCTGACCGTTCCACTCCTGGTTTTGGCTTACAAACACTGGGGTAAAATACTCACCAAATACTCAATGTGTGCACATGGCCTTAGGCGCATTTCGCTACGTCAGCTTCCTCAGAGAGGGTGTTGTGTGTATGCTGTCTACTTGTCTCAAAATTGGCAACTTTAAACAGTTGTGCCAAAACAGACTTCCACAGTCTAATGCCTTTATTTAGTGTAATCATTTGTCTTTAGAGTTTTTAATAAGCTAATCTAATCCTCCATGCCAAAAGAGGACAGTGTACCAAAAAGTTCCAGAGACTCATATTCATAATTTTTATGTTCTTTAGAACTGCAGTAGTACACCAAACTTTCATTTAAGCTATTAGCCATAACTTTTCAAAGCCAAAAATAGTCCACTGATTTCCCTTAACTCTTCTTTTAACGCATGTGCACACAATGGAATATATCAAGAATGGTGGGTGCACTACTAAAAAGATAATAGATTAGAGATAGGGTGCTGCATCCTGCATAAAACAATTAAGTGAATCAAAAGGAGAGAAAAGCAATGCAGTATGATGCACACTCCTGGAGTATATGGTAGCAAAAATATGAACAACTTTATTACACCAAAAACAGACAATTAAAAACACATACAAAATATCACAGAGAAAAGTAATAAATATATATATACTGCTCAAAGAAATAAAGGGAACTCAAACAGCCTGTTGCAAATGGAATAGTGTTCCCTTTATTTTTTTGAGCAGTATATATATATATTCCCCTGGCTAGTTGCAGGATATCACAAGAGCTTAAGACTCCAATGTGTGTAAATATAGATTGTAATAAACATATGAACAAACAAACAGGTGCATCTCACAAAATTAGAATATCATTAGTAATGAGCGAGTGTGCCCGTTACTCGGGATTTCACTCGGGATTTCCTGGGCATGCTCGGGTGATCTCCGAGTATTTGGATGTGCGCGGAGATTTCCTTTCTGCTGCCGTAGCTGCATGATTTGTGGCTGCTAGCCAACCTCAGTACATGTGGGGATTTCCTAACAAACAGGCAATCCCCACATGTATTTGTGGCGCCCCTGAGGCTCATTCGCCACAGAGGTACTGCACCTTCTCCTAAGGTGTAGTGCCCCACCGTCAAGGTAAGGTGGGAGCTCCTTTCCACATTCCAACACCTGCGTCCCACACAACAGGGTAGTTCAGCACAACCACATAGCGGCTCCAGGCTCACAGGGTAGCAAAGCACCTTTGGTGGTTCCCTGCTTGGAACACTGGACGTGCTGGGAGGTGGGTGGAGTTAGATATATAAAAGAGTGGGAAAGTGTAGGAGTTGAGTTCAATCGGAGGAGGTCAGTCAGCAGGACAGTCAGTCAGGAGAATCTGAGGACGGTTCAGTCTGACCGGAGGAGAGTGGAAAGAGATCCCTGGAAGAAGGGATGAAGGAAGGAGTGCTGCAGCTGCCTCAGTGATTTGAGCCAGCTGGCACGGGAAAGGAAAGAGAAGGAGAAAGACGTAGAACTGAAACCTGCACTTCCATAAGAGAGAGAAAGACAAGCATGGAAAAAAGGAGTAGAGAGAACAGAGAGGACGTGGGATGGAAGAGGAACCCTGCCTATAGGTTCTCAGCGCAAGGCTGGGGCCCGGTCCCCGAGGTTGTATGAACACTTATGGTTCTGCAGCAGACACCGGTGGAGTAGTCGGCTGTAAATGCACTACTCCCATCTAAGATTTGAGGGCACAATAGCAATACGGATAGAGAGCCGGGAGTGAGGCATCCCCGAAGCAGGCTACAGCTGTCTGCCGTACAAGTAAAGTTCTTGGGAACATCTGTCAGGAGACATTCCAGGGTAACTAAGTACTGGAGTGCTTCACACTTAAAGGCACATTGGTGGAGTCGTTCAGGAAGGCACATGTTGGCGGAGTGTTGGAAGGGAGCATTCTATCTTGCCTGGAGGTTGACTGAGTCTCTGCCCTGGCGGACACTGTACGGAGGCAGGCACCTGTATGCACTACGAACTGTGAGTAAAGCATTGGAACTACAGGCCTTGGTGTCCTCCGCTTATTCTTGCGTCAACACAATCAGCACTGCTACATCTGAGTACCCATTTCTACATTGCTCGTGCCTCTCCTCCAACATCACATCCATACTGCCCTGGGACTACAGCTCCACCTGTGGGGAGCTACACCATCTTTGCTGCACCATAACATCAGTCCCAGTGGATCTACATGCAGTGTTGGCTTAACATCTCACTTGCCAAACACCACAGGTGGCGTCACAAACTATTCAGATAAACCACAATACCAACCACCATTGACTTGGGCGCCCAAGGCCACGGACCGGGTCACCGCTGCTGTGACACATTCCCCCTGACACCGGCCCGGTACCGAGTACCCCACGGCTCTGGGAGGGTGACCCATATTCAGGCTGGCTAGCAGCCACAAATCATGCTGCTACGGCGACAGAAACAAAATCTCATCCAAATTTTCGGAGATCACCTGAGCATGTTCAGGAAATCTTGAGTAACGAGTATACTCACTCATCACTAAATATCATCAAAAAGTTAATTTATTTCAGTTCTTCAATATGAAAAGTGAAACTCATATCTAATATATAAAGCTCAAGTGTGTGTATGTATGTATGTATCTGTGTATGTCCGGGATTGGCATCCGCACCGTCGCAGCTACAGCAACAAAATTTGGCACAGTCACACGTCTGGACCCCGAGAGTGTCCTAGGCTATGTTGTGAGGTGAAATTTTAACCCCGTGTGTTCCAATTCACCAAACAATTTTGCCCCTATCTACATAATGGGGAAAAAGTGTGTGTGTATCAAGCCCCGCCCCTCATTATGATGTCATAATGGTTGCCATGGCGATGCTGATGTCATCATAGCTTGCAAGCCCCACCGCTCATTATGATGTCATAATGGTTAGCTATGGGATAAAGGATGTGTGATGGGTATATGGGCACGGGACTATGGGATGGCGGATATGTATGATGGGTATATGGGCACAGGACTATGGGATGGAGGATATGTATGATGGGTATATGGGCATGGGACTATGAGATGAAGGATGTGTGATGGGTATATGGGCATGGGACTATGGGATGGAGGATGTGTGATGGGTATATGGGCACTGGACTATGGGATGGAGGATATGTATGACGGGTATATGAGCACGGGACTATGGGATGGCGGATTTGTATGATGGGAATATGGGCACGGGACTATGGGATGGAGGATATGTATGATGGGTATATGGGCACGGGACTATGAGATGAAGGCTATGTGATTGGTATATGGGCACACGGCTATGGGATGGCGAATATGTATGATGGGTATATGGGCATGGGACTATGGGATGGAGGATGTGTGATGGGTATATGGGCATGGGACTATGGGATGCAGGATGTGTGATGGGTATATGGGCACTCGACTATGGGATGTGGATATGTATGATGGGTGTATGGGCACGGGCCTATAGGATCATGGATATGTATGATGGGTATATGGGCACAGGACTATGGGATGGCGGATAATTATAATTTGCTATAACTAACCACAGTTAGTTACTATGCCCGGGCAGCGCCGGGCTCTTCAGCTAGTATTATATAAAGTCATTACAAACAGAATGATCTATTTCAAGTGTTTATTTCTGTTAATTTTGACGATTATGGCTTGGAACTTACACTAGACCTTGGAAATCCAAGTCCTAGTCTGGAGATAGAGTGGAGTTGCCCACAATCCAAGCTGCTTGAGGTCTAGTGTGAAGTTTCCACAGTCAGTGATATTTTGGGGAGCCAGGTCACCTGCTGGTGTAGGTCCACTGTGTTTTATCAAGACCACAGTCAGAGCAGCCATCTACCAGGATATTTTATAGCACTTCATGCTTCCCTCTGCCAACAAGCTTTGTGGAAATGGAAATTTAATTCTCCAGCAGGACTTGGCACCTGTCCACACTGCCAAAAGTACCAATACCTGGTTTAAAAACAATAGTATCACTGTGCTTGATTGGCCAGCAAACTCTCCAGACCATAACCCTATAGAGAAT
Source organism: Dendrobates tinctorius (assembly GCF_039654945.1). Lineage (NCBI taxonomy): Eukaryota > Metazoa > Chordata > Amphibia > Anura > Dendrobatidae > Dendrobates > Dendrobates tinctorius. The sequence continues at coordinate 2,725,213 of NW_027361728.1, read as the reverse complement.
CTATGGGGTATTGTCAAGAGGAAGATGAGACACCAGGCCCAACAATGCAGACGAGCTGAAAGCTGCTATCAAAGCAACCTGGGCTTCCATAACACCTCAGCAGTGCCACAGGATGATCGCCTCCATGCCATGCTGCATTGATGCAGTAATTGATGCAAAAGGAGCCCTGACCAAGTATTGAGTGCATTTACTGAACATACATTTCAAAAGACCAACATTTCAGATTTTAAAATGATTTTTTTCAAGCTAGTATTATAAAGTATTCTAATTTACTGAGATAATGACTTTTAGGTTTTTATTGGCTCTAAGCCATAATCATCAAAATTAACAGAAATAAACACTTGAAATAGATCACTCTGTTTGTAATGACTCTATATAATATGAGTTTCACTTTTTGTATTGAAGAACTGAAATAAATTAACTTTTTGATGATATTCTAATTTTGTGAGAGGCACCTGTAAATAAACTTCAAGAAAATGTCAAAAAAAGAAGTATAGGAACTACAATTGGTTCCCCAGTATACCAACCAAATCTATGTATTGAGAAATCATGACCTGGGCAACTATAGTTTAGATGCCTGATTCAAAAAGTTTATTTATAGGACATAAAAAGAGAGATAGACTCAAGTAGGAATGTCAGACAAAGCTGAATATTCTGAGACACATGTTAGTCCCCCCTGGTTATATAAAGACATTAATGAATCTACCGTTCATTCTGAGGTGACTGGGGTTTACACTAGCCCAATGCCATGGTGATTTAGACTCAATTTTATTGACTATAGGGGCTATCTTGTGCTGTTTTAAATCTGATGTGGGGATTCCCACTCACATTTCAACATGTATGGTTGTACATTTTCTTGGAGTCTATTTAAATTTGTTCATAAGTTTATTACCATCTATATTTACACTTATTGGAGTCTTAAGCTCTTGTGATGTCCCGCAGCTAGCCACTTGTTAGTGTTTCCCAATAATTGTATCTACACCAGGGGAATATATATATATCACTTTTCCCTGTGATTTTCTTGTTTTTAATTGTCTGCTATTGGTGTAATAAAGATGTTCATATTTTTGCTACCATATACTCCAGGAGTGTGCATCATACTGCATAGTCTTTTTTCTCCTTTCGATTCACCCTGTGCACACAACGGGAATGATACATCAAAGTTGTAAAATTTAGGAGAAGTTCAAAAACTGCATTTAAATTTTGTTACTTTTGCTGTCTTAATGCCAGTTACTCCCAGCTCCATCAAAATATGTAGAGCTGAGGTGGAACAGGGGCATGGTGACCGCTGGTCATCAAACTCATGATGAGAGGCAGTGTTTGCTATGCCACAAACCTTACTACAACAGTTCTGGAGTAGGATTTGTGGCGAGTCACTCTCAGAGGTGTCCGACACTCCTAATTCACGTCAGTCTTTATAAATCTTGATTATCTGGGTGATGCCATCATCAGCAATGTGTGAAATGGCACCTGGCTTTTTTCATGTGAATCAAATTACAAAGTGTTCAAATTTGCTATGGCTTGGGAATTTCAGGAAATTCAACCGAGTCAATTCACAGCAACCTCCTTTAATCTCTCTCTATATATGATATAATACAGACCACAGCATCAGTGATCACCATGCCATGGCATGGGAAAAGATTCAAATAGAAAACTGAGTTATGGTTATAATATGTTGCTTTTACACAATTGATAAAACCACGGAAACAACACTTAAATATTGTTTGACCTTTTTTGCCTAGAAATATTTTTAATGTAGTTATTGTTGCGTTTATTTTTACAAGAACTTACCGAAGTACAATCTCAGTCCTTGGTTCCAGGAGATGTCATTGTTTTGGAAGGAAACAAGCTGTTCTTACCATGTGATGCCATTTTAATCAGTGGAGGGTGCACTGTCAATGAAGCAATGTTAACTGGTATGGACATTTCATTATTTTCTCCATTTTTTAAAGATTACCTGATATTTGTTGAGATTTTATACAGTAATTCCTTTAAGTTTATGCAAGGGTTTTTTGCTGGACAGTTAAGCCTTGGGTGTTGATGTTTGGGGTTTAAAATGTCTTTGTACACTATATAGTTTACATTTCTTTTTGCTTTTTATGGGGCACCATAACGTGTGCTGACTCACTGCTATTACTAAAAAGAAAGAAATTTCAGAGGAGTGAAAAAACTAAGTCTCCATTTGTTAGTTACCCCACTTTAGCTTAATTATTTACATGTGACCCAATGATATTTGTTGAAATAAAAGGTGTAAATGTGTTTTGCAGTGATTTACTTTTATTTACTTTATATTTGTCTCTAATCTGCAAGTATGTGAAACTGTTGGATCTCCATACACAAGAGCCAGAAAATTAATTTACAGATAACAAAATATACCTTTAAATTTAATTTCAAGGTGAAAGTATCCCTGTGATGAAGACACCACTCCCAAATATTAACAATTCCATTCCTTGGATGGCACACAGTGGTGATGACTACAAAAAACATGTTCTTTTTTGTGGAACTGAGGTCATCCAGACCAAAAGAAACAGTCAAGATCTTGTAAAAGCTGTTGTCCTACAGACTGGTGGGTATTTTGGTTTTCACATATATACCATATATACTCGAGTATAAGCTGACCTGAGTACAAGTCGAGGCACCTAATTTTACTTTAAAAAAACTGGGAAACCATACTGGCTCCAGTATAACTCTTCCTGGTATGCATGGACTCCTCATCCCCATCCTGGTATGCACGGGCTCCTTATTCCTATCCTGGTATGCATGGCTGCTCATCCCTTTCCTTGTCCGCGTGGCTCCACATCCATATCCTTCTATGCATGGCCCCATCCCTATCTGTGTATGCATGGCCCAATCACTATCCTTGTCTGCATGGCTCCATCCCTATCCTTGAATGCATGACTCCATCCCTATCCTTGTATGCATGGCTCCATCCCTCTCCTTGTAAGCATGGCTCCATCCCTATCCTTGTATGCATGACTCCATCCCTATCCCTTTATGCATGGCCCCATCCCTATCCTTGTATGAATGGCTCAATACCTATCCATGTATGCATGACCTCATTCTTATCCTGGCATCATTGGCCCCCATCAAAAAAACTTAAAAAAAATAAACCATTACACTTACCTTCCTGTGCTCCCTTGCAGCATCTTATTCCGATGCCATCAACTGCTTTATGCTTGCAAGCAGCGCATGGAAGGGACATCATGCACTGCTCACAAGCAGAGCACAGCTGCTGGAATACTCACTGCTCCCCATGCCGGAACTATGATCATGGAGGACAGTGAGTATTGAGTAGCACGCACAATGTCAGCCACCGGGCGGTCACGTGTGCTGATACACCCATGGGAGTGGAGAGAGGTGAATATTCATTTCCCTTAAGTAGAGGGCACACGTGACCGTCTGACAGCTGTAGAAGCTAGGAGCTGGCTGCTGCGGTTGACACTGTACGCGCCGTTACTAGAAATGAGAGAATATTTCAATATTCGGCTCACGCTCACCGAATTTGCAATATTTGCCGATTTAATTGTCAATTAAATCACGGAATATAGTCGAAAATACAGAGCAGAAAAGCCACTGTTTCCCAAGCTGTGTGACAGTGTGGGAAGCACCGGCATAGCGCTTCGGATCGGCAGTGAAATCATCTCCACCGGTCAGAGAGCCATGGTTCCTGCGCTGTCAGAAGACAGCTTGAGCGCTCAGCTGTGATCGGAGGTAAAAAATTTATCTCCAGTCACTGGTGTCTGCTGATGGGACTACAGCTCCCATCAGCTGACATTTGCTGCCGCTAATAACAATGAGACCAAATTAATGGAATTATTAAAATATTTTATTGAATACTATTATTAAAAAGACAAAAAGGATAAAACCAGCAAAATAGACATATATAATACCATAAACATTAGGCGTTACATGGTGGACATGGGGCAAATATAATTAGATAACATTCAATCCTCATGGAACAAAACATAAAGTGCAATATAGTGAAAAACTAGGAGTTGGAGAGGCATTGGGCACTTTATACTGGTATATATATCTTGTTTACATATTATGCACTTTATTCAGACGTATCTGTTCACTATATTGCACTTTATGTTTTGTTCCATGAGGATTGAATGTTATCTAATTATATTTGCCCCATGTCCACCATGTAACGCCTAATGTTTATGGTATTAGATATGTCTATTTTGCTGGTTTTATCCTTTTTGTCTTTTTAATAATAGTATTCAATAAAATATTTTAATAATTCCATTCATTTGGTTTTGTATTTGGGGTTATTCGTTTATCTGCGTAGGTGTAACAAGTTGTATTATGAATATCCCCTCATGATATTTATCGGGTGAGGGATCTCACCAATTTGTTGATATAATAACAATGAGAGTCGGAGCGGCAGTTGGAAGTATTCATCAGCCACTCCTGCGTTGTAAATAAATAATTTAAAAAACCTGCATGGGTTCCCCTGTATTTTTGATATCCAGTCAGGCAAAACTCACAGCTGGGGGCTTCAACCCTCAGCTGTCAGTGTTAGCAAGGCTACATATCAATAATGGAGGGGTCCCCATGCTGTTTTTTTAATTATTTAAATAAATAATTTTAAAAAAAGCATGGGGTCCCCCCCATTTTTGACAACCAGCTGTCATGGTCACGCGTGTGTCTGGACGCAGCGACTACCGCAAGGCGAACCCATAACACACGTGACCCTGGATACACCTCCTCCAGTGGGGCGAATTTAAATAATAAAACGTGCAGCTGGATACGCCGCCTCCAACTGGCAAATTTAGGTAATACACGTTATGTACAATAGTTTGGAAACCCCGCTTCCAGTAAGGCGAATTTAAATAATAAGGGGGAACTTGGGTAACATTAACAATGGTGGGCCCTGCGATAGGGAAAAGGGACATGGAGACCTCCTGTGCTCCCCTGAGCCAGCGTCCCTGCACTCCTAACGTTCCCTATGCCGGTTCCGCACCGGGCGACGCACGCTTACCTCAAACCCTGAGTCGCCCTGCACCTAAACCCTCACTAGGGAATTGGACGGTGCGGAAACTAATCCCACCACTGCACTAAACACACATGAGGAAAGATGACAAAACAGGGGAAACACCACTTAGCTTTGCTCTGTTGCGTACGCGCCTAGCAACAGAGCCCACCACCTGTGTGCATCTTCTCCTCCACCCAGATCCATCACCATAACTGGATCCTTCACCATAGTGCAGCCTTGGAGCAGAGTCCCCCACCAATTGCAGAAGTCCAGTAACAGAGTCCCAAAGATGAGTTCAGCTCCTGCCCAAAATGTCAAGCATGCTTGAGTCCAGCTCTCAGCAACCAAGTCCCGCATGCTGAGTGCAACTCTCTCCATAGTCGCCACTCCACCAAGCCATGCAAGCACTTCCTGCCGACACCATAAATTATGACTCCACCAATCCATGCCAGCCCTTCTTGCAGACCACATAGCTGCCACTCGTCCCCTCTGGCTGGGCTGCGCAGGACTCATGTTCAGCTCCTTCCTCACCCAGGCTTACTTCCCAAATGAACATACAATCAATATCACCAACAATGATTGCACACACCTGACTCTCTTTTATAGAGCCTAACACCTGATTTGTAATTAAGTGCACATTAAACTAAAGAAACTAAAGTGCACTACTGCTCACCACCACCGGGGCAACTTAGAATGATCGACACCACGTGTAATAATTCTAAAGGCCACCGGGGGCAATCACACCACTTTTGCACCAAGCCAAAGGAAAAAAAGTTCACTTTGTGAATTTAAACTGTCAGATCCAAACTGGATCATGACACCAGCCTTGCTAAAGCAGATAGATGGGGGGCTGGCATTCTCAGGCTGGTAAGGGGCCATGGATACTGTCCCCTCCAGCCTAAAAATAGAAGCCTGCAACTGCCCAGAAAAGGCACATCTATTAGATGTGCCAATTCTGGTGCTTTGCCCAGCTCTTCTCACGTGCCCTGTAGCGGTGGCAAGTGGGGTTCATATTTGTGAGGTTGTTGTCACCTTTGTATTGTCCAGTAACATCAAACTCACCATCAGATTACCAGCCTGAGAATACCAGCCCCCAGCTGGGAGTTTTGTCTGGCTGGTTATGAAAAATAAGGGGGACCCACTCCATTTTTTTGTCCTTTGTATTGTCCAGTGACATCAAGCCCATGGATTAGTAATGGAGAAGCGTCTATAAGACAATTACCCATTGCTAATCCTATAGCTGTGTAGTAAATAAAGACACAACCAGAATAAAGTCATTTATGAGAAATAAGACTAAACACAGTTTTCCATTTTATTTAAAAATAACAAACACAGCTATATTCACCAAACGTCCCATTCCACCGAAGCCCTTGTTCTCCTGTAATAAAACTGAAATAAAAAACAACAATATATCATACCTGTCTGTCGTTCTGTCCCGCGCCATAATCCACGTTTGGGGGATTAATAGTTTTCAACCTGGATGGTGCCAAGATGCGACAATTCAGGCTAAGAACCACTGGGGAATGAACTACTGCAAGTAGAGCCTCAGTGATTAGTGGTGACATTACTCAGGCTCCATTCCCAGCTGGGCTGAACTGATGTGACCTCAGTGAGATCCCTGCTAGCACCATGGGAAAAAGTCAGAGTTCACCTCAGTTCAAGCACAGTGGCTTCACAGCAGATCAACATGAGAATAATTCACCATGATCTCCAGTGAAGTCACTGAGCTTGAACTGCAGTGACGTCAACACTGACTTTTTCCCATGGTGCTGAGGTCACAGCAGTTCAGCTCTACTGGGAAAGCAGCCTCAGTGACCTGAGGTAACCTCGATAACATCACCGCTAGTCACTGTGCCTGCGATCGCAGCAGCTCATTCACCAGTAGTTCTCAGCCTGGACGGCCGCAGCTTTGCACTATACAGGTTGAAAACTATTAATCCCCCAGACATGGATTATGGCGTGGGCCAGAACGACAGACAGGTATGGTATATTGCTGTTTTTATATTTTAGTTTTGTTACAGGAGCATGAGGGCTTCGGTGGAATTAAGCAATGTCGAAAGCATGGTTTAATTAAGATTATTAAAGTAGTCTATGTCTTTTTTCTATTAAAACCTTTATTCTTGGTGAGTGTGTTTTTTTACAATGTGACTGTTCGGTTAGTAATGGGGGCGTCTTATTAATTCCTCTCCATTACTAACCTTGGGGCTTGATGTCACCTGACAATACAAAGGTGACATCAACTCCACAAATATGAACCCCACTTGCCACCACTACAGGGCAAGTGGGAAGAGCCGAGCAAAGCACCATAATTAACGTATCTAATCGATGTGTCTTTTCTGGGTGGTTGTGGACTGCTATTTTAAGGCTGGGGGGCCTATATCAATGGCCACTTACCAGCCTGAGAATTCCAGCCCCCAGCTGTCTGCTTTAGCAAGGCTGGTTGTCAAAAATGGGGGGAACTCATGCCATTTTTTTAAATAATTTATTTAAATAATTAAAAAATACAGCCTAGCTGAAGCTGACAGCAGAAGATTGCAGCCCTCAACTGTGAGTTTTGCCTGGCTGGTTATCAAAAATACAGGAGAACCCATGCAGGTTATTTAAAATTATTTATTTACAGCACAGGAGGTGCTGATGAAGGCCGGCATCACACTACCACAGAATACGAGTGAGTGCTATGCAAGAAAACATTGCATAGCACTTTGTCCAGTGTTAGGGTACATTCACACTGGGCATTTTTGCTGCATTTTTTAAGCTAATTTTTAGCTGCTTTTTACAGTACCAGCAAAGCCTATGAGATTTCAGAAATCTCATGCACACACATTGTTTTTTTGTTATCCGTATTTTATGCTTTGCAACGGCTTTTTTACATAGAGCATGTCACTTCTTTCAGCTTTTTTCAGCGGTTTTATGGCGTTTTTCACCCATTGACTTGAATGGATGGTGAAAAAACAATGAAAATATGCAGGTTGATATTTCTTGCAGCGTATGTGCTGCAGAAAAGTCAAGGACAGCAGAATGTGACCTCACAGTCAGCTCAGCTACATTTAGATGGCAGGATACCTGATGCGTCCATACAGCCTGTCATCCAGCAGAGTGGACATGAACCCCATTCACTTGATTGGGGGGCACAACAATACAGTGTTTGACATGCTGTCTTATGTGAGATGCAGAAAGAGCATGTGCTCGAGAGGATGGCAAGTGCAGGTGCAAGTGGCCTCTCCTCCTCTTCCTCCATATCACACCTAGCACTGTCCACAGAGGTGGCAACCAAATTACCCTTGCTTCTCCCTGCATCCCAACTGTCCAACTGTCCAACTGAATGTACAGAACATAGATAGGTGACTCTGAGAAGACTCAGATATCAGACTGTACTGTACTGTCAGGGCAGGAAGAGAAGGAGGGTGACTCCAAGGGTTAGGAATGTGATAACACAAAGAATGATGATGAGGAGGTGTTAGATCCCAGGTGGCATGAAAACAGAGGCACACAACCGAGTATGCCATCTGAGCAGGAAGATGAGGAGGTTGCGTTGCGCCTTATGTCGCAGACACGTAGTGATGCAGCCTTGATGAGCAATGCATCTTCAACTACAACTGTGCCTGTGACCAGCAGTGTCTGTGGGTCTGCAGCTCCCAGGGGTGGCAAGGGCTGTCTAACCTGGGCCTTTTTGACACTGCAAAGGATGAGCCAACTCATGTAATCAGCCAACTTTGCAAAAAAAAAACTGAGTTGTATAAAGTGCAATAATTTGACTGCTACATGTTTGACCCTTCACATGCGCAATCAACATTCGTTACTGTGGGAATCCCACTGAGCAAAAATGCGGCCCAGCAGACCTCAACAACCATCAGCCACCCCATTACTTGCAGGTGCTTCTTCTTCCTCCTCCTCTGTTACCATGCCAACTATTGAGACGCAGGTCTCTGACCACAGAACCTTGGTTCTTTACCTGCTCCATTCGCACTGATTAAGAACCCGCCATCAGCTGTAACGGAAGAGGACATGACTGATGTTTTTGAACAGTCACAGAGAGCGAGCACACCACAACTTTCTCAATCCACCGTAACATCTCTGTGTGCACCTCTCACAGTTCAGCAGTTCGTTCAGTTCACCGTACTCCGCCCTCTCTCATCACTGGAGCCAGCCCACGGTTCTGCAGTTGTGGTCACGTAAAAGATTACTTCATTCTGCACAAGACAAAGCTAAGAGGTTGACCTCCAACATCTCAAATCTGTTGGCCACGGAAATGCTGCCTTTCCACCTGGCAAATGCAGATGGTTTCTGAAAGCTGATGGCCATTGCAGTCCCCAGTACCTATTTCCCAGTCACCATTACTTTTCTAAGAAAGCTGTGCCTGCGCTAAACCAGCATGTTGCAGACAACATCAACTGTTCCTTGACAAAATCTGTCTGCCAGGGTGCATTTCACCACAGACACATGGATGAGTAAGCATAGCCAAGAGCGTTCCATCTGGCCGACTGAGCACTTGACGACTCTGGTGGTTGTGGGGGCACACGCTGCTCCACAAATCTTGGAACCCTGAAGGTTTGGAAGACAAAATTCTACATTTAACACTTCCTCTTCCTCCACTGCTTCTGCCTTCTCCTCAATCTCCACTAGGGCATCCACCTGCATCCTCAAAATCTGCTTTAATGAGATTAATGAGACACGCGTTCTATCAGTGCAGAGCGAATCCCCTCCACCTCTGTACTGCTCAGCCAGGGCTCACCGCAATCAGGCAGTGTTAAAATGGATATGCCTTGGAGATCACAGTCATACAGCTGAAGAGTTGTGGACAGCTCTCCAGGCTGAGTTTGATCAATAGCTGTTTCCACTGAACCTGCATCCAGAGAAGGCCCTGTTCGATAAAGGTGCGAACCTCATGGTGGCCACATGATGAGGCAAACTCACACACGTACCTTGCATGGTTCACATTCTCAATCTTGTGGTGCAGCGTTTTCTCCGCCACTATCCTGACCTGGATGAGCTGCTTCAGAAAGCACATAAGCTGTGTGATAATTTCTGCCGTTCGCACACCTCAGGTCATTGGCTTGCATTGATGCAGAGGTTTTTGTCCATGCCAGTTAACAGGTTGATATGCGGTGTGCTGACATGGTGGGATTCCACTCTGCACATGATGTGGCACTAGCAACGAGGTCTAACGCAGTCTGTCATGTTGTATAGCCTTAGATCAATGTAGTACAGATTAAGGACCTCTGCACCCTTCTGCACAGTTTTGAAATGGCTACTAAGATGGTTAGCACTGACGATGCCATCATCAGCATCACTATTCCGGTCATCATCAGCATCACTATTCCGATCATCTACATATTGGAGCAGCCTTTGAATAGCCTGCGTGCGGAAAAGGTGGCCTCAGAAGAAGAGTAAGAAGCAAAGGAGGATGCGAAAGGAATAACATTGTCTCTTAGTTCCAGACTGTCGTCACACAGGTGGGTGCCAAGGGAGGGTGGATTACTGTGATTGAGGGGGGCTGATAACAGACAAACCATTATCAAAGGAGCAATAACCGAGGAACGAGTGGAGGAGGAAAATTTGATGTTTGAGCAACTGTCAGATAAAGAGGGTAATCCTCCACTCTCTGTTGTTCATGGTTGGTGGGAGAAGATGGAGGAAACAAGTCTTATTGTTACCCAGTGACCAACACAGCATGGGCTTGGACCGTAGAGCCCGATATATCAGTGCCTTCTTGCTGCACTATCTGCAACAAGATCCCTGTATAGATTAGAAATACTGCTGACTACTGGGTTGCCACTCGGTTGCCACTATGTTAGATCCACGTTATAAAACCAAATTTTGCCAGGTGCTTCTCACCCTGTAAAGGAAACCGTGAATGCTAGAGTATCGAAACACGCTTTAAACACAACCTTAATAGAGCTTTCCCCCAAGACAGCAGTGAATCAAACAGTTTGCATTGCAGCTCTAGACTTCCAACCTCCAGCATGTCAATTCGTCAACGTCAAAAGATTAGCAGCAGCAGTGGTGTAAGTGGAAGTAGCAATTTCTGTGGGTTCATTGACACTTTTTTTAGACGAGCTTGTGCACCAGCACAACAGAGTACAAGTTTTACAAGTGGTGAACGAAAGGAGAGGATGGTGCAGGAGTATCTAGAAATGAATATAAATACCAAATAGGAGAGTTTGGACCCTTTCACATTTTGGTATTCCAAAATTGATGAGTGGCCTGAGCTTGCCTCACACGACTTGGATGTTTTATCCTGCCTGGAAGCCAGCCATCTCTCAGAGCGTGTCTTCAGCGCTGCTGGTGGTGTCCTGATAGATAAGCGCCTAAGAGTAGAATGCTTACATTTCATCAAGATGAGCAAGTCATGGATCTTCAAGGACTTTTGAACCCCAATTGCAGACTGTATAGACTAGGTAATATTGCATTTTTTAGTGTGATGCATTAATGTCACGTAACTGCACTCTGTGATAACTTTAGTGTGGTTTCTGTGCCTGCTGTGTCTGTTGCTGCTAATGTTAACACAAATTTGTGGAACTGTGAACAGTTATAGTTGGACTACATCTGCTGGGTTAGCTGTAGTGTAAGTCATGCCGGTCCCAAATATACTACCAAATTTCTATTCATGTGACAGTTATTACACTTCGGTGGTGTCAGGCCTGTATTTTTTAAAATGTGAAAACTCCAAGTTAGGTTTCCATCTGTTGGCTTGGGTATAGTGGAAGACCTGTAGGTCCCTATTATACTATTTCTACTGTGATCAAATTGATGCCACTTTGGTATTGTCTGTCAGTAATTTTTGGAAATGTGAACACTCCTAATTGAATGTCCATCTGTTGGATTGGTTGTAGTGGAAGACATGTCCCTATTATCCTATCTATAATGTGATGAAATTTATGCTACTTTGGTATTGTCTGCCATTATTTTTTGGAAATGTGAGCACTCTTGGTTACGTGTCCATCTGCTGGACTGGGTGTAGTGGAAGACCTGTCGGTCCCTATTATACTATCTATACTGTGGTGAAATTGATGTTACTTTGGTGGTCTCTGCCAATTATTATTGTAAATGTGAACACTCCTGTTTGCATGTCCATTTACTTGATTTGGTGTAGTAACATAGTATCATAGTTATTAAGGTTGAAGGAAGACTTTAAGTCCATCTAGGTGAACCCATATCCTAACCTACATGTCCTAAAATGTTGATCCAGAGGAAGGCAAAAAAACCCATGTGGCAAACTGTAAGCTTCACATTGGGGAAAAAAATTCCTTCCCGACTCCACATACGGCAATCAGACTAGTTCCCTGGATCAACGCAATATCAAGGAAACTAGTGTATATAACCTGTAACATTATATCTTTCAAGAAAGGTATCCAGTCCCTTCTTAAATTTTAGTAGGGAATCACACATTACAACAACATACGGCAGAGAGTTCCATAGTCTCACTGCTCTTACAGTAAAGAATCCACGTCTGTGATTATGTTTAAACCTTCTCTTCTCCAGACGTAGAGGATGCCCCCTTGTCCCTGTCTCAGGTCTATGAGTAAAAAGGTCATTAGAAAGTTCTTTGTACTGTCCCCTCATATATTTATATATTGTAGTAAGATCACCCCTAAGCCTTCGTTTTCCCTAACTAAATAACCCCAAGTCCAATAACCTGTCTTGGTATTGCGGACCCTCCAGTTCCCTAATAACCTTGGTCGCTCTTCTCTGCACCTGCTCTAGTTCAGCTATGTCTTTCCTATACACCGGAGACCAGAACTGTGCACAGTATTCTAAGTGTGGTCACACTAGTGACTTGTATAGTGGTAAAATTATGTTCCCCTCATGAGCATCTATGCCTTTTTTAATGCATCCCATTATTTTATTTGCCTTTGCAGCAGCTGCCTGACACTGGCCACTAAATGTGAGTTTGTCGTCTACCCATACACCCAGGTATTTTTCATTGACGGTTTTGCCCAGTGTTTTACAATTAAGCACATAATTATACATCTTATTTGCTCTACTCAAGTGCATGACCTTACATTTATCCCCATTAAAGCTCATTTGCCATTTATCAGCCCAAGAATCTAGTTTACATAAATTCTCCTGTAATATAACATTTTTTTCCTCTGTATTGATTACCCTGCAGAATTTGGTGTCCTCTGCAAATAGTGAAATTCTACTCTGTATGCCCCCTACAAGGTCATTAATAAATATGTTAAAAAGGAGCTGGCCTGTTATGATTGGGTCACCGAGGAGGAGAGCAAGACCAAGCAAGCCACAGAAAACCAGAGAGGTTGGTAACTAAGCGGATTGCAGACCCCTTATCCTATCCACACAACTAGCAGTAGCCGTGGAGCGTGCCTACGATGATTCTAGATGCCTCGGCACAGCCGGAGAACTAACTAAGCCTAAAGCAAGAAAGGGGAAATCTAAACTGCCCTAGAGCAGACCCCAAAGGAATAGATAGCCCCCAAACATATATTGTCGGTGAGACAAGATGAAAACACAAACGCAGGCAGGAAAATAGACTGAGCAAACGATGGGGCCCACACTGACTAGACAGGACAGGAAAGGAAAGACACTGTCTGCAATCACGCAAAAAACCCTGCAAAAAAATCCAACACGTCTGATAGAAAAATACTGAAGTCGCACGACTTCGCCCACTATATCAGCACTCTGGTATATTCTGAAAGCAGAGCAAAAAGAAGCCAATCTAATAAGGGGCAAAAGCAAACTGGCACAAGCAGTAACATATGGATGGTAATTCAGCACAGCCCCAGCCGGAACTGGCTGACCCACACAAAACTGAAATAGACAAAGCCAGATCAAATGTGAACAATAGCAAAAGAACACTTAGCTGAGCATGCAGGGACTCAGCTGGAAACTAAGACCTCAGGAGGCAGGAAAATCACCAGCAGGGATAGAGGGAGTCGACTGTCTTAAATCCAGTCTGAAACCCCAGATCTCCAATCATCATCCTCATTATCAGGTGGCAAGCCTCTGTTAATCAGATCAGCTCCATTACCTCAAGTAACCACCAGAGGGAGCCCAGAAAGTGAACTCGCAACCCCTCTGTCAATTTGACCAGCTCCACTACCTTCAGTAGTAACCATAGGTAGGCCAGAAAGCGAATTCACAACACTGGCCCAATACTGACCCCTGTGGTGCCCCACTGCTGTGACCCAGTCCGAGTGTGCTCCATTAATAACCACCCTTTGTTTCCTATCCACGAGCCAGACCTTAAACCACTTACACAAATTTTCCCCTATCCCCATTGTTCTCATTTTATGTATCAACCTTTTGTGTGGCACCATATCAAAAGCTTTTGAAAAGTCCATATACACTACTTCCACTGTGTTCCCTTGGACCAGTCCTGAACTTACCTATTCATAGAAGCTTATCAGATTAGTCTGACAGGAACGGTCCCTCGTAAACCCATGTTGATATTGCGTCATGAGATTATTCTTCTTCAGACACTCCAATATAGTATCTCTTAGAAAACCTTCCAGAATTTTACCCACTGTAGAGGTTAAGATTACTGGCCTATAATTTCCAAGTTCAGTTTTTGTCCCCTTTTTGAATATTGGCATCACATTTGCTATACGCCAGTCCTGTGGTACAGACCCTGTTATTATGGAATCTTTAAAGATTAAAAATAATGGTCTATCTATGACTGTACTTAACTCCTGCAGTACTCGAGGATGTATCCCATCCGGACCCGGGGATTTGTCAATTTTAGTGATTTTTAGATGCTGCCATACTTCCTGCTGGGTTAAGCAAGTGACATTTAATGTAGAATCTTTTTTATCACTGATCATATTGTCTGCCATGGGATTTTCTTGTGTAAATACTGTTGAAAAAAAGTCATTTAACATACAGCTTTTTCCTCATCCTCATCCACCATTTCACCCAGACTATTTTTAAGGGGTCCAACACTATCATTTTTTAGTTTCTTACTATTTATGTAGTTAAAGAATATTTTGGGATTATTTTTACTTTCTCTGGCAATGAGTCTCTGTCTCAATCTTTGCTGCCTCGATTTGCTTTTTACAGAATATATTTAATTTTCTGTACTTATTTAATGCCTCATCACTACCTACTTGCTTTACTTCTCTAAATGCTTTCTTTTTGTCACTTATTGCACCCCTTACAGCTCTATTTAGCCATAGTAGTTTCCTCCTATTTCTAGCATATTTACTGTATTCAAAATAGAAAAACACGGCACTTAATGAGGAGAGAGGTGCACAAGTCGGGTATCCAGCCACCTAACAATGTAGTACAAAAACTTGGCACTCAAAAAGAAAAATTGGTTTGACAGTTCCTTTATTGTAAAAGGCATCCAGTTGAGTACATTCCTTTAAACGTTTTCGGTCATACAATTGACCTTCATCAGAAACAGAATTTTTTCACAGTTGGTTTTAACTGAGAGGAGCTGTAATGGAAAATGCCATATATTATTATTAAAGAACCGCTGTCGTGAGTAGGCACTATTCAGTACTGGATATATTCATTAATGATAAGGAGAAACAGACGTCTGAGAGGCAGCAGCTACTGAGAATGAAAGGACACCATTCATGTAGGAAATCACAAGATGCAAAGGATTGACACCTTAAGTTTATGCAGGGACCGGTATATCCAATAAATGGTATGGCTGTCCAGAAATTTGCACTGTAATATGTTCAGGAAACTATCCTGTATTGTTTGTAACAGGCATGAAGTGTCCACAAGTCCCCAGCAGCACAAGCGTCCAGCCACAGACCAAGCGCTATTCCTCTGCACCTTCCGTGCTCTTCCTAAACAGAGCGTTCACCCTCCCTGTGACAAACGTGTCTCCCTGCCAGGACAGACCATTTGGATAATCACAGCACCCTCTTGTGGACATTCATGCCTGTTACAAACAATACAGGATAGTTTCCTGAACATATTACAGTGCAAATTTCTGGACATCCATACCATTTATTGGATATACCGGTCCCTGCATAAACTTAAGGTGTCAATCCTTTGCATCTTGTGATTTCCTACATGAATGGTGTCCTTTCATTCTCAGTAGCTGCTGCCTCTCAGACGTCTGTTTCTCCACATTATTAATGAATATACCCAGTACTGAATAGTGCCTACTCATGACAGCGGTTCTTTAATAATAATATATGGCATTTTCCATTATAGCTCCTCTCAGTTAAAACCAACTGTGAAAAAATTCTGTTTCTGATGAAGGTCAATTGTATGACTGAAAACGTTTAAAGGAATGTACTCAACTGGATGCCTTTTACAATAAAGGAACTGTCAAACCAATTTTTCTTTTTGAGTGCCAAGTTTTTTACTACATATTTACTGTATTCCCATACGGTATATATTATGCACAGGTCCTATTCAGGATGCTAATAAACATCTCCCATTTTCTTTGTGTATTTTTATGTCTCAGGATATCGTCCCAGTTAATTGCACCAAGATCATCTCTCATCCGTTGGAAATTTGCCTTCCTGAAGTTTAGTGTTCTTGTAACCCCTCTGCTACACATCTTATTAAAGGATACATGAAAACTTATTATTTTGTGATCACTATTACCCAAGTGACCTCTCAACCCTTACATTTGATATGCAGTCTGGCCTGTTGGTTAATATTAGGTCTAGCAGTGCCCCCCCTCTTGTTGGGTCCTGAACCAGTTGTGAAAGGTAATTGTGTCTCATACTTGTCAAAAACCTATTACTTTTGCTGGAACTGCAGGTTTCTGTTCCCCAATGTATTTCAGGGTAGTTGCAGCTTCATCTATTTGCTTTACGAGGATATTCTCCATTGTTTCCATTATGTTTGGAGACTTATAACAAATCCCTATCAATAATTTATTATTTTTTCCCACTCCCCATATCTCCACCCACAGAAACTCTAGATTTTCATTAGATACACATATATTATGCTTCTGGCATTAGTATACATGCAATTTATGTATCTCTTTGTACCTCTATTCTTTCTTAAATTATTAACTGTTCTAAACCCACCCTCAATTTCATTATTTGTGCCCAGGTCTCTATCTGCACTATCTTCCCCTCCTATAAAATGAATACCCTTCCCCTCAGTCCCTTGTTTAAACACTCCTCCAAACTTCTAGCCATTATCTCCCCAGCACAGCTGCACCTTCCCCATTGAGGTGCAGCCCGTCGCTAGCGTAGAACCTGTAGCCAACTGAGAAGTCAGCCCAGTTCTACAGGAACCCAAACCCCTCCTTCCTACACCAATTCTTGCACCACTTATTAACCTCCCTAATCTCCCATTGCCACTCTGGCAAGGATCATGGTACAGGCAGTATTTCAGAAAACACCACCTTGGGGGTCTTTGCTTAAAGCTTGCAGCCTAATTCCCTGAAATCATCTTTAAGGACCTTCCACCTACCTCTAACTTTGTCATTTGTGCCAATGTGCAACATGACCACTGTGTCTTCACCAGCCCCTCCCAGTAATCTGTCAACCCGAGCAGCAATAAGTCAGACTCGATTGCCATGTAGGCAACACACCATTCGATGATCCCTGTCTTTGTGGCAGATGGCCCTATCTGTTCCCCTAATAATTGAGTCCCCCACTACCAGCATCTGTCTGGCCAGCCCTGCTCTCCTATTTTCCCCCCTTACTAGAGCAGGCACTCCTCCGGCTTTCAGAGGACATGCCTTGCTGCAGCAATGCTACCCCTGTACTGACACTCCCCTCATCTGCCAACATAGCTAACTTATTGGGGTGTGCCAGATCAGAACTAGCCTCCCTGACACTCTTCCCTCTACCCCGCCTTCTAACTGTCACCTTGCTGCTTCACTGTCCTGCAGCTCCATCCTAGCATCCCCCTCATCTATCCCATTGAGCATCTGCTCAGTGAGCAGAAGACTCCTTTCCATATTGTCTATGGATCTCAGTGTTGTTAGCTGCACATTTAGATCCAGAATCTGGGCTTCCAAATGCGCAACATGCTCACATCTCGCACAGCAGTATGCACCCTCGACCGACTGTTCAAGGATTGCATACATGTGGCAAGATGTACACTGGTTGGCATTGTCAATAGTGGAGCACATTCCTAATGGGGATTGCACAAGACAGAAAAGATAAGTAAAAATATATAAAAAGTATTAATAAGATATAACAGCAATTCAGCAATACCTCCCTTGGAAACTCCCTGAATTCAAAGTCATTGAATCACAAGTCACAGACTTACCACCATTCACACTTACGCTCCAGTCACACTCAGTTCATTCACACTCGCTAAGCAGAAGATTTAAAGAGATTTTTTTTTCTTCAGCAGCAAACCACCCTGCAGCTCAATGCACTTCCAAACGGTCCCTATTATACTTTATCTACTCGCATAAAATTTATGCCACTTCTGTGGTGTAAGGCCCTCATTTATTTAAATGTGAACACTCCTGGTTGCATGTCTATCTGCTGGATTGGGCGTAGTGCAAGACCTATTGGTCTCTATTATATTTCTACTGTGATGAAATTGATGCCACTTTGGTGGTGTAAGGGTCTCATTTGTTTAAATGTGAACACTTCTGAATGAGTGTTGATCTGCTGAATTTGGTGTTTTGGAAGACCTGTCGGTCTCTATTATACTTCAGTGGGTACGGAAAGTATTCAGACCCCTTTAAATTTTTCACTCAAAGTTTCATTGCAGCCATTTGGTAAATTCAAAAAAGTTCTTTTTATTCTTATTAATGTACACTCTGCACCCCATCTTGACTGAAAAAAGCAGAAATATAGAAATTTTTGCAAATTTATTAAAAAAGAAAAACTGAAATATCACATGGTCATAAGTATTCAGACCCTTTGCTCAGACACTCATACTTAAGTCAAATGCTGTCCATTTCCTTGTGATCCTCCTTGAGATGGTTCTACTCCTTAATTGGAGTCCAGCTGTGTTTAATTAAACTGATAGGACTTGATTTGCAAAAGGCACATACCTTGTCTATATAAGACCTCTCAGCTCACAGTGCATGTCATGAGGTAAAATGAAATGGCCAAGGAGCTCAGAGACAGAATTGTGGCAAGGCACAGATCTGGACAAGGTTACAAAAGAATTTCTGCAGTCCTCAAGGTTCATAAGAGCACAGTGGCCTCCATAATCCTTAAATGGAAGAAGTTTGGGATCACCAGAAGTCTTCCTAGACCTGGCCGTCCAGCCAAACTGAGCATCCACGGGAGAAGAGCCTTGGTGAGAGAGGTAAAGAAGAATGCCAAGATCACTGTGGCTGAGTTCCACAGATGCAGTAGGGAAATGGGAGAAAGATTTACAAAGTCAACTATCTCTGCAGCCCTCCACCAATCGGGCCTTTATGGCAGAGTGGCCCGACAGAAGCCTCTCCTCAGTAATAGACATATGAAAGCCCGCACAGAGTTTGCTTAAAAACACAAGAAGGACTCCCAGACTATGAGAAATAAGATTCTCTGGTCTGATGAGACAAAGATAGAACATTTTGGTGACAATTCTAAGCGGTATGTGTGGAGAAAACCAGGCACTGCTCATCTCCTGCCCAATGCAATCGCAACAATGAAACATGGTGATGGCAGCATCATGTTATGAGGGTGTTTCTCAGCTGCAGCGACAGGACGACTGTTTGCAATTGAAGGAAACATGAATGTGGCCAAGTACAGAGATATCCTGGATGAAAACCTCTTCCAGATCTGGACCTCAGACTTGACCTGATTCACCTTCCAACAAGACACTGACCCTAATCACACAACTAAAATAACAAAGGGATGGCTTCAGTACAACTCTGTGACCATTCTTGACTGGCCCAGGTAGAGCCCTAACCTAAACCCAATTGAGCATCTCTGGAAAGACGTGAACATGTCTGTCCACCAAAGTTCACTATCCAACCTGATGGAACTGGAGAGGATCTGCAAGGAAGAATGGCAGAGAATTCACAAACCCAGGTGTGAATAACTTGTTCCATCATTTCCAAGAAGACTCATGGCTATACTAGCCCAAAAGGTGCTTCTATTCAATACTGAGCAAAGGGTCTGAATACTTATGATCATGTTATCTTTCAGTTTTTCCTTTTTATAAATTTGCAAGCATTTCTACACTTCTGTTTTTTTCAGTCAAGATGGGGTGCAGAGTGTATATTAATGAGAAAAAATGACCTTTTTTGAATTTACGAAATGGCTACAATGAAACCAAGAATAAAAATTTAAAGGGGTCTGAATACTTTCCATACCAATAGTATTTCTACTGTGTTGAAATTGATGCCACTTTGTAATTGTCTGCCAATAATTTTTGGAAATATGAAAACTCCTGGTTGGGTGTCCATCTGCTGAATTGGATGTAGTGGAAGACTTGTCGGTCCCTATTGTACTATTTCTACCGTGGAGAAATTGATTCCACTTTGGTATTGTCTGCCAGTAATTTTTGGAAATGTAAACACTCCCTGTTGAGTGTCAGTCTGCTGGATTGGTGTGGTGGAAGATGTGTCTGTCCCTATTGTACTATTTCTAATGTGGTGAAATTAATGCCACTTTGGTATTGTCTGCCAATAATTTTTGGAAATGTGAACACTCCTGGTTGGCTGTCCATCTGCTGCATTGAGTGTAGTGGAAGACCTGTCAGTCCCTATTGTATTATTTTTACTGTGGTGAAATTTATACTACTTTGTTATTGTCTGCCAATATTTTTTGGAAATGTGAACACTCCTGGTTTGGTGCCCATCTGCTGGATTAGGTGTAGTGGAATACCTGTCTGTCCCTATTATACTATCTGTACTGTGGTGAAATTGATGTCACTTTAGTGGTCTCTGCTAATAATGTTGGAATGTGAACACTCCTGATTGTGTGTAAATCTGCTGGTTTGGGTGTAATAGAAGACCTGTCAGTCCCTAAAATACTATTTCTACTCTTGTGAAATATATGCCACTTATGTGATGTAAGGCCCTCATTTGTTTAAATGTGAGCACTCCTAGTTGGGTGTCCATCTGCTGGTTTGGGTGTAGTGGAAGACCTGTCAGTCCCTATTATACTATTGCTACTGTGGTGAAATCAATGCCACTGTGGTGGTGTCTGCCAATAATTTTTGGAACTGTGAACACTCCCGTTTGTGTGTCCATTTTCTGGATTGAATGTAGTGGAAGACCTGTCGATCCCTATTATACTATTTCTACTGTGGTGAAATTGATGCCACTTTGGTATTGACTGCCATTATTTTTTGGAAATGTGAACACTCCTGGTTAGGTGTTCATCTATTGGATTGTGTGTAGTGGAAGTCTTGTGGTCCCTATTGTACTATTTCTACTGTGGTGAAATTGATGCCACTTTGGTATTGTCTGCCAATAATTTTTGGAAATGTGAACACTCTTGGTTGAGTGTCCATCTGCTGGATGGGGTGTAGTGGAAGATCTGTCAGTCCCTATTATACTATTTCTACTTTCATGATATTTATTCCACTACTGTGGTGTAAGCCCCTCATTTATTTAAATGTAAACACTCCTGGTTGGGTGTTCATCTGCTGGATTGGGTATAGTGGATGACCTGTCTGCACCTTAGGGACTCTAACAATTTGACTTGGCACCCTCAAACCATTCCTGCAAAATCTGCGAAGTGCAGTTTTCCTCCTTTTCCCTCTTAGTTTTGCACTCTTCCTCAAAAGTAGTGTTTCCCCACATTTGGGGTTTCAGTGTACTCACAAGAAATTGCACAACAAATTGTCTGGTGCAATTTATCCTGTTACCCCTATGAAAATTCAAAATCATGATTTTTTTTTATTTTCACGGCTCAACGTTATAAACTTTTGTGAAGCACATAGGGGTTCAAGGTGCTCACCACAAATCTAAATACATTCCATGAGGGGGTTTACTTTCCAAAATGGGGTCGCTTATGGGGGATTTTCACTGTTTAAGCACATGAATGATTCCAGGAAATATTACATTCAAAAAGTCAAATGATGCTTCTTTACTTCCAAGATTTGCCATGCAGCCAAACAGTAGTTCTCTCCCACAAATAAGGTATCGCCGTACTCAGAAGAAATTGCTCAACAAGTTTTATGGAGCAAATTCTCTTTTACCCTTATGAAAATGCAAAATTTGTGGCTAAAATAAAGTTTTTGTAGGGAAAATTAGATTTTTTTATTTTCATGGACTAATGTTATAAACTTCTCTGAAGCATCTAAGACTTCAATGTGATCACCACACATCTAGATCAGTTCCCTGAGGGGTCTTGTTTCCAAAATGATGTCACTTGTGGGGCATTTTCACTGTTTGGGCTCTCCAAATGTGACATGGCATCTGCTAATTGTTCCAGCAAATTGTACATTCAAAAAGTCAAATGTCGCTCCTTCCCTTCTGAGGTCTGATGTGGTTTTCTCCCACATATGGGGTATCAGCATGCTCAGGAGAAATTGCACAACAAATTTTGGGATCTATTTTTTCCTGTTACCCTTGTGAAAATAAAAAAGTGGATCAAATTTTATTTTTTGTAAAAAGGGTTAATGTTTTCTTTTCCACATTTCAAAATTTCCTGTGACGCAGCTGAAGGGTTAATAAACTTCTTGAATGTGGTTTTGAGAAGCTTTAGGGGTGCAGATTTTATAATGGTTTCACTTTTGAGTATTTTCTATCATATAGACCCCTCAAAGTCACTTGAAATGTGAGGTGGTCAATAAAAAAATGGTTTTGTAAATTTTGGAAAAAGGAGAAATTGCTGGTCAACATTTAACTCTTGTAACTTCCTAACAGAAAAAAAAAATATGTTTAAAAAATTGTACTGACGTAAAGTATACATGTAGTTAATGTTTTTTATTAATGATTTTGTGCGACACATCTCTCTGGTTTAAGGGCATAAGAATACAAAGTTTGAAAATTGCAACATTTTTCCATTTTCCACAAAATTTCCATTTTTTTTCACAAATAAGCGCAAGTTATATTGAAGAAATTTTACCCCTATCATGAAGTACAATATGTCCTGAAAAAACGCTCAGAATAAGTGGGATCCTTTGAAGCATTACAGAGTAATGACCTCTTAAACTGACACTGGTCAGAAAAGTAAAAATTGGCCTTGTCATGAACGTGCAAATCACCTTGGGGGGTAAAGGGTTTAAGACTGTGTTTGCATTAATGAGCATAAAAGTGGTTTAGTAGAGTCCTAGGAGATCGGCAAGTACATATCTATTCCAGGCAATTAGAAGATTTGCAGGATTATGATTCACAAACAGATTCATGGCAAATCTGATTAATTTGAAAATCCTATGAAGCTGGTGAATTGAAATTTCAAATGAGCTGCTCATCTTTAAAATATAAATACAATTACTGAAATCTTTTTTTCTTCATAATTTCAATTTAATTTATTCTGTCAATTGTCCTTACATATATAATTTGCCCATAAATCACAGACTGCTCTTTCTTGAGATAATTTATACACACATTTTTTGCATACCTGATTGATGTTTTGAGGAACAAAAAAATTATTTTGAAGGTACAATTTTTTTTTATATAAAACATTAAAATTTATTAATTCATCAATCAGTACTGGAGAAAAATGGAGGCTGCTTTTGAAGTCCAAGACTTCAAAAGCAGCCTCCATTTTTTCCAGTACCGCTTTTCCTGTATTCTATATATATAAAATGTCATATACTTTAATGTAAAAGAGTACATTTGATTTTGTGTCCTATACTTTCTTGTCATAATTTGATGTTTAATCTGTTATTTTAATTTTCTCTTACAAAAATCTGTTCAGCTATTTAGTACAAGATTTGAGCTTACTTTTGATACTTTATTAAGTACATTGTTGTCATAAAGTTATATGTTAGTTCTGCATTTGTGAAAATTTGTAATAAATGCAATTATTAAGAAAAGAAAAGGTTAATTGGACTTTGATACATTATGTAAGTTTTTTTATAATTTCTTTGTATTGTTTAGGATTCAATACTGCAAAGGGAGATCTAGTAAGAGCCATTCTATATAACAAACCAATGAGTGTTAAACTGCATAGAGAGGCCATTAAATTTCTCATGGTACTTGTGGCTGTCGCTATATTTGGAGTTTTCTACACTGTAGCTGTGCACATTAAGAATGGGGTAAGTTACGATGTATCATAAGTACAGTATGACAGTGTTTAGTCCTTCTTATTGGTCCTGTTTAAATTTGTTTATATCTATATAGTTTTGTTGTTGGTTAGCCATTCTAACTCACATGTGAACAAAAGATGAAGACTCATTCAGAATGCTAATAGAGTCAGTCACAAATTTGGGCAGCCCCATAACACCCTGCAGCAATCAGATCACATTGCCAAGCTTGTCCAATCATGGTGGTGGGGGGTGCGCGTCTATCATAAACAGTATAACAGTTTAAAAGACAAAGGCAGGAGCATCAATTTATGATATTGCTTCTTTGTTTAGCAAAGTGCTAATCTATATATACTCTCAAAACGGGGATCATTTTTGTACCCAACTTCGTGAAAATTCCATGCCTTCTTCTGTATGCACCGCCTCTGTATAAACAACACCAATGCATGTATCTGACTCCCAAGAGGCATACTTTCTAGACTTTCTATACAGTATAAGTATCTTACAATAGAGTATGTGTATCAGTGTCCAGCTGCAGCAATGAGACTCATGGGTCTTTCCATCTGGTAATCAAGTTCCTGCACGGACTGGATTAGGAGTAGATCCTTCAATAGAAGAACAAAAAGGAAATCCAGCAAGAACTCAGCAAACCAGGGTTGGAGTAAAATGATGCTTTTCTTTATTTCTTCAACAAGGTATAAAAATGACCCACAAGAATCAGAAACCAGAGTACATGGCAGAAATAAGCGCAAATGGGTCATTTGCGCTTATTTCTGCCATGTACTTTGGTTTCTGATTCTTGTGGGTCATTTTTATACCTTGTTGAAGAAATAAAGAAAAGCATCATTTTACTCCAACCCTGGTTTGCTGAGTTCTTGCTGGATTTCCTTTTTGTTCAAGTATCTTACAATATCTGAAACTGCTGTCTGTTTTTAAATAGGCTTACCATCCATTTTCGCCTAACCAGATAGGTTGATGTCTATGTGAAAGGTTTGTTTGCAGTAGAGAGCTAAAAACAGTTTCAGTAGACTTCTAGAAGAATTCAAGGTGTTATACACATATTAGAGGTATTTAATTATGCAATTAAATAATTCCCAGCAAATTTTGGAGGAAAATTTGGTGAAGTGTAGATCTGCTCATTTCTACTCACCATCATTTCTAATCACCATACAGTCATCAAGCAGATTCTGTTCATGGAGGCTTATGTTATTAGGGTGCTGCTACATTCGGTAGATTATTTAATTGGCCAGCTCATGGATTTATGCAATACCAGTATAGATGAATGAGACTTTTGCTGAAATCTCTGCAACAAATTTGCCAAATATGAAAATATACTTAAAAAGGATTGTCCAGCACCAGGTGCTGAGAGCCACAGCTGATGTTCAGCCCAGTGTGCATACCTGTCATGAACTTATTGTCTTAATTGAAATAGGAGAATAGAAATGGACAATACCTGCCAGGTGTGCACATTACCTGTTAAGGATGAGACAGTCTCCATATCAGCAGTTTTAAGATGCCATCTGTACCTATTTGCTTTTAATTTAATTATATGCAGTGTTTGTGACCAAATCATGTTTAGGAATATATTTCTATAATTTCACTAGGATTGTTTGTGTAACAATTTATCAAAATGCATCAAATAATGTAATAAAAAAAAATATTTGTATTGCTTTCCTAGGCCAGTGTTCATGACATTGTGCTAATGTCATTTTTGATGCTAACTATTGTAGTTAACGCAACCCTTCCTGCATCAATTACAATTTGTCTACTGTGTGGTCAAACAAGACTGAAAAAACAGGACATCTTCTGCATTAGTCCTCAACGGATCAATTTAGCTGGGCAGTTGAATCTTGTGTGTTTTGATAAAGTAAGTTCCATTTTGGTTTATCTGTTTTAGTGGATCCTTGATGCTAGCTGTATGCATTATTCTCTACGCAATACTGAGCACAATTATGATAATACAAAGGTTAAAAAATAAGCAAGAATTGACCCCTGGAATAAAGACTTCACAACACCATTCACCTAGTCCCCTCTAATCCCAGGAGAGAAGGAAAGAGAAAGGGAAAAAGGAAAAAAAAAAGCTTGGAATACTAGAATTTGTTTTTCTAAATGTACTATTAAAAAATATGCCGTATATACTCGAGTGAAAGTCGAGATTTTCAGCACATTTTTTTGTGCTGAAAACACCCCCTCGTCTTATACATGAGTCACTGTCCAGAAAGCCGGCGGGGGAGGGCGAGTGGCGCAGCAGCGGCAGGAGCTGTCGGCTGTGGCACAGTGACAGCTGCAGCTGCCGGCTTCCAGAAGATATCACACTCACCCTCCTCGCACTGTTGCTGCATCTCTGTCCCTGCATCTCCGTCCCGGCGCTGGCAGCTCTTCCTGTGCTGAGAGGTCACATGGTACCGCTCACTAAGGTAATGAATTTGCACGCATCTCCACTCCCATAGGCATGGAGAACCTATTCATACCTTAATGAGCGGTACCACGTGACAGCTCAGCACAGAAGAGCTGCCGCGCCTGGACAACGGAGATGCAGTGACAGCACGAAGAGGGTGAGTAGGATGGGGGAGGGTGAGGCATGCATACAACGATGGGATGGGGGTGAGCCATGCATACAACAAACGGATGAAGGGTAAGCCATGGCATACAACGACGAGACCGGGGAAGCCATGCATATAACAGGGGAAGCCACACATAACAGGACAGGACGGGGGAGCCACACATAGCAGAACAGGATGGGGGAACCACATACCAGGACAGGACGGGAGAGAGCCACGCATAGCAGGACAGGGATGAGGGGACAATGTATACTCGGCTTATACTCGAGTCAATAAGCTTACCCAGTTTTCCATGGCAAAAGTAGGTGCCTTGGCTTATACTCGGGTCGGCTTATACTCAAGTATATATGGTAATGATAAGTAAATATATCGTGTATTATTGGTGGACATAAAGCTGGTTCAATTGTATTTTCTTTAATAATAGGTTATAGTATGTTTATAACTGTTTAAACAGATATTTTTACAGTTTTTTTTTTGAGAAAATGAACTATACTCCATTTACTCCTGTTTTTATCCTAGATTTGGATATACCCATTCATTTACCCTTCTAATGCACCTCTCTTTAATAAAATTTGCATTTGTCCTTTTTCTGACTATATCTCCCATTACAATAAATAATAAGTCTTAAGTATAGTAAAATATTGAGAGAAGATAAACTTAAATGATAGAAGTGATTTGCCACATGCACAGCTTGTTATTGTTGTTAAAAAAATGTTTTGTTTTGTTTTTCTTTTTGGAAAAATAAATAAAAATCTATTGAAATAAAAAAAAAGCAAGAATTGATGATAATAAGTGATGGGCGAACCCCTAACTTTATTGTGCGTGTTCCGTATCGAACATCTACTGCTCTGGCACAGAACCCTATGATGGAATTCTCCAGGAAGTGTATGTTACTGTTTAGGTTTGGCACCCCAAACATTGGGTGTATTCCATGCTGTCATCTGTGTGACAGCACGAGAAACACCGGTGGCTCTGATCAGTTGTAAAATTATTATTGCTCGTCAGAGCACTACGGTTCCCACACTGTCAGATGAAAGCGTAAGTAAGCAGCTGTGATTGGCTCTATAAAGTTTACCGCTGGTCACTGCTTGTATTATTTCCATCAGTCTACACCTGCTGTGGCAGGCAGATTTGCCTGCGCTGGTCATCCAAAATAGAACAGACCCCACGTCATAAAAATAAACGTATAATGCCGGCGATTGCTGATTAATACTCCCATCAGTGGCACATGCTGTCGCTGCTAACACCACTGTTAACAGGTGCTGGCTCATGCTGTCAGCTGGCATGGAAACCACAGCTGTCTGACCTGCGCAAATAATCTTACCACCGATCACAGCTTGTGTTTGCCGCACTGTCTTATAGAGGACAGTGTGGCAAACAACATATGTTCGGGCCACCCATTCATGGTACCACTAATGGTAATGTTTACATAAATGTTTACGTAAATTTAAAATATCACTGCATAGAAAGCAGCTTTCAAAATATTGTATTGCTGGGGATTGGGGAGCTGGCTGGCTTACTTAGTCAAAATCTCCACAGAGAAGGCAGACATGATTTATTATGTACCCAGTGATCATGTGATCCTTAACATACTAGCCCCTGGTACAGGGGAAATCAGCAATAAAAAAAAATGAAGTATTATTTTCAAATGCCAAACTAAGGTGAGGATTCAGAAGTCTACAGTCACATAAAATGACAATTGACTCATCATAAATTTGGACAATTCCTGTAATGCTCATAAAATAAGTAAAAATATAGTATCCCTTAACTTGTATGATGACATAACACTTTATCAACATAGCCACATATCACATAATCTTTCAAGTTATGGATTGTTACAGAATCAGAACAAAAAACAGCACAATAATCCATTACCAGAACCACCAGCAGTACAGAAATACATCACTAGAAACCCTGTTGGTATGTAAAAACAAAGCATCATAACCCTCATCAGTACAGAAATACATCACCAGAATCACCAGCAGTACAAAAATTCATCATCAGAATCACCATCACTACAGAAATACATCTGTATAACCCCCATTAGATCAGAATCACAGTATCAAAGCCCTCAGTAGTACAGAAAAACATCACAAGAAACACCATCAGTACATGAATACATCATTAGGCCACCATCAATACATGAATACAGCATCAGTACATACTGCATCAATTTTATTATTAGGTCAGGTCCATATGCATTTGTATCATTTGAAACTACAACTGCCAGTACATCCTTGACAATGGTAAGGAGATACTGGGAGTTGTTGTAATCAGTCATGATCAGATTGCTGTCCATACAGAAGTATCACAACACATACATACAGTCAGTATCACAAATAAACATGTACATCCAGGTACATTATAAATGACGTTGTCTCTAATTGGAGCCATTCTCTTTCTTTTCTTCATCTTGTCCAGATGCCAGTATGACTTTCCACAGCCACAGCTCATCTCTGCAGGCTTCCATCTTCTCCAGACTTATGCATCACATGCCACATGATGCCCTTAAATATAGAAGTGGCATTATAATTCTACTGAATAAAAATCTGCTACTTTCTGTGCCCCTGAAAAAATAATTGCTCCTCATTGTGTTCCCTGCACAAAATATGTCCCAGACGCTGTCTCTCTTATGATACATACTGTAAGGCAGCGACTGGTGTTATTTGCGATGGTCGCTATGTGTCCCCCAGGATGCTCTCAGAACAGTATCTGATCCGCTGGAGTGCCATGTGGTCACAGCAAGACGCCTGTGAGGCACAAGGCAGAATAAAAGTAAGAGTGAACCTTGTCAGGTTATGTGGCCAAGGAATTGTACAGGAAAACCTGGTATGGGCTTTTATTTTTGAAACGGACTGAAGGAAGGTAGTGGGGCCAGTCAGTTTCCTCCAGGCCGGATCTTACGAGTGGCACATAGCCACAGATTGGAGTTTAGAAAAAAAACCTGCAGGAAGGGTGGGGGTGTCAGTTTTGGAGTTTGCAACCTGTGAAGCAGTCAGCTCTGCAAAAGGCTCCGTCTGTGTGAGGAAACACAAGGCCAAGCAGAGCAAGCTCCTGTCACCCCATTGTTTGATATGGTGGGGCAGTTGCCCTGAGCAACCGGACATTTATGGACTGTCTTGTTTCTTGGCTGCAATCCAGAGGATTTTCTTTTGGTGCTTCTACTTTGTGAGTACTCTGAATATTAAAGAGACTTTTGTTTTTGGACCTTTACTCTGGTCACTGCCTATGATAATACTGCACCAACCCTGCTGCACTACAATACTCTCCACTGTGTCATCTCCTTTCCATACTGAGCCCCATTTTCACTCTTTACTTTTACATAGTGTCCCCCTATACTGCCCTATACTGTGCTTCTTCATCACACACCCCATCCTCAGCATACTGTCCCCTCCTTTCTATGGTCTCACACTGTACCCCCATGCTGACCGCTCTACATACTGCCCCCACAATACTCAGTCTCTATTCTGTGTCCCCTCACATTTTTCTCATCCCATACTGCCTCCTCATTCAATTTCCCTCAATAGTCTCTTGTCACATACCCCCTCCCCATACTGTTTTCGCACTCATCCCCCTACTCCTTATATTGTCTGTTTCCATCCCCCATTGCTGCACATAGTATGTTAGCATCCATCTCCTTCATGCCTCATACTGTGTCTGCATACATTAACCTCATCCTCCCATACTGTGTCCTCACCAATCCCATCCCCTCGCTCCCCATCTTGTCCTCAAATCCCCCAATTGCTTCCCATGCTGTTTCTGTGCCTTTACCCCCCTTGCTCCCCATACTCTATCCACACCAATACCCCACTCCCCATACTGTGTCTGCGCTCATTCTGTCCCCTCACTCCCCATATTGTGTAAGCACCCATCCCCCTTGCTACCGATACTTTGTCCTCAAAATTCATCCACTGTATTCTCTCCATTCTGTGTCCGCACACATTCCACCACTTTGCTCCCAATACTACATCCACATACACTCTCCCCATGCTCCCCATACTGTATCTGCATCCATCCCCCTCGCCTCCCATGCTGTGTCCACATATATTCTCCCCACCCTCGCTCCTCATACTGTTCTCAAATTTCTTCCTTATTCACCTATTTACAATAAATCTTCGGTGCTTTTAGCTCCATTGGTGCACTTACCTCACCAAACTTTTGCCACCTATGTGGCACCAAGGAGTGACATCAGCAATGAAATCACATTACCTGAGCATGTTGCTGACATCTCCCTAATTCAGCCAGGACTTGCATTCACACCTGAAAGACTTGAGTACAACTGATGACTGGGAGCTTCACAGGTGACTCAGAAAATGGCTGACTCCCACTTTGGGGGTGTGACAAAATGCTGCAGCGGAGACATCTTGAAGCTCTGCATCAGGCTCCTATAATGCACCGCCCTACCAGCTTAGCCCAAGACATATACCCTGCTTGCCTCCAGTAGATGCGCCCCAGCTCTCCCAATATGTGTACATAGCGTGGTTTGTCAACAATAGTTAATCTTGGTGTGTTAACATCCACGGGACCTGGCTTGTCATTCTTGACTAGAGATGAGTGAATATGTTCAGAAAACGATCACCAAACATAAACTCGGTACGAATATGGCACATTCGGATTTGTGATCGGTAACACAAGCATTTTTCTTAAAATTGGAAAAAGTTGGAAAAAGTTGGTAACATTTGGTAAAAGATAGAATAAAAGTCAGCAATTCATGTGCCACATTCAGTAAAATCACAGCGAGCCAGGTTAGAATAGAAAATATATACACATAGAATACATATATACAGATGTCAGTGACACACACATATATGTGTGTATATATATATAGTATATACAGTAGAAGTATATATATTGCATACATAGACACAAGAAAAGCTTTCAATTCAGCAGCTGTGGTAGTCTATAATCATAGCAGGAACCAACAGGATAGAAGAGATGGATTATATACAGTAAATACATAAAGAATAGGTAGACATACAGATGTCTGTGACAAATACAATTAGTACAGTGTGTGTGCAGCTAATAAAAGATTATTTTCTGAAAAAAAATGTTGTGCGTAATTTTCGTAACTAGCAGAGGGAAAGCTGACTGCTAGGGACCAATGTTTATAGCCTGGGAAGGGGGGTAAAACCGATCGAGCTTCCCAGGCTATTAATATCAGCTCACAGCTATATACTTAGCCTTTACTGGCTACTAAAATGAGGGACCCTAAAAAAAATGGCATATGGTCCTCTTATAATTAATAACCAGCAAATGCTATGCAGACAGCTGTGGGTTGGTACTAATACCCTAGGAATGAGCCATGGATACTGGCCCCACCCCAGGATAAAAACATCAGCTCTCAGCAGCCCCAGAAAAGGTGCATCTCTAAGATGTTCCAATTATGGCACTTAGCCTCACTCTTCCCACTTGCCCTGTAGCACTGGCAATTGGGGTGATAGTTGGGGGGTTGATGTCATATTTGTATTGTCAAGTGACATCAAGCCCAAGGTTAGTAAAGGAGTTCATCCCAGCTGGGAACACAACCTCAGTGACCGGGCGTAACTTCGATGATGTCACCGCTAGTCACTGAGTGAGCAGATAATTCATCAGTGGTTCTCAGGCTGGACGGTCACCTCTTGGCACAATGCAAAGATGACATCAATCCCACAAATATAAACCCTACTTGCCACCGCTACAGGGAAAGCGGGAAGAGCTGGGCAAAGCACCAGAATTGGTGCATCTAATAGATGTGCCTTTCCTGGGCAGCTGCAGAGTGCTATTTTTAGGCTGGGGGACCTCTATCCATGGCCCCTTACCAGCCTGAGAATACCAGCCCCCAGCTGTCTGCTATACCAAAGCTGGTTGTCAAAAATGGGTGGACCCCATGCTGTTTTTTTTAATTATTTATTTAAATAATTAAAATATGGTGTGGGAGCCCTTCTATTCTTGATAACCAATCTTGCTGAATCTGGCAGCTGAGGGTTTCAGCTCCCAGCTGTGAGCTTTGCCTGGCTGGTTATCAAAAATAAAAGGGAACCCACGCAATTTTTTTTATTATTTATTTACAGCACAGAAGTGGCTGATGAATACTCCCATCTGCCAAATCCTGCTCTCCCTGTTATTAGCTGCAGCAGATGATGGATGATGGAAGCTGTAGTCCCATCAGCTGACAGCAGTGGCCAGAAGAGTAAACTTTATACCTTTGATCACAGCTGAGTGCTCACACTGTTTCCTGACAGCATGGGAACCGCAGTTTTCCGATGGGCTGGGATGATTTCACCATCAATCAGAAGCACTATGCCAATGTTTCCTATGCTGTGTGACAACGTGGGAAACATAGACTTTTGTGCTGTGTATGTTTGGCTATATTCAGTAGTGATGGGCGAGCACTAATATGCTCGGGTGCTCATTGCTTGGGTCGAACAAATTGGAATACTCGGGTACTCGGACAGAAAACTGAGCCCAATGTAAGTCTATGGGAGACCCGAGCATTTCTGCCCCGATCCCCCCCGGGGTACTTTAAAGGTTTAAAATCATCTGAAAATGATGGAAACACTGATCAAATGACACGGGGACATCATGGGGACTGCCCCTTTAAGCATTCCTGACTCCTACTTCACAGCTTTAAAAAAAATTTTCAGGGTTACATGCCATTTTTATCGGTGCACCAAAAAAAATACCAAAATTAAACCAAAACGGATTTTGCTGGGAAATATGTTGAGGTACAGTACATCCTTTCCAGGTTAATGACTTGTATATAACGCAAAATAGTTACCCCCAGACCAAAATGTTCCTCCCCCATTTGGGCTATGTTCAGACGCAGCGTTTTTGAAGCGTTTTTTAACTTTATCATCGCTTTCAACCAATACAAATGCATTCACTGGGAAATGTCATTGTAACATTTAGCAACCCTAGCTGGCCATATGGTGTGTGACACATAAGCAGACACATCTTGCTTCATTTATGAACAATGAACTCTTAAAGTCACAGAGCCTATTTTTACAGGGGCATCAGGCAGCATTAATCTTATTAAAGGGCCATTATTAATGAGTGGGTCTCCTAAACTGTTACTATGCAGTGAGAGAATGGGCTGCCAAGAATTATGATGCACCACAATACCCCTTTCACGAAAGGTACAGGAGGGCTTCCTGAAAAAACGTTGCATTGAATGCAAGACCTGGCCTGCCCCAAAGTTACATGCACCCCAATAAACTTTTCAAGCCATGTACTGGATGTCCACGGGAAAATCCACTTCACATTATTCATTTCATAATCCCAAACTACTTTCTTATGCTTAGACTGCAAGGCCTGCCCTGCTACCAAGTCATATGCACCTCCATAACCCTAATCCTCTCTTGGAAGAAACATGTAGGAGGGCATCTTAACCAAAAATGTCCCATTAAAATGGAGCGGGTCTCCTACAATTGGAAAGCCCATACGCTAAGTGTGTTGGCTGTCAAAAATTTTCCCCTGTGGGGTACATCTCAACCATTTCACAACAAGTAGTTTCCACCCAGCAAAAACATCCACACTTGTTCTGAAGTCGACCCTGGCTATTGCAGCACGGCACACATTAAAGGTGGTGATCTGGTGGCGGCGGATTATGGGATGTGGAGGAAAGTCTGAATTAACCCCTTCACCCCCAAGGGTGGTTTGCACGTTCATGACCGTGCCAATTTTTACAATTCTGACCACTGTCCCTTTATGAGGTCATAACTCTGGAATGCTTCCATGGATCCCGGTGATTCTGACAAAGTTTTCTCGTGACATATTGTACTTCATGATAGTGGTAAAATTTCACTCAAATAACTTGCGTTTATTTGTGAAAAAAATGGAAATTTAGCAAAAATTTTGAAAAGTTCGCAATTTTCCAACTTTGAATTTTTATGCCCTTAAATCACAGAGATACGGCACACAAAAAACTTGATAAGTAACATTTCCCACATGTTTACTTTACATCAGCACAATTTTGGAACCAAAATTTTTTTTTGTTAGGAAGTTATAAGGGTTAAAAATTGACCAGCGATTTCTCATTTTTGCAACACCATTTTATTTTTACGGACCACATCACATTTGAAGCCACTTTGAGGGGTCTATATAATAGAAAATACCCAAAAGTGACACCATTCTAAAAACTGCACCCGTTAAGGTGCTCAAAACCACATTCAAGAAGTTTATTAACCCTTTAGGTGCGTCACAGGAATTTTTTGAATATTTAAAAAAAAATTTTTTTAATATTTAAAAACAATTCAGGTTAAATTTTTTTTATTTTACCAAGGGTAACAGGAGAAATTGGACTGCAAAAGTTATTGTGCAATTTATCCTGAGTACGCTGATACCTGATATGTGGGGGGGAACGACTGTTTCGGCGCCTGGCGGAGCTCAGAAGGGAAGGAGCGCCGTTTGACTTTTTCAATGCAAAATTGGCTGGAATTCAGATCGGACACCATGTCGCGTTTGGAGAACCCCTGATGTACCTAAACAGTGGAAACCCCCCACAAGTGACCCCATTTTGGAAACTAGACCCCCCAAGGAACTTATCTAGATATGTGGTGAGAACTTTGAACCCACAAGGGCTTCACAGAAGTTTATAACGTACAGCTGTACAATTAAAAAATCATATTTTTTCCAAAAAATGATCTTTTCAGCCCCAATTTTTATTTTCCCAAGGGTAACAGGACCCTAAATGTTATTGTGCAATTTGTCCTGAGTACGCTGATACCCCATATGTGGGGGTAAACCAATATTTGGGCGCATGGCAGAGCTCGGAAGGGAAGCAACGCCATTTGACGTTTTTGGTTGGAATTGAGATTGGACACCATGTTGCGATTGGAAAACCCCTGATGTACCAAAACAGTGGAAACCCCCCACAAATGACACCATTTTGGAAACAAGACCCCCCAAGGAACTTATCTAGATGTGTGATGAACACTTTGAACCCCCCAGTGCTTCACAGAAGTTTATAACGCCCGGGCGTGAAAATAAAAAATTTGTATTTTTTCCACAAACATTGTCCTGAGTACGCTGACACCCCATATGTGGGAGAAAACTACTGTATGGACACACGTCGGGGCTTGGAAGGGAAGTAGTGACGTTTTGGAATGCAGACTTTGATGGAATGGTCTGCGGGTGTAATGCTGCCTTTGGAGAGCCCCTAATGTACCTAAACAGTGGAAACCCCCACAAATGACCCCATTTTGGACACTAGACCCCCTAAGCAACTTATCTAGATGTGTGGTGAGCACTTTGAACCCCCAAGGGCTTCACAGAAGTTTATAATGCCTGGGCATGAAAATAAAAAAATCGTATTTTTTCCACAAACATTCTCAATTAGTCCCCAATTTTTTTATTTTCCCAAGGGTAACAGGAGAAATTGGACCCCAAAAGTTGTTGTCCAATTCGTCCTGAGTACACTGATACCCCATATGTGAGAGAAAACTATTGTGTGGGCACATGTCGGGGCTCGGAAGGGAAGTAGTGACGTTTTGGAATGCAGACTTTGATGGAATGGTCTGCGGGTGTCATGTGAGTTTGGAGAGCCCCTGATGTACCTAAACTATTGAAACTCCCCACAAATGACCCCATTTTGGACACTAGACCCCCCACGGAACTTATCTAGATGTGCGGTGTGCACTTTGAACCCCCAAGGGCTTCACAGAAGTTTATAATGCCCGGGCATGAAAATAAAAAAATTGTATTTTTTCCACAAACATGATCAATTAGTCCCAAATTTTTTTATTTTCCCAAGGGTAACAGGAAAAATTGAACCCCAAAAGCTGTTGTCCAATTTGTCCTGACTACGCTGACACCCCATATGTGGGAGAAAACTACTGTATGGACACACGTCGGGGCTCGGAAGGGAAGTAGTGACGTTTTGGAATGCAGACTTTGATGGAATGGTCTGCGGGTGTCATGTGCGTTTGGAGAGCCCCTGATGTACCTAAACTATTGAAACTCCCCACAAGTGACCCCATTTTGGACACTAGACCCCCCACGGAACTTATCTAGATGTGTGGTGAGCACTTTGAACCCACAAGTGCTTGACAGAAGTTTATAACGCCCGGGCGTGTAAATAAAAAAATCATTTTTTTCCACAAAAATGATATTTTTGCCCCCAATTTTTTTATTTTTCTAAGGGTAACAGGAGAAATTGGACCCCAAAAGTTGTTTTGCAATTTCTCCTGAGTAGGCTGATACCCTACATGTGGGGGTAAAACACTGTTGGGCGCATGGCAGAGCTTCGAAGGGTAGGAGCACCATTTGACTTTTTCAACTCAGAATTGGCTGGAATTGAGATCAGACGCCATGTTGCATTTGGAGAGCACCTGATGTGCCCAAACAGTGGAAACCCCCAATTCTAACTCCAACCCGAACCCCAACACACCCCTAATCCTAATCTCAACCCTAACCCTAGCCCTAACCCTAGCCCTAACCCTAGCCCTAGCCCTAACCCTGGCCTTAACCCTAGCGCTAACCCTAACCCTAATGGGAAAATGGAAATAAATACATTTTCTTTTAATTTTATTATTTTTCCCTAACTAAGGGGGTGATAACGGGGGTTTG
This sequence comes from Dendrobates tinctorius, assembly GCF_039654945.1. Lineage (NCBI taxonomy): Eukaryota > Metazoa > Chordata > Amphibia > Anura > Dendrobatidae > Dendrobates > Dendrobates tinctorius. The sequence goes on along the minus strand of NW_027361728.1, from coordinate 2,688,142 downwards.
ATTTACTATTTATGGCGGTTTTTATTTTTGGCAGCTGTCATACGCTAAAAGACGCTTTTTATTGTAAAAATAGTTTTTGCATCACCACATATTGAGAGCTAAAATTTTTCCGTATTTTGACCCACTGAGTCATGTGAGGTCTTATTTTTTGTGGGACGAGTTGACGTTTTTATTGGTACCATTTTCGGGTACGTGACATTTTTTGATCGCTTTTTATTCCGATTTTTGGGACGCAGAATGAACAAAAACCAGCATTTCATGAATTTCTTTGGGGGGGTGCGTTTACACCGTTCTGCGTGCGGTAAAATTGATAAAGCGGTTTTATTCTTCGGGTCAGTATGGTTACAGCGATACCTCATTTAGGTCGTTTTTTTATGTTTTGCCGGTTTTATGCAATGAAAACTATTTTATATAAAAAATAATTATTTTTGCATCGCTTTATTCTGCGAGCTATAACTTTTTTATTTTTTCACTGATGATGCTGTATCATGGCTCGTTTTTTGCGGGACAAGATGATATTTTCAGCGGTACCATGGATATTTATATGCGTCTTTTTGATCGCGCGTTATTGCACTTTTTGTTTGGTGGTATGATAATAAATCATTATTTTTTGCTTTGTTTTTTATTTTTATTTTTTAAGGGGTTCACTAAAGGGGTTAACTAATGGGACAGTTTTATAGGGCAGGTCATTATTGACGCGGCGATACCTAATATGTGTACTTTTATTGTTTTTTGTTTTTTTATTACCAAAAAATGGATTTATTGGGGGAATATTTTTTTTTCTAATTTATTTGGCGATTTTTTTAAAATTACTTTAACACATTTTTTTTTAAACTTTATTACATAGTCCCAGGTGGGACATCACTTTCCTGTGACAGATCGCTGATCTGTCACATCACAGATCACTGTGACAGATCAGCGATCTGTCACAGGCACTGCTGCATGTGCTGTGATGTGGATTTATTTTTGGTTTGGGTAGATTTACCCCTGTGCGTACTGTGGCCTGTCCTGATTAGTGGCCCGTCCTGATCCTCTTATTGAGCGCTCAAAGGAAAAGAGGAAGCTACACTTAGTTAGCAACAACTCATTCCAGCAGAACTCTGGAAGTTTATTCATATTCATGGTCTTTTATCAGTTCGTATAAGGAGTGGTTACTCATTAACATAAAGGCTTTACTTCTTAGCTAATTGGTCAGTTTAAATGCATGAACATATATGGGTGTCCGACCTGGGGTTACTTAGACACCACATGATTTACTGTCCGGAGTCTTGCACTTGTCAGCAAATCTCCAATATCGGCCGGACCACCTGGCCTAAGTTCCTCATTCCCTATGTCTGCTAGATATTTCTCAAGTCACAAGACAATGAGATGACTGGGTAGCAGGTTATTTCCACCAACTAGTTATAAGGTTCAAACTGTGAATATGTATCTGTGTGCAGTATATATGAGTATATAGCAGTATATAGCCTATATAAGAGTACATGAGTATATAGCCTATAGCAAGCAAGTGAGATCTATATGAAATACATATACATATATATTTCCATAATACAGCAGAAAAAGAGCCCCCCGCAGCAGCGCTGCACATTGCGCTGCTGTGGGGGGCTCAGGGAAGCATGGAGGGATCCCCCTCCCTGCTGATGCTTCCCTTTAACCCCCGATACACCGCGATCATGTTTGATCGTGGTGTGCAAGGTTTAACGTGTCGGCGCGGTCCGTGACCGCCCCTGACACATTGTGCCGGGTGTCAGCTGTGATAATCAGCTGACACACGGCCGCGATCAGCGGCGCTCACCACGTGGGCGCCGCAGATTGCGCTTGACGTCCATGGGCATAGGGGTCCAGGTCCCATGGATGGGATAGTACGTCTGATGTCAGAAAGGGGTTAAAACTATGCCCAATTTCAAGGAGTGGGTCTCCTAGACATGGAATGCCCATGCATTAAGTGTGTTGGCTGTCAAACATTTTCCCCTGTGGGGTACACATCAAACGTTTTCACAACAAGTAGTTTACGCCCAGCAAAAACACCCACCCTTGTTCTGAAGTCGATCCTGGCTGTAGCAGCACGGAACACGTTAACACTGGTGATCTAGTAGCGGCAGATGATGAGACGTGGAGGAAAGCCTGATTAAAAACTATGCCTAATATATAGTAGCGGGTCTCCTAAACTTGAGGCTGGCAAAGATTTGCCCCTGGCGGTAGATATCAACATAGTGTTTCCTATTTTAGGTGTGGGGCATCATAAACACCGTGCAAAACTGTAACGTGGTTTCATGCACAGTTGCTGCTATGAAGGTGCAGGTTTCTAGTAAAAATATGGCTGACGAATGGTAGGATGAAGTGGTATGCAAAAGGGGCATGGTGATGACAGGAATGGGAAAGTACATGTTGATTTACAGCAGTGGCTATAGGAGGTATGAGATCCATGATACAGCCAACAATGATTTTTCGTTTATCCACCATAAATTACCATAATCGGTTTCATGCCCATCATAGGATCGGTGGACCAGATGTGAGTCTTTGACTTGAACTAAAAATTGCCCGTCCAAAATATGTTGCCAAAGACGCACTTGTCTGTATAAAGAGTAACGTGCAACATGCTTGTGAGATGTTGAATTAGAGAAAGCAGATCAGTGTTGGATGAAAACGAAACATACCCTGATGTATGCTCATGAAAAACTAAGTTAAAAGAGAAGTGCACTGTCAGTAACTATAAACACACCCGTGCAACAAGATTCTTCATCTTCACCCATACATATTAACAAAAATATACAAATGTCACAGTCTTAGATTAATTGTCTGAGTATAACCAACACTGTTAAAGGAATGCCACAAACGTAAAAAACCACAACCCTTTGAAAAACCTCATTTTCTCTTTACAACATAAGGACGATGATGGTATTGAATTTTACACATCACACCAAGAAGATGAATATCACAGCTGCAAAAAATGTTCCAAAAAGGCAGTGAATGTCTTGAAAATGATTTTCTCTAAGTCAATGTTTACCTCTTACTAAAGTGGTACCGAATGAGGCATGCACAGCTCTCTGGTGTACTTGGCGTGAGATGCTTGACAGATGATGTATTCTAATTTGTCTATGTCCACTTTTTGAAAGCAAGCAGAAAAGAAGGATAATTATGCAGGAAGACATGTGATTTAGGTCAGTAAGGAGGTGATGTCAGGCACAGATATGTAGCTCTGCGTGTCATCGGCAGAGTGATGATATTGCAAACTGTGCCAAAACATCAGCTGGCCCAGGCCGAAGGTGTTGATGGAGAAAAGTAGGGGTCCTAGAACAGAGCCTTGGGGAACAATGAAAGACAGGTGTCGAGGTGAGGAGGTGGCGTGATAGAAGGGGACAATGAATGTCCCCTTACCAGTCTTCTTGTTTTTTAAAGACTCTGCCGATAACCCCAAAAAGGACATTTGCACCACTGGCCATGGCTGCACCTGCAGGGGTAGCAAAACTACCAGCCTTACCACCACCAGCATGATCAGGCACATGGCAGCAAAGCAACAGACTTTGTTGGTTGAACACCAGGCTCCATGAACAGTGTCTGTGTGTGATACCACTGCTTCTTCCGCTGTTGTGCGTGCAAGGCAATCCCCTGTCCTCGGTGCATGTGAAGATGCCTCCTGGCCTGCACCTGTTGTTGACTACAGTCAAATTGCACCATAATCAAGCACGTCCACATCCTTGTCCCAGCGCAGCCTTCAGTGGTCCATACCCTAGTCATTGGACCATAAGCGGAAAGACGCAGCCAACGGCCCACAGGCCACAGTACTAAATTCACAAATTTGTGTTCTGCTTGCACTGGAAATGTTGCATTCTAGGCTCTTGGAAAATGGACGCTTTCTGCAACCTGATGGCGGTGACCGTAACAAGGTGCTTGGTAACCACATGGCACTATTTCTGCCAGTCTGCTGTAATGATATTTGATAAGCAAGCACATGTCCCACAACATTACCCGTATCGTCAACAATGCAGGTACAGGGAAAGTGCACCTAACCACTGGCATGTGGACAAGTGATTGTGGGCAGAGACAGTTCATCTTGCTGATGGCACACTGTGTTTGCGTAGAAAAAGTCATGACCCAGTCGGACATTGTGAGACCGTGTCACAGATGTATGGAGGAGACAGTTTGGGGAAGGCTTTGTATGTCAAATTTACGGTTTTGAACTGTAGCCTATGGGCAATAGGAAGATAGTGAAGTGCATGGCAGAGAGGAGAGTCTGTTGAATAATGGAGGGACAGTTGGATTACTCTGGCAGCAGAGTTTTGTATAGATTTGAGTGGTGCAACAGTGCTAGATAGGAGGGTACAGAGTATAAGGTTTTAATACTCAAGGTGGGAGATCATGAGGGCGTGCACAAACATTTTTTAAGTTTCTTGTAATGTACGGATCCAGGAAATGTTTTTGAGTTGTAATGGACAGGAGGAGGCAAGGGATTTAATATGTAGTTTGAAAGAGAGGGCAGAGTTGAGGATCACCCCGAGGCCATGAACATGCGGGAATATTTGCCTCGGTGTGCCGTCCCGGCATTACACAGGCACGTGTCCCACAACATTACCCATGCCATCCACAATGCTGGTACTTGGAAAGTCCACCTAACCACAATCACGTGGATAAGTGCTTGTGGTCAGGGACGATACATCTCACTGAGGGTACACAGGGGTAAGATAATGGAATCCGGGATATACTCAGACCTTGGTATGGTGGCCGTCCTCACAAACACAGAGTGTTGAATGCCCTACATCAATCTAGGCTGCCCCCATAGTGTACACCTCCTGCACCTCCTCCTCCTTCGCCTCCTCTTCAGCCTCTAGCTCCAAAAGCGGTAACAGGCTGTACTGAAGCTAATATGCTTCTGTGACCATTTCTTCAATGCTGAAGAGTTGTGGACAGCTCTGAAACAGCAGGCATATCGGTGGATGAGACCGCTGAACCCACAGCCAGGCAAGTTTGTATGTGACAATGGGAGGAACCTGGTGGCTGCTCTTTGGCGAGGAGAGCTCACACGTGCCATGCCTGGCTCATGCGCTTAACGTAATTCGTCAACATTTTTTGAAAAGCGACACGGAGCTGGCAGATCTGCTGGTAAAAATACAACGCTCTAAATACCCATTTTAGAAAATCAGCTACAGCTTCATCCGCCCTTGCAGTGATTCAGGAGTGCTTGCTGCTTCTGGCTCACCAACTGGTGTGTGATACCCCCAGGCCTTGGAACTTTACACTGCAGATGTAGGAAAAGATTTCTGAGTAAGAGGGCAATTGGTCACTAATCTACCAACATCAACAAGGTTGTCGGTATATGGATGTCTGACATGTGTACCATCCTTCAAAACTTTGAGGAATCCACCACAAGGGTGAGCATCATGACACCATAATTAACATCTCCATCCTGCTTATCTGTGTTCTAATTTGAATATTGAAAGTTATTATAGAGCGAAAACATATTTACAGTTTAACAGTTTCAAGCACAACAGTCCTAAATAACAACAATAATAATAATCCAATAATTAAACCCATATAAAACTACCCTGCCTGTGACAGCTTTCAATCTACACTAAGTAACAATGATAACAATAATTTAACCCAAACAAAACAATCCTGCTTGTGACAACTTACAATATAAAATGAGGTGGGGGAGATAAAAAATACAGGGGTGTATTTACAAGAAGGTACTGTATTTACAATGATGTTTGTACTGTGTTCTTACTGAGGTTCGTTGTAAGTGTTGTAGGCCTGCAGACAAGGAGGAGGACAGCATGGTCAGTCGTCCCCTTGGTGACGACACAGAAGTTTTACCTGTTAGCAGTCTGGGATGCATTGGGCTGACTTTATGTCATGCTACCTTTCCCTTGACCCTCGCTCTCTCAATATTTTGGATGACAGAGAGGCAATACTGATTTGTGACACTTCTAGACCCACGGTAATCAGAGAACTTTATATCTCTTAGTTCTGAGGCAGACAGGTGTACTAAAATGTTGCTGTACCAGAGGGCCCTTATAGTGGAATCTAATATATAAAGCTCAAAGTGTGTATGTATGTGTGTATGTATGTGTGTGTGTGTGTGTATTTGTGTATGTCCGGGATAGGCATCCGCACCGTCGCAGCTACAGCCACAAAATTTGGCACAGTCACACGTCTGGACCCCAAGAGCGTCCTAAGCTATGTTGTGAGGCGAAATTTTAACCCCGCACGTTCCAATTCACCAAACAATTTGGCCCCTATCTACATACTGGGGGAAAAAATGTGTGCGCGTCAAGCCCCGCCCCTCATTATGATGTCATAATGCCCCTATTTGCATACTGGGGAAGCAGTGTGTGCGTATCAAGCCATGCCCCTCATTATGATGTCACAATGGTTGCCATGGCGACGCTGATGTCATCATAGGTTGCAAGCCCTGCCGCCGCTCATTATGATGTCATAATGGTTGACTATGGAATGGAGGATGTGTGATGGGTATATGGGCACCGGACTATGAGATGGAGGATATGTATGATGGGTATATGGGAACGGGACTATGGGATGGGGGATGTGTGATGGGTATATGGGCACTGGACTATGGGATGGCGGATATGTATATGAGCACGGGACTATGAGATGGAGGATGTGTGATGGGTTTATGGGCACGGGACTATGGGATGGAGGATGTGTGATGGGTATATGGGCACTGGACTATGGGATGGAGGATATGTATGACGGGTATATGGGCACGGGACTATGGGGTGGCGGATATGTATATGGGCAAAGGACTACGGGATGGAGGATGTGTGATGGGTATATGGGCACGGGACTATGGGATGGAGGATGTGTGATGGGTATATGGGCACTGGACTATGGGATGGAGGATATGTATGACGGTATATGGGCACGGGACTATGAGATAGCGGATATGTATGATGGGTATATGGGCACGGGACTATGGGATGGAGGATATGTATGATGGGTATATGGGCACGGGACTATGAGATGAAGGATGTGTGATGGGTATATGGGCACTCGACTATGGGATGGTGAATATGTATGATGGGTATATGGGCATGGGACTATGGGATGGAGAATATGTATGATGGGTATATGGGCATGGGACTATGGGATGGAGAATATGTATGATGGGTATATGGGCACTCGACTATGGGATGGAGGATGTATGATGGGTATATGGGCACGGGACTATGGGATGGAGGATATGTATGATGGGTATATGGGCATGGGACTATGGGATGAGAATATGTATGATGGGTATATGGACATGGGACTATGGGATGGAGTATGTGTGATGGGTATATGGGCACTCGACTATGGGATGGAGGATATGTATGATGGGTATATGGGCACGGGCCTATGGGATCGTGGATATGTATGATGGGTATATGGGCACGGGACTATGGGATGGAGGATAATTATAATTTTCTATAACCACAGTTAGTTACTATGCCCGGGCAGTGCCGGGCTCTTCAGCTAGTTATTAATAAAATTACTATCTCAAACACTGGTGGCAGGGGACACAGTTCGTTGGCCAACCAAGGACTACAGGCGAGAGAGACACAAATCCAATACAGCAGAGGCAGTGGAACAATGGCAAAGTTCTTGTAGCGTTTTAACAGACCCTCTCATCAGAGAGGCGCAGGGTACTGTTACAATGAATGCAACGTTTTTGAAGGTGCTGAGGGAGTACTGTTGTGAGTTCATTTTCTGGTCTATCAGTTGTGAGTTCTCCTTCCAGGCTCCCTCTGGTGGTAACAGGAGGTAGTGAGGCTGATTTAATCAGTAGAGATCTGCCACCTGATAATGAGGATGACGATTGGACCTCAGGAATCTCAGATTGGATTTAAAACAGCCAACGCCCTACTCTGGTGCTGGTGATTCCTTCTGCTTGTCAGGTCTTGGTTCTCAGCTCTGTTCCAGTCAGCTCAAGCTAAGTTTTTCTGCTATTTTTCACACTTGATTTTGTTGTTCTATTCAGTTTTTTGCGTGGTCAGCCAGCCCCGGCTGGGGCTGTGCTGAATTTCCACTCTTATTTATCTGTATTTGCCAATTTGCTTTTTGTCCCTTATTAGATTGGCCTCTTTTTGCTCTATCTCAGAGTATTTCAGAGTGCTTCTAGAGTGGGAGAAGTCTAGTGACTTCAGGGTTAATTTTGTTATCAGAAGTGTTGGACATTATTTTGTAGGGTTTTTGGCAGATTGCAGACAGTGTCTTTCCTTTCCTCTCCTTTCTAGTTAGTTTGGGCCCCATCGTTTGCTCAGCCTATTTTCCTGCCTGTGTTTGTGTTTTCATCTTGTTTCACCGTCAATACATGTGTGGGGGCTGTCTGTTCCTTTGGGGTCTGCTCTGGGGCAGTTAGTTTTCCCCTTTTCTTCCTTTAGGCTTATTTAGTCCTCCGGCCGTGACGAGGCATCTAGGTTCATCATAGGTACGCTCAACGGCTGCTGCTAGTTGTGTGGTTATGATCAGGGATCTGCAATCTGCATAGTTACCAACCTCTCTGGTTTTTCTGGGCTCAGCTTGTTTAGGTTTTTCCTCCTCGGTGACCCATTCATAACAGAATCACCAGCCATACCTCAGATTCTAGGGTACTCAAAAGCAGGAAAAAGTTGTTTAAAAAAGAAAGTGTCAGTTTTTTTTTTTTTATATGTATTTTTTCCTCTTTTTCTTTGGGGCCATAGGAGGATTTTTTTTCCCTAATGGAAATTAAGCAATAGTCTGATCGTGTGGAGCAACTTGCTGCTGAAGTGCAGGGAATTTCCACCTGCCTCATTCAGTCACATGCTGCTGAACCTAAGATCCCTACTCCTGATGTGTTTTCTTGGGATCGGTCTAAATTTCTGAATTTTAAGAATAATTGTAACTATTTCTCGCCTTGAAGCCTAACTCATCGGGGAGCTCTGCGCAGCAGGTTAAAATTGTCATCTCCTTGCTGCGCGGCGATCCCCAGGATTGCCCTTTTTTCTCTGACACCTGAAGATCCTATTCTGACTAATGTGGATGCATTTTTTCAAGCCTTGGGGTTGTTGTATGATGAACCTAATGCTGTTGATCAAGCTGAGAGAACCCTGTTGGCATTAAACCAGGGTCAGGATTCTGCAGAGTTATACTGTCAAAAAATTCTGAAAGTGGGCGGTCCTTACTACATGGAATGATGGTGCCTTTGCAGCTCTCTTTCGGAAGGGTTTATCAGAGACCGTAAAAGATGTTATGTGGGATTTCCTGTTCCCTCTGGTCTGGATGATTCTATGTCATTAGCCATTCAAGTTGATCGGCGTTTACATGAGCGTAAAACTACACGGGAGGCGCTTCCACCTTTTGAACAAACGTCTGAACCTATGCAATGTGATGGGGTTTTGTCTAGGGCGCAACGTCAGGAGTTTAGAAGGCGTAATAAGCTGTGTTTTTTCTATGGAGATGCCTTTCATACTATTTCTGTCTGCCCTAAATGAGAGAAACGTTTTGCACACACATTTGATGTGGGCAGTGTACAACCTAAGTTACTTTTGGCAATTACTCTGATCTGCTCCTTATCCACGCTTTCCACTAAGGCTTTTGTGGATTCAGGAGCAGCGTTGAATCTGATGGATTTGGACTTTGTTAAACATTGTGGTTTTCCCATGACGCCTCTGCGGACGCCTATTCCTTTGAGGGATATTGATGCTACTCCTTTGGCGGAGAATAAACCTCAGTTTTGGACTCAGGTGATAATGCGAGTTACCCCAGACCACCAAGAAAATTGCAAATTTTTGGTGCTGCATAATTTGCATGATACTATTGTTCTGGGTATTCCCTGGTTGCAAACTCATAATCCAGTTTTGGATTGGAAATCTGGGTCTATGGTGAGTTGGGGTTGTCAGTGTGTTCTTTGGGACGCTCCTGTTTTCTCCACCTCTCCTCAGTCTCATGATATTCCTGATTATCTGGCCGATTTTTCTGATGTATTTCGTGAGAGTAAGTCTGCATCTTTGCCTCCTCATAGGAGTTATGACTGTGCAATTGAGTTGAAGCCTGGGTGTAAATTTCCCAAGGGTTGGCTTTTCAACTTATCAGTACCCGAACATGATGCTATGCGATCCTATATTAAGGAGTCGTTGGAGAAGGGTCATATTAGACCATCCTCGTCACCTTTAGGTGCTGTTTTTTTTTTTGTGGCCAAGAAAGATGGTTCATTAAGACCGTGTATTGATTATCGGTCCCTTAACAAGATGACGGTTAAATATCAGTACCCGTTACCTCTGATGTCTGATTTATTCTCCAGAGTTAAGAGTGCCTGCTGGTTTACTAAGCTTGACCTCAGGGGGCGTATAATCTTATTCGAATCAAGCACGGGAATGAATGGAAGACGGCGTTTAATACTCCGGAGCTACATTTTGAGTACCTAATGATGCCTTTTGGGCTCACTAATGCCCCTTCTATCTTCCAGTCCTTTAAGAATGATATTTTCTGTGACTTTGTGGATAAGTTTTTGATCATCTATCTGGATGATATTTTGATTTTTTCTAGTGATTGGGATTCTCATGTGGAACACGTCCGGACCGTGTTCCAGATTTTGAAGGAGAATTCCCTGTTTGTTAAGGGATCGAAATGCCTCTTTGGTGTACAGAGGATTTCATTTTTGGGATTTATCTTGTCTCCATCGACTATTGAAATGGACCCAGCCAAGGTACAGGCCATTTATGATTGGGTTAAGCCGACTTCTTTGAAGGCCCTCCAGAAGTTGTTGGGTTTTGCTAATTTCTATCGTAAATTTATAGGTAATTTTTCTGGTATTGTCAAACCACTGACTGATCTGACCAAGAAGGGTGATGATGTGCTGAATTGGTCTCCTGAGGCTGTCTCAGCATTTCAGGAGCTTAAGCGGAGATTTACTTCAGCTTCGGTTTTACGGCAACCTGATGTCTCACTTCCATTTCAGGTGGAGGTAGATGCTTCTGAGATTGGTGCAGGAGCTGTTTTGTCCCCAAAAGACCCTGTGACTTCTAAGATGAATCCCTGTGCCTTCTTTTCTCGAAAGTTCTCCCCATCTGAACGCAACTATGATGTGGGGAATCGGGAATTGTTGTCCATGAAATGGGCTTTTGAGGAGTGGAGACATTGGTTGGAGGGAGCTAGACATCAAGTTGTGGTCCTCACCGATCACAAGAATTTGATTTATCTGGAGTCGGCCAAATGCTTGAATCCTAGACAGGCTAGATGGGCCTTGTTTTTCACGCGTTTTAATTTTGTGGTCTCTTTTCTTCCGGGCACTAAGAATGTTAAGGCAGACGCCCTTTCTAGGAGTTTCTTTGCCGATTCTCATAATGTGACCGAGCCTACTACCATCCTAGGTGAGGGGGTAGTTCTTTCTGCCATTTTGCCCGATTTGAGACGTGCCCTGGAGGAATTTTAGGAGGATAAACCAGAGCTTTGCCCTATGGGAAAATTGAATGTTCCTGACCAGTGGAGAAAGAGAGTGATGTCTGAAATTCATTGCTCCGCATTGGCTGGTCATCCCGGTATTTTTGGCACAGAGATTTGGTGATTTGGTCCTTTTGGTGGCCTGCCTTATCTCGTGATGTCAGGAATTTTGTACAGTCCTGTGGGACTTGTTCTCGGTCTAAACCCTGTTCTCGTTCTAGTGGGTTGCTGATGCCCCTGCCGGTGCCCAAAAGGCTATGGACCCATATCTCAATGGATTTTATTTCTGATCTTCCTGTCTCTCAGAGAATGACTGTTATCTGGGTGATTTGTGATAGATTTTCGAAGATGGTCCATCTTGTACCACTCCCAAAGTTGCCATCTTCCGCTGAGTTGGTACCCTTGTTTTTACAATAGGTGGTTCGGTTACATGGGATTCCTGAGAACATTGTGTCCGACAGAGGAGTTCAGTTTGTTTCCAGATTCTGGAAAGCCTTTTGTTCCAGTCTGGGAATTCAGTTATCCTTCTCCTTCGCGTTTCATTCCCAGACCAATGGATAGACTGAGAGAACAAACCAGACCTTGGAGTCTTATTTAAGATGTTTTATATCTGCTGATCAGGATGATTGGGTCTCTTTTTTGCCCTTGGCCAAATTTGCGCTGAACAATAGAGCTAGTTCTGCCACTTTGATGTCACCCTTTTTCTGTAATTTTGGGTTTCATTCTCGATTCTCTTCAGGGCAAGTGGAATCTTCGTCCTGCCCAGGTGTGGACACTGTGGTTGAGAGAATGCAGCAGATATGGGACCAAGTGGTGGATAAGTTGTCACTCTCTCATGAAAAGGCCCAACGATTTTCCAACCGGCATAGGACCATTGGTCCCCGGTTTAAAGTGGGTGATATGGTTTGGTTGTCGTCTAAGAATATTCCTATGAAGGTTGCATCTCCAAAATTTAAGCCAAGATTTATTGGACCTTATTAGATTTTGGAGATTCTTAATCCTGTTTTTTTTCGATTGGGTCTTCCAGTTACGTTCAAGATCCATAACGTATTTCACAAATCTCTGTTGAAGAGGTTTGTTGAGCCAGTGGTTCCTATGGCAGCACCTCCTGACCCTGTGCTGGTTGAAGGCAATGTGGAATATGAGGTAGAGAAATATGGATTCTCGTTTGGTTAGACGGAGACTCCAGTATTTGGTCAAATGGAAGGGTTATGGCCAGGAGGATAATTCTTGGGTCTCTGCCTCTGATATTCATGCCAATAGATTGGCTCGTGCTTTTCACCGGGCCCATCCTGATCGGCCTGGTGGCGTGGATGAGGGTTCGGAGACCCCTCCTCAAGGGGGGTACTGTTGTGAGTTCATTTTCTGGTCTACCAGTTGTGAGTTCTCCTTCCAGGCTCCCTCTGTTGGTAACAGAAGGTAGTGAGGCTGATTTAATCAGTAGAGATCTGCCACCTGATAATGAGGATGATGATTGGACCTCAGTAATCTCAGATTGGATTTAAAACAGCCGACGCCCTACTCTGGTGCTGGTGATTCCTTCTGCTCGTCAGGTCTTGGTTCTCATCTCTGTTCCAGTCAGCTCAAGCTAAGTTTTTCTGCTAATGCTCACACTTGATTTTGTTGTTCTATTCAGTTTTTTGTGTGGTCAGCCAGCCCCGGCTGGGGCTGTGCTGAATTTCCACTCTTATTTATCTGTATTTGCCAATTTGATTTTTGTCCTTTATTAGATTGGCCTCTTTTTGCTCTATCTCAGAATATTTAGTGGGAGAAGTCTAGTGACTTCAGGGTTAATTTTGTTGTCAGAAGTGTTGGACATTATTTTGTATGGTTTTTGGCAGATTGCAGACAGTGTCTTTCCTTTCCTCTCTTTTCTAGTTAGTTTGGGCCCCATCATTTGCTCAGCCTATTTTCCTGCCTGTGTTTGTGTTTTCATCTTTTTTCACTGTCAATACATGTGTGGGGGCTGTCTATTCCTTTTGGGTCTGCTCTGGGGCAGTTAGTTTTCTCCTTTTCTTGCTTTAGGCTTATTTAGTCCTCCGGCCGTGACGAGGCATCTAGGTTCATCGTAGGTACGCTCCACGGCTGCTGCTAGTTGTGTGATTAGGATCAGGGATCTTCAATCTGCATAGTTACCAACCTCTCTGGTTTTTCTGGGCTCAGCTTGTTTAAGTTTTTCCTCCTCGGTGACCCATTCATAACAGAGTACCTTGCTGACCGTAACAACGTCCTCTGTCATTCCATGTGCATTATAAATATTGGTTATCCAAGCTGGACATGTTGTATGAACTCGCTCTCTCTACAGCGCACGTGTGTTGTACTAATGATCAAGGAGCGAACGGCACCTCAATCTCTGGTGGTTCGTCTAAGGACGAAGCACACTACTCAGCCTCCTATGCGCTGCTTGTCCATGCCAAAAATCATTGCTGTCTTGCCTGCTTTCTCTTCAGCTGGACCCCTGCCGCTAGATCACCAAGTCTGTCTGTCTGCTGCATTTTGCTGCAACGTCGGCGCTTTGGGTGCATATTGCACTGCCCCCCTTGCTGCTCACAGAGTCAAAGCTGGGGACTCACTCCTTCTTCTTTCTTTTTCCCTCAGCTTCCGGGCTTGTTCCCTGTCTAAACACAACCCCTCATTCTGTGTAAAGGGTCCTGTCCGTTCCCCTATTCCTTCCGCTGGTAAACAGGGGACGCAGCCAAAACAGGTCCAAAAGCGGCACAGCACAGATACCCGCCGACCGGTCATCCTGACTCCGTTCATATGTTTCCAATCAATTCTTTTATGCAAGCAGCATAGAAGGCTTGTACTTCCAAATTTCAAGAGAAATTTCTACAGTACATCCACAACAGTTTCAATTTGAAGGTCTTTGTGGCTCATATCTTTCCACAAGATGACACTAATGTAGTCTGATACTTTAAATTTTCGGTGGAAAATAGTTTCACCACTAATAGGTTGTGTATGTTTAGAATTATGTATCATGATTGGTGTGATTAATTATTCATACCTATTAGCTTCACAATTTTTTCATCTTTTTCTTCAAGGCTTTTGAATATAATGTGTTGTAAGAGTTAAAGGAAATTGTTGAATTGTGTTTTACCTCAAATGTGAAACTAGTTGTCAATTGTCATCTTTACTATTTCTCCATTCCGTGTGCGGCTAACCACCTAATTGATGTTATTGAGTTTCTTTGGCAAGAAAACAACAGCTACACCAATACCACGTGCTTTTACAATTAATTCATCATGCTGCTGAAGTAGAGGTGAGATTAGGGACCTACATAACATCTGGGGACTGTAGTCATCATGACACTGTGCCAACACCCACTGGGGTATAGCTACTAATTTGACATAGTTTGTGCCCAGCTGAACAGAGTTGTCATAAAAATAATAATAATAACATGTTTGATGGATTGTCTCTAGGAAACACCTATATAGTATTATTATTAGTATTATGATTTAGTTATTTATATAGCGCCATTAATTTCATGGTGCTGTACATGACAAGGGGTTACATACCAAGGAATAAATATTGTTTAAACCAAAAAATTTACAATGTCAGACTGCTACAGAGGGGCGAGGACCTTGTCCTTGTGGACTTTCATACTGCGGGAGAATGGGAAAGAGACAGAAGGTGGGGGTGTGGCAAATTGGGTGGTGGAGAGGCGGCAGCTCGTGTGGTGGTGTAGAAGTCACATCTCCGACCACCACGCTCTCCAATTGACATCTCTTGAAATGCAGCCGAAACTTCAAAATCTCTATCTTCAGTTCTAGACAATGCATGGGCTCCTTTTAAACGTCAGTGGCCAACCAGTTAAGTATTAGTAGGTGAGGGCTTGTCAGAATCCTGCCCAGGAACACCAGTACTGTCCCCATGAACTTCCACGTAATCTTGCTCTGGCTCTTCCAGGCATGATTTAATCACGAAGATTTAGCCTTCATATTACAGAGACAGAGTACATGACAGAGTACAAGAGCACTTAAGCATTCACCCTCTGCTACTCAGACTTTCTATCTGCACAGTGACTGCCTCTAGGCGGAATATGATGACGGTTGTAGTAGTTGGAGCATTTAACACAGTCATGAAGCTGCAATAACAACTTTAAACCGAATTCTTTTTACCGACATCCCCCACTGTAATATGTGGCCTGTTTTTTAAAAAAAGCAACAGAGTGCTGTATATAACTGGAGTAACAGACAGGAAAACACTGGAATACTGGCCTAAGATCCCCAAATTTTAATCA
Source organism: Dendrobates tinctorius (assembly GCF_039654945.1). Taxonomy (NCBI): domain Eukaryota; kingdom Metazoa; phylum Chordata; class Amphibia; order Anura; family Dendrobatidae; genus Dendrobates; species Dendrobates tinctorius. The sequence continues at coordinate 2,672,505 of NW_027361728.1, read as the reverse complement.
CACAGACGTATGAGGCGTGTCACAGCTATACCACACTGTAAAATATTTTTTTTTTTATTGGATGCAAAAGAGTGCTGGATATAACGAGAGTGACAGACTGGCAAAAAAAGGGAAATTTGGCCAAAAATGCCTCAATTTTTGAGACACGGATGTATGAGGCATGTCACAGATATATCCCACTGTAAAATGTGGGCTGTTTTTTAAAATAATGCAACATAGTGCTGTATCTAAGTCCAGTGGCACCCAGGACCAAAAAATAAAAAAGCTGTAAACTGGATAAACTTTGAGCACACAAAGATATGAGATGCACGCAGATACCACTACTACAAACGTATTTTTGTCTTTTATAACTTTTCTGTGCTAATTTTTTATTTTTTTTTATTTTTGAGGGGTAAATACTGCTGTATATTAGTCCAGTGACATCCCCGGACAAAAAATGAAATCAGCCGTAAACTGGCCAAACTTTGAACACACACAGATGTGAGCTGGCATGCAGATACCACACCGAAAAATGTGTGGCCTGTTTTTTTTAATTTTTTGGCTATATACTGCTGTATATAAGTCCAGTGACACACCGGACAAAAAAAGAAAACAGCCATAAACTAGCCAAACTTTGAGCACACACAGATATGAGCTAGTACGCAGATACCACACTGAAAAATGTGTAGCCTGTTTTTTTTAATTTTTTCGCTAAATACTGCTGTATATAAGCCCAGTGACACTACGAACCAAAAAAGAAATCAGCTGTAAACTGGACACACTTTGAGCACACACAGATATGAGCTGGCACGCAGATACCACACCAAAAAATGTGTGGCCTGTTTCTTTTAAATTATTGGGCTAAATACTGCTGTATATAAGTACAGTGCCAGACAGCCGAAAAAAAAATAATTTAGGGCTAAAAATACCCAAACATTTTTTGAAGACAGATGGATGAGGCGTGTCACAGATATACCACACTGTAAAATATGTGGCCTGTCTGTATTTTTTGGGGGGGGTTCAGCAAAATAGTGTCAAGAAATTGTGTAAGACACTCAAAAAAAAACTACTCAACCGTACCACATAAAAAATAAATATTTCTCTGCACACTCAAAAAGGGATGTTTGGGACCCCTTTAAAATTGCTGGATTTTCATGGTGTGATAGGAAAAGGATCTGGCTGTATTGTGCATTGTCAGAAAGTAAATGGAGTAAAAAAGGGCTCTGGATTGCTTTGCAATAAAAAAAAGCTCTATTAGCCCTGGCCCAAAAATTTTTCAAAGCCAATTACACCTGGGGCTATGTATATATGGCCAATATATCCTACAGGTAGCATCAGCAGCACCAAAACACAGGATCCTGTTGATATATGCAATGATATTTATATGCACACAAACAGTGCCTGCAGGCCTTGCACTGATGTGTATACAGTGACGTACACTACCCTGCCTGCCTAACACAGGAAACTATATACTCTGGATTTAGTCCTTAGAAGGACTGTTGGTTTAGCTGGATTTGAGTTGTTTAGGATGGTAGACCCACTCACTAATAAATACCCAATTCGGACCCTATCAAGGCATCAGTTCTCCCTACATTAACTCAATCCAGAGCTGAATGCGACGAGCAGGGCGGTGTCCGGTCTTTTATACCCCTGATGATGCTGTGCGGCCAGCCAATCACTGCACGACCACAACAAAGATGGCTGTGGAATATCATTGTCTGGCAGACAATCCCTGCATCCTGATTGTTTCTGTAAAGTCCGCCAAAAAGCTAGGTGGAGACCCGAGCTCCTGCTGAGTAATCCCCGAATTGCTCGGTGCTCGCCTAGTACACCGAGTGCAGTGATACTTGGGTGAGTACAAAGTAGTGGCGATCACTTTCGCTCATCACTAATATTTGGCAATTTAATCTAAAAATCATGCTGCACAAACTAGAGACAAAATGAATCTCATGTCAGGTTTTTTTAATGATATAAGAGGTGTATATTTTCTAGGTGAAATCATGTTTCATTGCTGCTCTTCCTCATAAAAGTTATTTTATTGTCCTTAATAGTTATGATAAAGGTAGTTGAGATCCAGCACCAAACTATTAAGATTCAATATTTTAAAAAAAGAAAAAACAATAAAGCAAACCATGGGGGTCTTGAATTCTTCTGAGCTATAGCCAAGATCTACCATAGGTCTACTATCACTATAACTATTAAGCAATAAAAAAAGAAAAAATCACCATCAGCTCACCAAATCTAGCAAACTGTCCATGGATTCAGAAATTGTCCAATGCATCCCCGAGTAAGCAGACAGAGTAAAAAGCTATTAAAATTCAATAGCTTTTTGGATTAAGATTACAAAACAGTAAAACACACCACTGAGGGACATGAAACACCTGACTCGCTTGGGACATACCTATGACTGTGGACATCACTGTCTGAAACACGTCAAGTGTTTAATGTCAAGCCATGGTGTGTTTTATTGTTTTTTAATGTTGATCCAGTAAAGTATTCTATTTTAGTAGTTCCAGTACTGGATTTCAACTATTTTTACCCTGTCTGTTTACTCAGGGAAGCAGGCCTCTTGGACTCGTGCATTGGACAATTTCTGAATCCATGAATATTTTGCTAGATTTTCTGAACTGATAGTATTTGTTTCCTTTTTGACTGTTTAATTGTTACAGTGATAGTAGACCTATAGTAGATTTTGACCATTTTACCATAGGATCTTATGGTGATCTAATAATAATATCTCAGAAGAATCTGTAGTTCCAGAGGCTGTGACTGAAATAAGGATGCTAAATTACTGTATTACATGTCTGAAAGTGGCATTGGAGTCAAGATATTTAAAACATTTGCATTAAATGTTTCAATTAATTTCTTTATAGACTGGCACCTTGACAGAAGACATCTTGGATTTGTATGGTGTTCTTCCTTGTGAGAAAAGCTGGTAAGTTATAGTCTGTATAACAACTGTAAAGTGCTTGCCTGCCATGAGTGAAACTAGCTCAGTCAGTGGCCAACGCCAACATTCAATCATTTAGTAGCAAAGTAAATTTTTCTAAATCAATAAATGGTGTTCTTCTTTAAGCAAGCCTCAAAAACGTAATATTCTGCCTAAAGGCCCCATCACACATAGCGATCTCGCTAGCGAGATCGCTGCTGAGTCACAAGTTTTGTGACACAACAGCGATCTCACCAGCGAGATCGCTGTGTGTGACAGCGATCAGCGACCGGCCCCCCTGCCGGTATCGCTGATCGCTCTGGGAAACCTCTGGACTTTTCTTTGGTCGCTGGTCTCCCGCTGGCCAGCACGCATTGCTGCATGTGACAGGCGGGAGTCCAGCGATCTGCTGGTAACTAACGTACACATCGGGTATCCAAGAGACGGGCATCCCTTAGATACCCTATGTGTACGTCAGTTACCAGTGCGCTGATGCAGGGAGCTGGTAACTAACGTACACATCGGTTATCTAAGGGACGCACGTCCCTTGGATACCCAATGTGAACGTTCGTTACCAGCTTCCTGCATCAGCGCGCTGGTAACTAACGAACAAAGCGACGCCGCGTGCTCGGCGTCGCTGTGCTGATCGCTGGTGAAGTTGTTTGTGTGACAGCTCATCAGCGATCACATAGCGACTCACCAGCGATCCTGACATGTTGATATCATTATTGGGATCGCTGGTGAGTCGCTATGTGTGACTACAGCTTAACTCTTGCTCTCCCCATGGTGTTTGCTGTGTTTACTATTTTTTAAGCAGTCTCTTCTTTTTGTCTAGAAAATCTTAAGTTTAAAATGAATATTAGTTAAACAATACTATGTGCACCAACATACATTTTTTAGTTTTCAGGATATGACATTTTTCACTTCTTCTGATAATCTATACTGGTGTCCAATACTTCAGGCAATGACAAGTTGCCATTCACTTATTACATTGGATGGAAAATTACTAGGAGATCCATTGGACATGAAGATGTTTGGTGGAACAGGTTGGGTAAGTTACACATTAAAAAAGTTTATATGTTAACATTTTATAAAAATGTACCATTCTGCTATATTATCATACACCCATCTACAACTGAAATTCCAAAAAAATTTGGAATGTTGTGTAAGATGTAAAGAAAAAAAGAATGCAATGATTCAGAATTTCTTATTTACATATTTTATTTACCACAGAACATAAAAAAATCAGAAGTTGAAAATTAGACATTTTTCCTTTTCATTTGAAAAAATACCACATTTAGAAATTGATGGCAACAATACATCTCAAAAAAAGTAAAAAAAAAAAGTTGGGACAGCCTTAACAAAAGACTGGAAAAGTGGGACTAATGAAAAATAGTTGGAGGACAAAGTTGCTCCAAAATTACATGACTGTGCATAAAAAAAGCATGTTGGAGAAGCAGAGGTGGTCAGAGGTTCACCACTGCGTAAAAGAGAGACTGACTCACACATGAATGGCTGTGATGGAATAACCGTTCATTACTAAATCTGAATTTAATATATTGAACAGGAACTTGAAGATTACAAGGTAAAAGTCAGAGAAAATGACCCATGCAATAGCTGTACAATGGTGAAACCTGGACCTACTGCTGCAAAGGCAAGTTAATTGTATTTTCCTAATGTTATTTTTCAGTATGATTTTATAAAAAAGTTTCTATTTTAAACTATAAATTTTTATTAGGGTTTTACAAATTTTAACAAATGAAATTAAATCCTGGCAAACATTTCCATCCAGAGGCACAAAAAGTAAAGGAGATTACAAAGACGGGGCAATGCGGAGGGCAATATAAGGAGATTTATGCTAAAATAATATAATGTCCAGATGAAGTCAATAATCTGAGCCCATAGAAATTATATATACCGAACAAAGTTAAGTATCACAAATCCCAACATTCCCCAAACGAAGATAAAAAAAACATTTTTTTATCTTCAGTTGGTCACGAGTGGACCGGTGGATCTGCTGCAACGGATATCTCTACAAGCCTGTTTTGTGGCTCAATCTGGTGAGTACAATACTATCATTTCAGTCATTTGTTTCTCGGATAAGACCCTATTGCGCTATTTTCTCCAACAGCATACTTTTAACATTCCCCAAACAGAAGAGTCATGAATACAACCTCTTACACCAAACAAAAATACATGTCATATGTAATGAGCAGGCTGAACGTTCCCTGTTATCCACCCCACATGGTGTCCGCAGCCGAAGGAATTATGACACACACCGGTCTCGGGGACAACGGTTGCTTTTACTTCAGCAGGAACGGGAATTATAACTTGGAACAAATAAGGAACAGTCTCTCATGAGTAGCCCATGTCAATTACAGTTCACACTTAGATGCTGAGATGTGATTAGGGTCTGGAGCTTTAAGAGCACGGGACAGTGTCTTTTGATATTTTACAGTGGGAGGTAGATGCAGCAATTAGAGGTTACAGACCTGTACTTGGGGTTATGTCCACATATGTACACATATGTCCACAGTGTGTCATGGCATGTGCACAAGTACTTATAGGTGAATGTAGAAACTGTGTTTAATCCTGTCATAAAGACTTTAGATGTGATGAATCCTGTCAGCAATTCATTAGATGTGGTGAATCCTGTCAGCAATTCTTAAATGTGGTGAATCCAGTCAGCAATTCTTTAGATGTGGTGAATCCTGTCAGCAATACTTTAAACGTGGTGAATCCTGTCAGCAGTACTTTACATGTGGTGAATCCTGTCAGAAATAGAATGATGTCTGTACAGGTTTGAGGGAACTTAGGCTTTTACGCCTCCTCCACGTGTGTTCTGCTCTCCCTGAAGGCATCCCTTAGACTAAAGAACATTCTAGACTTGCCTGGAAAAACAGCTCCTCCTATTGACCATGTGACTAGGAGCTGGCCTGGCCAATGGGAGACCGAATTCACATCTCAGATCCTTACAAAACAATAATTCAGTCATTGTACACTTTCACCATTAGATGGCGACAGAACACAGCAAATTAGAAATGCATTGCATGTAAAATGAAGGTGGCTAGAAATGGAGAATTACACCTCACAAATAATGTAGCGGGCCAGTTAGAGAGTGAGCAGTAGTGTACAGAAGCTACTCACAATTCAGTATTACTTAAAGGGACAGACACACTCCGGACTGGGTCTCTACATACTCCCCCTCTTAAGGCGAGCCGTCCTTGGCAACTGTGCGAGTAGAGGGCTGACACGTACTTTGTGGCCTGCAGGTAAAGGTGGAGATACAGTGGATATTCCGGCAGCCAGGTCTAGAGAACAAGGAGCAGGAGCATAGCTGGGACAAGCTGAGTCATTACCCACTACCCGCAAGGCTAGAGCTTTAAAAACTAAGATAGTCGTGCTGGTGTTTTGTGCTGCTAGCATATGGAGTTGACTTTGTGCAAGTCTGGAATCCATACCTTCTATGAATCTGTCAGTGATTATGTTTTCTGTAACAGCAGGATCTAGTTTGTCTATTTGCTGTAGAGCCCTGTATGCATACTGAAGGGCTAATGCGTAGTCCAGGAGGGTCTCACCTGGTTCCTGACGTCGGTTGTAAAATTTTAGACAAACCTCAGTAGGCGACTGGTGCTCAAATTCTTTTCTCAGGCTGGTGAGGATCTGTTCAACGCTGGTCTTTTCAGTAGATGGCCAGGAACGAACTTTTTCAGCTGCTGGACCTTCAAGCGGACCCAGGAGAAGTTGTACCCACTGATGAGGAGAAAGTGAGAAGAATTCAAGAGTGTACATTAGTTTTTCTTTGAACCCAGCAAGTGTATGGGGATCTCCTCGGTAGATTGGGAGACTAGAGGTTCCTATGAAGAATGGCATGCCAGTGGCCATGACAGGGGCTGGAACCGGGTTGTCGGCATTAGCCTGTGAAACTGGAACACTAGCTGATGACGATGATGGTGTAGAGTTAGTGGACCCTGCCTGGTCATTATGAACAGGGTCAGACATTTTGGTGTTAATACCGGTACTGTCTCTTTAAGAATAAGGACGACACTGTAACTTGAAGAAATGCACAATTATACAGCAACACAGTTTGTGAAATGGAAGGCTCCCCCTCTTGAATATAGCACTGCTGGAAGTGAGAATTTGCACTTATCTGTATAAATTCAGAGGCAGGATAGGAGAGAAGCTGTTGCAGAAGTCGGTCACAGTGTGTGCAAAACAGACAGGTATCGTCCAGCCCTGAGAAACACAAGGATCATAGTTCTTGGCTTCACACAAAAATACAAGCAGGAGCAGCACGACAGTCTTTTGCAGTATTCACTAACAAGAGAGAGGTTAATGAGCAGTGCTGGGACTTATAGTACATTAACAGTAAACAGGCACAGAGGAATAAATCCTGTTCGTGACGCCATTTTTTCAGCCTTGTAATGACCAGGCCGAACGTTCCTTGCTATCCACCCCACACGGTGTCCGCAGCCGAAGGAATCATGACATACATCAGTCTCAGGGATAACAGTTGCTTTTACTTCAGCAGGAATGGGAATTATAACTTGGAACAAATTAAGGAACAGTCTCTCATGGGTAGTCCACGGCAATTACAGTTCACAGTTAGATGCTGAGATGTGATTGGGGTCTGGAGCTTTAAGAGCATGGGACAGTGTCTTTTGGTATTTTACAGTGGGAGGTAGACGCAGCAATTAGACTAGTACTTATAGGTGAATGTAGAAATTGTGGTGAATCCTGTCATAAAGACTTTATATGTGGTGAATCCTGTCAGCAATTCTTTAGATGTGGTGAATCCTGTCAGCAATTCTTTAGATGTAGTGAATCCTGTCAGAAATAGAATGATGTCTGTACCGGTTAGAGGGAACTTAGGCTTTTACGCCTGCAGGAGATCTTGAGGTAAAAACCTCCTCCACGTATGTTCTGCTCTCCCTGAAGGCATCCCTCACACTAAAGAACATTCTAGACTTGCCTGGAAAAACAGCTCCTCCTATTGACCATGTGACTAGGAGCTGACCTGGCCAATAGGAGACTGAATTCACATCTCAGATCCTTACAAAACAATAATTCAGTCATTGTACACTTTCACCATTAGATAGCGACAGAACACAGCAAACGAGAAATGCATTGCATCTAAAATGAAGGTGACTAGAAATGGATAATTAAAGCTCACAAATAATGTAGATGGCCAGTTAGAAAGTGAGCAGTAGTGTACAGAAGCTACTCACAATTCAGTATTACTTAAAGGGACAGACACACTCTGGACTGGTTCACTACATATACACGTCAAGGAGGGGGGAAAAAGAGGGGAATAAGTAATTCAAGAAGAGAATGAACCAAGCATTTAGAAGATGACCTATTCATTACTCTGAGCCCAGAAGTAATTCCATGGAGCCCAGACAGAATCAAAGCGATCCACTCCAGCTTTTAATAGAGCTGACATATATTCCATTCTTCTGATGTTATTAATTCTGTATAATAGGTGTTGATATGAGGGAGGGGAGATTTGCTTCCAGTTAAGAGCAAGCAGGCACCTAGCTGCTGTGGGAATGTGTAATAGCATCTTGGCTGAGTTCTTCCCCATTCCCTTTGGAGTAATATTTAACAGTTATATAATTGGCTCCAGTCTCACCTTCACATAGAGAACCCTGAAAATCAACTGTCTCACTTACTCCCAAAAACCCTTGATCCTAGGACAAGACGAAAAAATGTGATATTGTGTGCCCACATCAGAGCCACACTGCCAACATATATTTAAAATTGAAGGGTTCAATCTGTGGAGGAGGTCAGGAGTATGATACTAGAACATTAGAATTTTATATTGATTTTCCTTGTACAGTATGTAAACAGAGGACTTGGCCACTTTATCCCAAATAATATTCCAACTTTGAGGTGATAGTCGACTTCCCAGAATAGACTCCCATTTGCACATTTGCACATATAAGAATCTTTCAATTGTTGCCCATTCTGGGAAGAACTCAATATTATTTTTTATATATGTCTGATATCAATTCCTTTAGTCGACAACCCTCTCCTACAGATCCTCTCAAACTCAGTCGGCAGAGAGACCCCAGTAGATCCATAGAACGAAAGGGTAACGTGTTTGATCTGTAAGTACTTGTAAAATTCTTTATTATTAATAGCATACTTGGATTTGACTTCATCAAATGTCAAAAGCTCCATTGTATGCCCAGTCTATAATGTCCGCAAACCTTAACAAGCCCGCAGAAGGCCAGGAGTGGGCCATCGCATGATCCAAACTGTTTTGCAGCAAGGTTTGAAATATAAATGAAATCATTGGCGAGTTAGCAGAGGCCAGATTAAACCTTCACATACAAGAAAGCCAAATATCCCTCGTAAACGGTATAGAACCCAATAGACCCTCCGGGGGTTCTAATGGGCTTATTTAACCATAATAGTGAGTTTGGGTGAGTTGGAGCCAACCTCAATTTTTCTATTTCTGTCCACTTGTTGTATGCCCATAAGGAGGCCCACGAGGGGATTCTATGTAGATGGGCAGCCCAGTCATACTTAATAATGTCAGGGACCGATAAACCCCCTTGTGCTTTAAGGGAAACGAGGACACGCTTGGATATCCGATGACACTTGTCATTCCAAATAAACCTCAGCATTGCTGCTTGGAGAGTTATGAAAAAGTTTATAATGTTATTTGTGTTCCTCATTATGTTTTTAATCTTTAATATCTTGAGTATTAAATAGATGGTTCAATCTTTAAAAGTAATGATAAAAGTAGCCCAGCTTGCTGTAAAATAATAATAATAATAATAAAAAAAAAAATATTTGCAAACCACTCCTCATCTATCAGTGCCCAGGTTTCCTTCTGTGGATCTGTACATTATGTTAAACAAATGGCTATGAGACCACTGCAGCCAATCATTTTTAAACTCTGTGGCAGTGATTAGCTGCAAAGTCATGTGCTAATCACCAACAAAAAAAAACAGTCCCAAGCAGCACTTGAAAGAAAGAGGAGGATCAGTAACACATACTGTACACACATATTATAATTTTACACCATGTTGGGCTGTGATTTTATTTTAAAGAGGTATAATGAACATTATTATTAAATGCAGCATTTTAAAGACCAGGCCTGCTTTGGCCTTAAAGAATACCCATCATCTATAAGGCAGCCCTTTTGCCTTGATGCCTCAACCAGGAGAGACTATTATACCCTCTGTCACTGATAGTAGTTATTTGGAATTTGGGATCGCTTGTTGTGTATGTCTCTCTGTCTCCTCTATCTTCTCTCCCACTCTTTTTCTCTCTTTTTGTCTCTCTCTCTCCTTGACACAGCTCACTCTTAAACTACGGAGGCTATATTGTCATAGATTGATTTTTGATTAGGTAGATATACCCTTGTGCGTGCTGAGGCCTGTCCTAATTAGACAAAGTCTTATTGAGCGCTCAATGAAAGAAAGACGCCAAACCTAGTTAGCAGCAATCCTTTCAGGCAAAACTCTGCTGGTTTATTGAAATATACATGGTTATTTATCAGTTCGTACATAGGAGTGGTTACTCATTAACATAAAGGCTGAACTTCTTATCTAATTGGTCAGTATAAATACATGAACATATATGGGTGTCTGACCTAAGGTGACTTAAGCATCAGATGATATACTGCCCCTTGTCTTACAATGTCAGCAAGACTCCAATATCGGCTTGGACCATCTGGCCTAACTTCCTCTTCTGTATGTCTGGGACAAATGTCATAAGACAATGAACTGGCTTCATGGGGTTAGGACATCTTTAGCAACTGATTACAAAGTTCAGGACAGCTGTGATTATATCTCTAAGTGTGCATATAGAAATATATACTTTAGAGTGTATATGAGTATATAGCAGTATATAGCCTATAGCAGGCAAGTGAGATCTAGATGAAATACATATACATATATATTTCCATAACAATACCCCCTTAGATATCACTTGCCCTAAAATCCTGCTCCTGGCCCAAAGAGCTGCAACTCTTTTATGCTGCCAGTGGACTGACATACGCCTAGCGCATACATCCTCCTTTGTACAGACTTTTCGCAAATGGGCGGTCAGGAGATCTGTCCCTAACGGGGGTTTGGTGCAATGTAATCAAAGTCTCTTAGTAGTCTGTGCAGTCAGTGCATGTGTATTCTCTATCTGGTAGGTAATTTATTCAGTCAGGTAGGTCATCCACAGAATCATTCCAGCTCAGGTGTATCTTCTGGTATGAAGGCCTTTTCCTGCAATGTGGTGCGTGGATCCTGGTGGGGGTTTTCCTTCCAGGTTGATGGCGTCAGCACTTGTAGAAGGGCCATCGGATCTGGGATCGAGTGCTTCTCCTTACAGACTTTTTCCACCCACACTCAGTCTCCTGACCTCAGTGCGTGCATACCAGGCACCAATCTGGACCTGGCAATGAAGGAAAAAAACTCGAGAATGGACATTAGCAAGATTCTTGATAAATTCAATTACACATGCAGACAAAGTATCATTATGCATAGTCAACCGCTAAGTAGAGAATACCCCTAAACTGGGTTTTTTTTTTTTACCCAAATAAAGTTTCATATTGGTGACAGCTTTTTTCTGAGCCTATGGGAGTGTCTAATGCCAGGGTTTGTCTGTCTCTTGGCAAAAATTTTTAGCATGCTGCTCTTAAGTGTCCCACCTTGTCTATGGTGTGGGATGGTGGGTAGTATGTGTAGGCCTAAGTCTGACCCTACTGCTAATCAGGTCTCTTGTGTCAGGTTTTGCTGTGAATGTGGGTCCCTGATCACTTGCTATTGCTTCTGGAACCCCCATATCTGCACACTATTTTTGAGAGTAGCTTCTTTGCAGTAGTTTTCGTCAACCAGTTCCTTACTGGGAAGTCTTCAGGCCAGATGGCGTGGGGGAACTTTTCCCACTTGTCTGATGTTGGATTTGTCGGAGGCCAGGCAGCTGCTGGGAATTTGGCTGTTAAGGTGTGAGTTGAGTCCAATCAGGTCATTCTTCTGTGTCTTCAATTCTGTGTGGGGCCATGTGCCCATTGAACCACCGCAAGGTACACACTTTGAGATAGACTGGGTCTGTCTTGAGGTAGATGTTTTGAGGTAGACGGTTTGAGGTAGACTAGGTCTGTTTTGAGGTAGACGGTTTCTTAGAGCCCAGTGCTTTTGGCCTTCAGCATCCAGCTTTCCTTCTCCTCCTTCCGAGTCTGATCCTGTTACTTCTTATACAGGTTTCAGGAAGTCATTTTGTCAGGTTTGTGACTGGGTTGTGGTAATTGACATTCTCTGAGCTGATTGTGGGTTTTTAGCTGAGGTTTCGTCTATGTCCGTGCCACGGAGTCTCCCCTCCCTCTCTATGAAGACTCGGGTTAGACTGTGTCAGAGGAGGACTTGGGAATCTTTGCACTGGTACAGATCCAGCCGACATTCTCTGGGGATGAGGGGGAAGGTCAAACTGTTGTAGCCTTGGGATACCTTCGGACTCATGCAGCTCGTCTTGGGGAGACGGGGTAAGTGTTGCCGTGGACTGACGACCGTAGGACTGTGCTGGAGAAGAAGCTTCCCCACAAGGGGGTGGTGGACAATCTTCTGCAATGTTCTCCGTCAAATATGTCCTTTCTGGTAAAGGTGGGCACCATTCTTCTGCCTCAGAATTCATATCCACCTCAGAGTCTTCATCCTGGAAGTGATTCAGCTCATTGGCTGGTGGAGGAGGAGGCAGCACTTCTGTCCAATTCAGAGATGGCATCTTCACCGGTTTTCCCATTGACTTCTGTTTGCCAGGTTTTCTCGTCTTCAGTCGTCATGTAGAAGCCGTCCGGCTCTACGACCTCTCCCATTTTCCATATTGTCTTCCTCTGGCTGCTTCTTTGGCTGCCACATCTGCCATGTTGATGCCCCGTGTGTCTACTACTGTGTTCAGTTTTTTGTGTGCCTTGAACTTCAACACTGCCACCACTTTTAGTGGTTGAAGAGCGTCCAGCAGGTCTCTGATGACTCCATGGTGCTTCACGGTCGACCCGCTTGCTGTGATGAAGTCTCTTGCAGCCCAGATGGGTCCAAAGTCTGGTGCCATGCCATGCGAGTACCTGGAAGTTTTGTTCTTCGCAACTTGGCAGGCCTTTCATCAGCTCTATCAGTTCCGCTTCTTGGGCTCTTTGGCTGACAAACTTCTGGACCATAGGATGTCTTGATTGCTGGTCACTCCACAGCCTGTGTGGAACCTTCCTTCATCATCTGCAAAACTGGAGCCATCTGCGGTATCTTTCAGATTTTTCATCTGAGGGTCCGTATCCGCATCCCCCTTGGGAGTGGGAGTAGAGACAGGTAACGGCTGAGAGCACTGAAGAGTGGTGGAGAGCAGTCTTGTCAGGAGGGCGTGTGCTGCAGATATTGTTATCTGAGGGAGGAGGGCCCCCCTTGCAACTGGATCCAGGCCGGCTGAGTGGTAGCCTAGAGGCCTTTGGTTTTCCTCGGCGGGTCTGTTTCAGGACTGGCCAGTAGCATGACCCTCTCCATCTTTGTCCTTCCCTTTCTGTTTGGCAAAGACGGGATGGCTTCTCGTAGTCAGGGAGGCCTAGAGCTGGCGCTGAGACTATGAAGTCTTTCAGTTTCCTGTACGAGACGAAGGCTGCAATGCGTTGATGCAATTGTACAGAGGCTGCATTATGCCTGGAGCACTGGGGGTCCAAGTTCTGCAGTACGAGACTAGACCAAGGAAGGCCTGCATCTTCAGAGTTGTTGAGGGAGCCATCTTCTCCTCCGCGGTCCTCCGGTCATCTGTCAAGTGTTTCGTCTAGTGGGCGATACGGTGTCTTCAGGAACTTGCTTTTTGACACCACTGGACTCTGTTTCGCAGAACTTACGTTGCTGCTCTGCCAGGCAGAGTAGTGGAGACATGGAAAGCGCGGTGCAGGTAGCGGTGTCGATGACTTCTGCATGCTCCGCAATCCAGTCGACAGGGATGGAGGACAATGCTCTGGTGAGCTGTGAAAGGCTGTTCCAGGCCCTCTTGGGCATCACTGTCCATTTGTTTTGCACCCCCCTTGTGCGTTCTCAGTAACTAGTCATCCTGGTGAGAGGGAACATTGAGGGGAGCTTTGGGCAGATCCACTGCCATGAGCACCGTTGCTGTGGCTGGCATGTTTGTCAGCAGAGTGTGCAGATCTGGCACAACTGAGGTTTCAAACACGGTTGCTTCGCTCACAGCCCTCAGGTTATGCACCATTCAATCCAGTCTAGTTCTCCTTTCACAGTCTTCCTCTTGATTGAGAAAAGCTGGGACTGCATGATGATTCCCGTGGGTGAGGCGGCTCAATCTGGCCTTGCTCTTCACAGTGCCGTGAGTGACTCCCATCTTCTGGCACAGGGCCGGCAGGAAAACAAGCCATTCGCTGGGGTCCTCTTCATCAGAGATGGCATCCAGCAGAGCTTTCTTGCTCTCACAGGGGGTCTTTTTGCTGGGGCGTCTTCTTTACCAGCCAGCAGCAGTTCCTTTCACTCAGCTCGATCTCAGGTCAGCATCTTGTTAACCAATTTGAGGAGCTGAGTGGTTGTCTTCTGGTCCAGGGCCTGGATTAACTTCAGGGAGCACCTTCAGAATCTTGTCCAAGATGATCCTCTGGCGCTGGAGCCGGAAGCAGTGCAGCCATTTCACGAATCCGGTGTGGTCTCTCTGGGTTGAGAGTTTTCCTGGTGTATGCCAAAGTTCTTAGGCCGTTTCTTGAACAGCAGTTCCTCTTAGACCTCCAGTTGGTCAGAGGCAGTTTGGCTCTGGGTGATGAGCAGCGGATGCTGGGCCTTCTGAGCGTCCGGGGTTCCAGACTTGAGTGACACCCGCACTGGCGCAACTTGTAGTCTCCCTTGGACCATAGGCTTCCGGGTGCTATGTCCGGCATCTCCTTGGGTAGGCTTGCACCGGTTGTTCGAGTGAGGCTCTTGTAGGACCACCAGCATGGGCATGATTGATTCTTCTTGGGTCTGGGGTGGAGAAGAGGTCAAGGTCACATTTTCATGGGACACTTTGGTCACCTTCAGTTCCTGCAGTAGGTCTGCTCTCATCAGGTGTGGTGGGCAGGTCTCCACCATAAACTGTAACAGGATGGAGTGTCCTGGTTGTGTCCACATGCTCAGGGGCTTGCAAGCTGGGGAACATCTGTCTTGACCTTTAATCCCCATACAAGACACAGAGTGCTCTGATAGACTGGTGGAGTCGGGGATTTTCACTTCTGACTGCACCAGTGTCCACAAGGAAAGATATGACAGCCCACAGTGATTTGAGGTATTGGGTCCGCTGATGGGGTTCACATGTCAGGGGCGTGAGGTCTGGCGGATCTGGTTTGCCTCTGTCCTATGGACAGGGTTCTTCATTGTCTTCTGTGTTTCTGTCTTGGCCTATTCCTCTGCGGGATGACCTGTGCACTGGTTCCGTAAATGGCCAAAGTTGCCACAGTTGAAACACCTGCCAGCTCTCCTAACTCTGTGTGATAGTTGCTCCTCCACGTCAGCGGCCACCACAGGAGGGCCTGTCCTCCGCATTCCTAGGAGGAACTCAATTCTTCTGGATACTGTGAGCAGGACATCTACTGCTATTGTCCTGTACTCAGGCCTGGCCACTATCAGTAGTTTCTTGATTGGTTCTCTTAGTCCATGCACAATGGCCTGTGCCAACATTTGTCCGTGTATCTGATCATGAATAGTGAAGCCTAAAATTTGGAAAACTTGCCTCACTCTGCCATGAAACTCGTCTACAGACTCTGTCTCGGCTTGGCTCATGTTATGCAGGCTGAGTGCTTGTCTGGCTTTTGCCCACTCTCTGAGCTGTTCAATTAGCTTTGATCCTGATTCCCAGGAATGCACATCTAATTCTGGTGGAAGCTTGAAGTGTTCCTTCATGATTAGCCAGAGTGTTTCACCTGCTTTTATCTCCATTATGGACCAGAGATCACTCCAGGTTGCAGCATATGTCTGTTGGCTCTGATGCATTCTTCGGTAAAATGACATGGGGTCAATATCTGGGTCTGGCAGATTTTTTAGAATACTGAGCACCTGACTAGGGGTGAAGGGCACATAGTGTAAGAGTTCTTGCTCTATCTGCCCCTGCCTTCTTGGTGTCTGTGAGTTTCTCTTAGTACTATGCAGCATTAGCTCCTCTTTATATTCATCAGAGGAGAAACTGTGCCATTGTGTGTGGGTAGTACTCCCCCTTATGAGACTGCAGCTCCGTGTCAGACTTAGAAGGTGCAGTCTCTGATGACACACACCTCCCTTCTGCTAGCTGTTGTATCAGGAGGGCAGCTGTGTTGTTATGTGTGGGGAGTGATTCACTTTCCTCTCCCGGTGTCATAGCTGTCTCTTTAGAGAGGGTACCCTGTGGAAATGGGGACACCCCATTGTCTGGATCTGGCACTGGGCCAGCTGATGAACGGAGAGGTGGGGGGGAATAAGAGCGAGAGAAGCAGGGAAGGGTGGAGGAAAGATTGGGAACAGGAGAAGAAGTGAGAGATAGTGGATGAGAGTGGGGAGGAGACAAAAAAGGGGGGGAGAGTGAAGATGAGGGGGAGGAGAAAGAAAGAGAGATGGGCATTGGTGAGGAAGGTGGAGAGGGAGGAGAGATGAGAGAGAGAGAAGGGGAGAGATAGGCGGAGATGAAGAAGATAGAGGAGGGAGAGAGAGAGATGGTGAGGGAGGATGAGGTATAGGAGGAGAAATTGATGAGAGAGGGGAGGTAGGAGTGAGAATAGCGGAGATAGAGGGAGGAGAGAGGTGAGAGGGATGGGAGGAGGGAAGAGGGGAGAGAGAGAGAAAATGGTGGGGGGAGCGGACTGCTTCCCCTTTTCTGTCGTCACAGAAGGCATTCTTAGACCTGTGGTCCTTCTCAAACGGCACAAATTAGAATGCCGTTGAAAACACTTTTTCTACATGTAAAGAAAAAAATAATCCTTTCCCGTTCACACTATCTGTTAGCACCTTCTACGCTGTAAAATCCTCTGTCACTTTAAGAAATGCAGACGGCAATTACTAGCTGCTTCCCTTTTTCCTTTCAATACATTATGTCATGCTACAGTTTAAAGAAAAAACTGTTCTTGCAAAAACCACATACTATGTCTGTTTTAAAAACTGAAAAAAATGATCAAAACGTTAAAAACTTTGCAACCCTTTTTTTTCTTAAAAAAGGAAGGAAAAAACAAAGCCAAAATATTTAGTAAAAAAACTTCAAAAGTAGTGGAAACAAAATGGAAAACCAAAAATTGACAAGAGAAAACAGAAATACCAAATGCAGGTAAAAATTTTCTTTTTAACAAAAACTGTGAAAACCAAAAAAGTTGATAAAATCAAAAAGTATATAAACTTTAAAAGAACCACTCAGAAAAATAAAAAAAGCCCATAAATTCAGGGAAAATGGAGGGAAAAAAGAAAGAAAAACAAAAGGTACAATAAAGAAGTTGGTAAACCTTGGGAAAACACTCCAAAAAGTAAATAAAAATCTAAAAATCAGTACAACTTCCAACAATAAAAGGGTTAATGCAGAAATGCACAACACACACTTCCCTTTTTCTGCCTGTGTCTTTCAGTAAATCTTCTGAGAACAATGGAAGAGAAAAAAAAATCAAAAGACCCAGCTTTCCTGAAAATTCTCACACTACAGTAACAAGAATAAAAATCTCCACCAAAAATGCAAGATAAAACATAAAATAGGGAAAAGCAGAGTACAAAATATAACAATATGAAAAGTATATATCAGGGGCACACCCTGCAGGCATAGAAAGAGGAAGTGTACAAGAAGGAAGAAAAAAACTTTTTCTGCTCCTGATGTTTGTGGAAAACTGCAGTGAAAAAAATAGGTTGATGCACATAAAGTTGTGAACAAAAGTATTGACACCCCTGCAATTCTGTGAGATAATACTCAGTTTCTTCCTGAAAATGATTGCAAACACAAATTCTTTGGTATTATTATCTTCATTTAATTTGTCTTAAATAAAAAAAAAAAAGCAAAAAGCAAAACATTGATCATTTCACACAAAACTCCCAAAATGGGCCAGACAAAAGTATTGGCACCTTCAGCCTAATACTTGGTTGCACAACCTTTAGCCAAAATAACTGCGACCAACCGCTTCCAGTAACCATCAATGAGTTTCTTACAATGCTATGCTGAAATTTTAGACCATTCGTCTTTGGCAAACTGCTCCAGGTCCCTGATATTTGAAGGGGGCCTTCTCCAAACTGCCATTTTTAGATCTCCCCACAGGTGTTCTATGGGATTCAGGTCTGGACTCATTGTTGGCCACCTTAGAAGTCTCCAGTGCTTTCTCTCAAACCATTTTATAGTGCTTTTTGAAGTGTGTTTTGGGTCATTGTCCTGCTGGAAGACCCATGACCTCTGAGGGAGACCCAGCTTTCTCACACAGGGCCCTACATTATGCTGCAAAATTTGTTGGTAGTCTTCAGACTTCATACTGCCATGCACACGGTCAAGCAGTCCAGTGCCAGAGGCAGCAAAGCAACCCCAAAACATCAGGGAACCTCCGCCATGTTTGACTGTAAGGACCGTGTTTTTTTCTTTGAATGCCTCTTTTTTTCTCCTGTAAACTCTATGTTAATGCCTTTGCCCAAAAAGCTCTACTTTTGTCTCATCTGACCAGAGAACATTCTTCCAAAACGTTTTAGACTTTTTCAGGTAAGTTTTGGCAAATTCCAGCCTGGCTTTTTTATGTCTCGGGGTAAGAAGTGGGGTCTTCCTGGGTCTCCTACCATACAGTCCCTTTTCATTCAGAAGCCAACAGATAGTATGGGTTGACACTGTTGTACCCTCGGACTGCAGGGCAGCTTGAACTTGTTTGGATGTTAGTCGAGGCTCTTTATCCAACATCCGCACAATCTTGGGTTGAAATCTCTTGTCAATTTTTCTTTTCCGTCCACATCTAGGGAGGTTAGCCACAGTGCCATGGGCATTAAACTTCATGATGACACTGCGCACGGTAGACACAGGAACATTCAGGTCTTTGGAGATGGACTTGTAGCCTTGAGATTGCTCATGCTTCCTTACAATTTGGTTTCTCAAGTCCTCAGACAGTTCTTTGGTCTTCTTTCTTTTCTCCATGCTTAATGTGGTACACACAAGGACAAAGGACAGAGGTTGAGTCAACTTTAATCCATGTCAACTGGCTGCAAGTGTGATTTAGTTATTGCCAACACCTGTTAGGTGCCACAGGTAAGTTACAGGTGCTGTTAATTACACAAATTAGAGAAGCACCACATGATTTTTCGAACAGTGCCAATACTTTTGTCCACCCTCTTTTTTATGTTTGGTGTGGAATTATATCCAATTTGGCTTTAGGACAATTCTTTTTGTGTTTTTTCATTTTAGACAAATTAAATGAAGATAATAATACCAAAGAATTTGTGTTTGCAATAATTTTCAGGAAGAAACTGAGTATTATCTGACAGAATTACAGGGGTGTCAATACTTTTGGCCACAACTGTATAGATGTCCGGGGGAGAGAATGAAGCCCTTGTTTTGTGACTCTTATGTCAAACAGCTGCTGACAACCGATAACTGCCAATCACCCGTGGCGCTTTGGTTAGCACCGGGATGTATCACCTTCCGTCGTGGGAGACGGGAGCCGTGATATCCCACTAGATTATCACCCCTCCGTGTGCACCCAGGGACCGTGGTAATCTCTCCAGTGATCAGTCTGTGATATCTCTCCAGTCTGCCAGCATCCGCATGTGTGCGGGAGCCGTGACAGCCGAGGGATTCGCATGTGTTACCTCCTTGAAGCTGACACCTCTGTGTATGTGTGCGGGGACCATGACAGCTTTTTCAGAGGAATTCACCTGTGATATCCCGTCTAAGTCAAAACCTCCACGTGGTGCGGGGACGTGATTTAACTTAGTCAGAGAGATTCAATGTCTTGCCATCGGTTTCTCAGCAACCACAAGCACAAATCAGTCACCGTGTTTCCACCAACTCTCACCCGGATCTAGACACACACAGGACCACAGCAGACACTTTGCTCATCCCAGGGTTTGGATAAGAGCGTGGACTTTTTTACACTACCTGGGTTTGGTGACCACACTGACCGGCTAGAGTTGCTGACCCGGACTGGGCACAGGGAACATTCAGGTAAGATAACTAGATTTTCTTACCTTACTTATGGAGTTGTGCAAATCTCCGTTCCCATGAGCCAAGGCCTTGGCCGGCACCTCTGTCCTCTCCGGTCAGCAGGATCCCCGTGCGTTTTCGTCCATGCCCCGCGTTGGGCACCACTTGTCATAGATTGATTTTTGATTAGGTAGATATACCCTTGTGCGTGCTGTGGCCTGTCCTGATTAGACAGAGTCTTATTGAGCGCTCAAGGAAAGAAAGACGCCAAACCTAGTTAGCAGCAATCCTTTCCAGCAAAACTCTGCTGGTTTATTGAAATATACATGTTTTTTTATCAGTTCGTACAAAGGAGTGGTTACTCATTAACATAAAGGCTGAACTTCTTATCTAATTGGTCAGTTTAAATACATGAACATATATGGGTGTCCGACCTAAGGTGACTTAAGCATCAGAAGATATACTGACCCTTGTCTTACAATGTCAGCAAGACTCCATTATCGGCTTGGACCATCTGGCTTAACTTCCTCTTCTGTATGTCTGGGACAAAAGTCATAAGACAATGCTCTGGCTTCATGGGGTTAGGTCATCTTTAGCAACTGATTACAAAGTTCAGGACAGCTGTGATTATATCTCTAAGTGCGCATATAGAAATATATACTTTAGAGTGTATATGAGTATATAGCAGTATATAGCCTATAGCAGGCAAGTGAGATCTAGATGAAATACGTATACATATATATTTCCATAACAATATTACTGTTAAACTCATTAAAATAAGTTGCATGCTTCAACCAACTAAACTATCAGCAATTTTCAGCAAATTTACTTGGCTCAAATTTAATTTTTGGTAAAACATGTTCAGTCAGAAGGCCCAATTTGCTAATCCAAATCATTTATGATAAAACTGTGTTGCAGTGTGAAATAAGAATGCCACATTACCATTTAAAAATCATTTGCCCTCATATTGGTGTTCAGTCAGGAGGACTAATGCAAGAATCAAATAGTTTGAGATAAAACTGTGCTGCAGGTGTTGCAGTGAGAAATCAGAAGGACGCATTTCTCCTTCAAATCATTAGGTATAACAGTGTTGCTTAGGATAACTATCAGGATAGTAGGATAGCTATCAAGATAACAAACTATCTAAGAAAATAAAAAGTGATTGTTCTTTTAGTGACAAGTGACTTAAGGCCCCGTCACACATAACGACTCACCAGCAATCCCGACAACTATATCAACGTGTCAGGATCGCTGGTGAGTCGCTACATCATCGCTGGTGAGCTGTCAGACGTTAACCACCGGGGGGGTGGAGGTGATCCTGATGAGTCTCAGATACTAGAGGCACATGTGGACTGTACTGTTGTGTCAAGACATGAGGAGGGTGATTCTCAGGGTAAGGATTGAGAGAACAATGAGGATGATGATGAGGTTGTACATCCCACTTGATGTGAACGCAAAGATGTGCAACTCAGTATCTCAGCAGAGGTGGTGGTGGGGGAGGAAAATGAGGAGGTTACGTTGCCACTTTCCACAAAGATACAGATTAATGCAACCATGACAAACACTACATCTTCAGTCAGATCTCTGGCTGTGGCCAGCAAGTTGTGAGTGTGTATTTCACAGGGACAGCAAGGGTTGCCTAGCCTGGCCTTTTTTGAGACCACAAAGAATGATCCAACTCACATTATCTGCCAAATTTAAAAAAACAAAAACTCAGTAGAGGCAAAATTTGCAATAATTTGGCAACTACATTTATGAACTGGCACATGCATGATCAACATGCATTAGCCTGGGAATCTCAATGCGCTAAAATGCCGACTAGAGGGCCTCCGTAACCACTGTCTGTCTCATCAACCACATCTACTGTTTCTTCCTCCTCTGTCAACATGCCAAATGTACTCACACATGTCTCCAGGAGCGGAAAATACACTTGTTTACCTGCTACCATCAGGATAAGTGAGAGTCTGTCAGCTGTTATGGAAGTGGAGATGCCTGCTCTGCTGTTTTTATTTCACCTAGCATAAGATATCTTTCTCAATTCACCATAACGTGTCTGCACCTGACTCACAGAGACAATTTGCATAATTAGCATGTTTGCACCTGACTCACAGTCCAGCAGTTTGTCCTGTTCATCCTATTCCACCCTCTCTCAGAAAAGCAGCCAGCCCTCGGTCCTGCAGTTGGGGTCACATAAAAGAGCTAAGAGCTTGAACTCCACCATCTCCAATATGTTGGCCACAGAAATTCTCCATTTCCCCCTGGTGGATACAGACAGTTTCCAAAAGCTGATGGCTGTCGCAGTCCCCCAGGACCAATTGTCCAGTTGCCATTACTTTTCTAAGAAAGCCATGCCTGTGCTATGCCAGCATGTCGCAGACAGCATCACCTGTTCCCTGGAAATTCTATGTCTGCCAGGGTGCATTTCACCACTGACATCTGGATGAGCAAGCATGGGCAAGGGTGTTACAGCTTGCTGACTAAGCACAGGGTGAGTTTGGTTGCTGTTTGGGGCGGGCAGTCAAGGGGCT
The DNA here is from genome assembly GCF_039654945.1 of Dendrobates tinctorius. NCBI lineage: Eukaryota > Metazoa > Chordata > Amphibia > Anura > Dendrobatidae > Dendrobates > Dendrobates tinctorius. The sequence continues at coordinate 2,649,987 of NW_027361728.1, read as the reverse complement.
GCTCCACAAGTCTTTGAATCCCTAAGGCATGCGGCCAAACCTTTGTTTCTAACAGTTCATTCACTGCTTCTGCTGCCACCTCCTCCAGGGCCTCCACCTGTGACCTCAACCTCTCCCTTAATCAGACACGCATTCCAACAGTGCAGATAGAATCGCCATCAGTTCCATTCTGTATCGCCATGGCTCACCGTAATCAGGCAGTATTCAAATTAATATGCCTTGGAGATCGCAGTCACACATCTCAAGAGTTGTGGACAGCTATGCAGGCCGAGTTAGAGAAATTGTTGTCTTCACTGAACCTGGAGCCATGGAAGGCCATGTGCGATAATGGTGCAAAACTCGATGGCAAACTTACACAGGTGCCATCCTCATCCTGGTTGTACAGCAAGTTCTCCGCCACTATCCCGGCATGGATGTACTGCTGCAGAATGCACGGTTATTGTGTGCTCACTTCCACCGAACACGCCCCACAGGTCATTGACTTACATTGCTACAGAGGACTTTCAGTCTACCGGTTAGCCGTCTGATTTGTGATGCTCCAGCACAATGAAATTTGAATCTGAACATGTTGCAGTGACTGTGGCAGCAACGACGATGACATCATCACAATAACTATTCAGGTCATCTACATGCTTCAGCACACTTTGCGTAGTCTTCTTGAGGACATAGTGGTCCCAGAAGAAAAGGTGGAAACAGAGGAGGATGTGGAAGGGATAACAATATCTCTAAGTGCCAGACTGTCGTTTTACAGGCAGGTGAAATGTGAGGGTGGTTTGCAGTGATCAAGTTGGACTCATGATATCAGACAAACTGTTAGTAAAGGTGCAGGAGCCAAGGAACATATTGGGAAGGATGAGAAGGAAGAGGTGATGGACGGGCAACCGTCAGAGGTGAAGAGGATAATGATACCCTTTCTGTTGTCTGTGGTTGGCGGGAGGAGGTGGAGGAAGCAGCCTTGAGTGTTGCCTCTCCACTTACAGCATGGACTTGGACCTCATGGAAGCGCCCGACACATGAACGCCTTCTTGCTGTACTATCTTCAACATACAAAACCTACCAGAAGAAAATTGAATACCCAGACTAGTGTCCACAGGTGGGAACCCGGTCCTTTGTCTGTTCTTATTCACACACTGAGGTCAACTATGACACATGGTAAAGTTTTTAATATTAGACAGCGTAGGACCATCCCGATCAGGGTCACCTTGCTGACAGTGGGATGACTTTTATGCTGTTTTTGTTCAAAAACATTGTTACTAAGAACGCTGTGTTATTTAAATGTAATTTTGCTTTTTACTTGTTTAGTTACAGCAGGGTTTATAATCATTTTTCTTCTTGTAGATTTGAATACTTTATGGCCAAAGGTAACATGCATTTATGTGTTGCATGCATACCAACTTGAACCAAGCTCCAGTTTTATGTTTTTACTATGTTCAACATGATGCCCATATTCTTAGGGTTAGAAATAGTGCTGACTACTAGTTTGTCACTGTTAGATCCATGGTACTAGAGTAAATTTAGTCACATCCTACCCCCTGGAAGGGATGCATGCATGCTGGAGTATTAAAAAACAGTTGTAGATAATCTTAAGAGTGGATTTAACCAAGACACCAGTAAGGCACATAGTGGGCATCCTATTTCTAGATGTCCAACCCCGGGAATGACAAGGCACCATTGCGAAAACATTAGCAGCAGCAGCAATGTTAGTGGCATAAGCAATTTCTGTGAGTCGTTTCACGCATTTTTTGACCAGCCCGTGCACCAGCAGAGTACAAGTCTGGCACGTTGTGAATGACTGGAGAGGATTATGAAGGAGGATGATCTGGAGCTCAATTTCAATGCCATCAGGGGGAGTTTGGACCCTTTTGCATTTTGGTCTTCAAGAATGGAAGAGTGGCCTGAGCTTGTCTGTCACGCCTCGGAGATTTTGTCTTGCCAGGCAGCCAGTAATATAAAAGGTGTCATAGGGCCAAAAATTCTATTTCTACTCTGTGGAAATTGATGACACTTTAGTGGTGTGTGACAATAATTTTTTTAAATGTGGAGAATTTAAGTTTGGTCTCCTTTATGTGTGCTGCCTAAAGAAGTAGGGCTCCCAAGCAGGCCAGCATTTACTTTCACTCAACTACCTGTATTAATTTCATTACATTTTTCTACCAATAATATGGTATGAAACTGATGTTTGTGCCTGGTGAGTGTGGCTAGAAAAAAAATTGGAGGTGTTGCATGAGGTATCAAGGCTACCAGCTAAGAAGGCTTACACCGCTCCCTTAACCATCAGGTCCTTATTGAAACTTAAAATCAAAGCTGTAATTGCTAGCCTACACCCTGATATCTCATGCATGGCCCATGGCTAACTACTTATATGTCATTATAAAAGGTTCTATTGTTGGTCAATTGAACTGTCAACATCCTGTGTAGCTTTCCTTACATTTTTCTTCCAATAGTACTGTATGTAACTGATGTGTGTGCAATTTGTGTAAACTAACGATCCTGTTCCAATTTTTGTTTTGCCCAATGTGGAGAAATGGGGTCACTGGGTGCTCTCATCTGCTGGCCCGGCTGCCTTTAGCAAGACTGCATGGACCAGGGATCATACCACTGAACGCCCGCTCTATCTCCCCGTGGGCAACATACTACACAGACAACACAGGGTTAGGGTGAAACAGTGTGGCAATACTTTATTGAACTACAACACCCAATAGCAAACAGAACAATCCCAGCAATTACCCCCAACATGGTGCACATTACAGGGCCTAACCCTTCCGCTGACTCGCCTGGATGACGGTAGATGTCACTTCAGAGCTCCCAGGGTCGATATTCCACCTGTGATATACACACAGAGAAGACATATTGACAAGCGTAGGGAGATGACCGAGAACAGTCCATAGAGTCCGTACAAGGTCCAAAGCCAGTTGACACAACGTCACAGCTCCCAGGATCGCTATTCCACCTGTGATATACACACAGAGAAGAGATAACAACAAGCGTAGGGAGGTGACAGTCCATACTGTCCATACAAGGTCCAAAGCCAGTTGACACGAGAGTCACCACTTGGCTTATCCGACCATCCCCATGGAACCAGGTGACCAGCGGGTCCCAAAACCTTGCTTTCTCCAAACATATCCATGGTTCAGAGATGGTCAATGGATCAGATCTATGTCCTTCCAACCGGAGCTGATCAGTCATAGGTTGCTTCCCTTAGAATCATAGGTCCCTCGTGATGGTGCCATGATGAATTGGCTGCGGTCCTCTCTCTCGTCTGTTGAGTGTTGTGCAGACTGGTAGCTCTCTGTGTGATGAGATGAGATGATATCTGGTCTCTCCATCTCGGGGTCTTTTATACCCCAGGCAAGTAAGCTATTTTTAGAATTACACAGTGTCCTTCAGTACACCCTCACAGCCTTTACCTATCTACCTTCGACGTCAACAAACTGGTTATAGAATGCAATACACAATTAGCATATCAGCTCACAATAAACACAGATAAGCACACACTATGTACAAGACACTATTACAGAGTGTGTATGTTAAATGGTATGAAAGTCTGCCTTATTGACCCACCAGACATAAACACTTAAATCCACAAGCCAATATACAGTACAGATAAAAAATCAATTCTTGTGGGTTTACAAAAACATGGTTGTCTGGGAAATTAAGATACAATCTAGTTTCTTCACACCCATTCTGCAAATTCAGAGAGCTGATCTGGGTCATCCTCATTGAGATGCTGCAGCAGCTGGATTTTGTAAGGGTGCCATTTGTGAGTAGCTATTATCTGATGAAGGTATGTTCGACTGATGCCAGATCAGTGCGCTGAATTTGCAGAATGGGCAAAACAAAAAATGGAACAGGACCCTCAATGTGAACACTCCTGGTTGTGTGTCCATCTGCTGAGTTGGGGTGTAGTGGAAGACCTGTAAGTCCCTATTACACTATTCTACTGTGGTGAAATTGAAGCCACCTTGGTGGTGTCTGACAATAATATTTGTAATATTATACGATTTATACTATGTTGAAATTGATGCCACTTTGTTCATGTCTGCCACTAATTTTTGTAAATACGTAGACTCCTGGTTGGGTCTCCTTCATGCATCTTGGCTGTAGTATTAGTCCTTTGAGAATGTCAGGCCTCCACTTCATTGGAGTCAACTACCCAAGTTACTACTATCCTTAGATTTTTCTGACAATAGTAGTCTATGAAACTGATATTTGTGCAACCCAATTGTGGCTCAGCATGAAAGCAGGCTGAGCTTTTGTATGTGGTATCAGGGCTCCCAGCACAGCAGGCCTAAACCGATCCCTCACCCACCTCATCTTACTTTGACATTCAGTTGAAAGCTGTAAATGCTGGCCCAGACCACGATGCATTATGCATGGCTGATTGCTGCCATGCCATGCTACAACTTGTACTCTGGGAGAATTGAGGCCACTTTCCTCGTGTCTGTTCCTCATTTGATGTGTTTTTGAAGCTTTTGGGGCCATTAGAAGGTGGTGTGCATGCATTTGCTTTTGCCTTCCATTGACTTGAATGGCGTTCGGCTATGTTCAGCAAGTATTCAACGAATAAATCTGTGAATATTGCAAATTCGGCTTTCGTAATCCAAAATGAGCATTGAAATATTCACTTATCTGGAGTCAGGACGTCGTGGATGTTCCTTATGCCCTGATTGGCTAGCCGCAATGCGCACACATAAAGTTAGGTTTAAAAAAAAAAGGTTACAAGCACGCCGCTCCGTTGAGCTCTGCCAGCCCCCTACCCTCATCAAAGATGTGCCCCATGCTCATCATACATCACCATTATCCTAGCCAAAGTGCTCAAATGCTTTAGTGGCAACACAAATATTTTCATGCACTTTTTACCAAAAGATACCAATTTTTTTCAGCTTTAAAAAAAAAAATTTCTCATGTATCCAATCATGAATCCGAATGTGCCATATTCGTGCCAATTCTATGTTTGGCAATCGTTTTTCCAACAAATTCGCTCATCACTAGTTATAAACAGTATTTTAGATATTGCATTTGCTATAAAGCAATACAGGATAATTCAATTCTTGTTCATTAATAACAATTTCTTAAATTCTTATCTGCATCAAGTAGGCTCCAGTGGAAGGAATTCTTATCCTACACCAGTTCCCGTTCTCCTCCACTTTACAGCGCATGTCTGTCATTACCCAGATTATTGGAGAGAGTAATATGACAGTGTTCATGAAAGGGGCACCTGAAATGGTTGTGTGCTTTTGCAAACCAGAAACAGGTAACTATAAAGTATGTGTAGTAAAGTTATGGAGTATTTTGCTACATTCTATATGGCTATAGATAATTTTGATTTTAAGTAATTTTTGTCATTTCTTTATAGTTCCAGACAACTTCTCTGAGAAACTTGATGACTGCACAGTACAAGGCTTCCGAGTAATTGGGCTAGCTTGTCGGTCATTGCAAAAAGAAGATCTGCCAAAGTCTTTTGACACAGACAGGTAACAATAACTTTTATATATGCTTCAGAATTAATGCCATGATTTATTAAGACAGGAGTTTTGTATGCCAGTTTTAATAAGGGATTTGCAGGAATAAGACATAATGAATATATTAAGAGGTACATGTCACTTAATGAATTTTGCATATCTTTTCAATGGCATGCGCTTCCATATACCTCACCAGAAATGTTTTTCCAGTCAGAAACTGAAGAAATATTCCTGGTGCAATATATGCTGCCATTTTTCATGAATTTGTCAGGTGAGCACAGCCATTCCCTGTCCCACACTGGTTACTCCCCATCTCGGCCCACTTTGAAAACAAGTCATAATATTTAATGCAACTTTGCATATCGTTTTGAGGTGAGGCAATAGGCATTTAATTAGACTGGCTTATCGCCTGGTGCCACATGTAACTGTTCCATTTTTGCCCTTCCAAAATTTTCTTCCAAATGTGGCCCCTTATAGAATCTGTATATACACCCTTCAAACACCAAAAAAAACCTTGTGTCTGAACATATACAAATATTTGCTGGTGACTGGTTTATTCAGCGTTATTTGAGTGCCCCATTTATTATGTTGATGGCTAGACCATACAATACAGCACTTTTTTTTTTTACCTTTAGTGCCTCCCTATTTCCTCATAGATTGTAATCTTGTGAGCAGGGCACTCAGTCCTCTTGATATCTGTTGAATTATGTGTTTACTCTGAAATGTCTTTATTTTCTGTACACGTTCCCTGTGATATAAAGGTAACATTTTGAAAGGCTGCATATGTGTTAAGAGAAGAGATATTAGACTGCCCAAAATATCACTAAACAGTTGAAACTAAACTGGAAGCACTCATTAATAAATCTGCTTCTTGTAAAGAAGTAGTGTTTAAAGGGAACCTGACAGATAATACATGCTGCCAGATCCATGAGCAGCATGTATCAGACACTGGTAGCTTCTTCCTGCAAACTCTCCTTGAGTGACAGGTCTCTCTCTGCCTGGATTTATACAGAGAAACCTGTTTCTCCAGGATAGTCAGTGGGAGAAGCTGCCAAGGGTCCGCTTTTCACTGACTAGTCTCCTGTGCAGTTTTGTCCCCGGCAACTTTTAAAGTATGTTTTTCTCTAAAACATTGCTGTGTTTCAGAGTCAAACATATCTAACTGAAATCATACAGCCAGTTTCTAATTCATGCTGCCCATGGATCGGCAGCATGTATCAGCTGTCAGATTCCTTTCAGTTACAAGAAAGTAATTGCCACTCAAGTACTACCCAAGAAGGGTAGAAGAAGTGACAGAGGAAGCTAAATACTGGACAAGTAAGAATAAAAGATAATGACTTCTAGATGAAGGACACAATTTTACTGCTGATTTAATGAAAATATTTTATCTTAAAAGGGAATTAGTGGAGCGTGACCTTACATTTCTTGGCCTACTGATCCTTGAAAATCAACTTAAACCAGAAACCAGCTCAGTACTACAGGAACTCAGTGAAGCCAATATTAGGACTGTCATGGTCACAGGTATCTTTTATTTTCATTTAATTATTATTACATTCAGGAAGCAGCTTTTGGGTCATTCCTTAGTTACTGGTGCTACTGTACATTCAGACAGATTAAAAGTTATAAATAACGAAATATTCTACGTTTCATAGTAGAAACAGATATAATTAGAGATGAGCAAATACCTGGATGTTTGGGTCCGGCTGGTTCAGACAAACAGTTACAAAAAGTTCATGGGTGGTGTACCAGAACAATACCCAGACCCAAACCCAAAAAAATGAATGGGGGCCTGAACATCCAGTGTTTGCCATGCTGTCATGTGCATGACAGAACAGTAAACACTGCTTCTCATCGGCGGTAAAATCATCACCGCCATTCAGACAGATGCGGTTCTCATGCTGTCAAAAGATAGCGTGAGAATGCAGCTGTGATTGGATGTATAAAGTTTATCTCTGGTCATTGGTGTTAGCTAATGGGACTATTGCTCCCATCAGCCAATGCCTGCTGCCGCTAATAACAGTATAACCGCCAATCAGAAGTGGTGTTTTCCACGCTGCCCTGCACATGATAGCATGACAAACACCCGATGTGACCGAACCTGAACAATAATATGGACTTCCTGGTGAAGTCCGTGTTTGGTATGTACGCTGAACTTTGCTGCTCTGGTGCGCCCATCTCTAGTCTTAATATATATTTTTAATGTGTGTGGGGTAAAATCAGTGACAAAAAATCGCTGATCTGTCACAGTGATTTGTGATGTGACAGATCAGCGATCTGTCACATGACAGCTATGTCCCCCCTGGGACAATGTAATGAAGTTTAAAAAAAAAGGGTAAAAATATTTTTTTTAAAAATCGCTAAATAAATTAAAAAAAAATATTCCCTAATAAATTCATTTTTTGGAAATAAAAAAAAACAATAAAAGTGCACATATTTGGTATCACCGTGTCCGTAACAACCCGCCCTATAAAACTGTCCCATTAGTCAGCCCCTTTAGCGAACCCCTTAAAAAATAAAAATCGAAGCAAAAAATAATGATTTATTATCATACTGCCGAACAAAAAGTGCAATAACGCGCGATCAAAAAGACGCATATAAATATCTATGGTACCGCTGAAAACGTCATCTTGTCCCACAAAAAACGAGCCACAAAACAGCATCATAAGTGAAAAGATAAAAAAGTTATAGCTCACAGAATAAAGCGATGCAAAAATTATTTTTTATATAAAATTGTTTTTATTGCATAAAAGCACCAAAACATAAAAAAGACATAAATGAGGTATCGCTGTAACCGTACTGACCCGAAGAATAAAACCGCCTTATCAATTTTACCGCACGCAGAACAGTGTAAACGCACCCCCCAAAAGAAATTCTTGAAATGCTGGTTTTTGTTCATTCTGCATCCCAAAAATTGTAATAAAAAGCGATCAAAAAATGTAACGAGCCCAAAAATAGTACCAAAAAATGACAACTCGTCCCCAAAAAAATAAGACCTCACATGACTCTGTGGGTCAAAATACAGAAAAATTATAGGTCTCAAAATGTGGTGATGCAAAAACAAGTCCCATCGGGCAATGCCTGCTACCATGACGGTGATTGACACATTAGCCAATGATGGGACAGTAGTAGTCCCATCATCCGGCTAATGTGTTGAATGTAAAAAAAAACATACTACATACCTACTACATGCTACATACATACTACATACTGTATATACTACATACATGATACATACATACTACATACATGCTACATACATGCAACATAAATACTACATACATGCAACATACATGCAACATACATACTACATACATAATACATGCTACATACTACATACATACAACATACATGCTACATACATGCTACATACTACATATATGCAACATACATACTACATACATGCTACATACTACATACATGCAACATACATACTACATACATACTACATACATGCAACATACATACTACATGCATGCAATATACATACATAAAACATATATAATACATGCATGCAACATGCATACTACATATATACCACATATATACTCCATGCATACTACATATATACCACATGTATGCAACATACATATATACTACATATATACTACATGCATGCAACATGCATACTACATATATACCACATACATACTACATGCATGCAGCATACATATATACTACATATATACCACATGCAACATATATACTACATACATACCACATGCATGCAACCTGCATACTACATATATACTACATGCATGCAACATACATATATACTACATATATACTACATGCATGCAACATGCAAACTAAATATATACTACATATATACTACATGCATGCAACATACATATATACAACATATATACTACATACATGCAACATACATGTATACAACATATATACTACATGCATGCAACATGCATACTACATATATACCACATATATACTACATGCATGCAACATACATATATACTACTTGCATGCAACGTAAATACTACATATATACCACATATATACTACATGCATATTACATATATACCACATGCATGCAACATACATATGTACTACATATATACTACATGCATGCAACATACATATATACAACATATATACTACATGCATGCAACATACATACTACATATATACCACATATACTACATGCATACTACATATATACCACATGCATGCAACATACATATATACAACATATATACTACATGCATGCAACATACATACTACATATATACCACATATATACTACATGCATACTACATATATACCACATGCATGCAACATACATATATACTACATGCATGCAACATACATATATACAACATATATACTACATGCATGCAACATGCATACTACATGCATGCAACATGCATACTACATATATACTACTTGCAAGCAACATACATACTACATATATACTACATGCATGCAACACACATATATACTACATATATACTACATGCATACTACATATATACCACATGCATGCAACATACATATATACCACATATATACTACATGCAACATGCATACTACATATATACCACATATATACTACATGCATGCAACATACATATATACAACATATATACTACATGCATGCAAAATGCCTACTACACATATACCATATATATACTACATGCATGCAACATACATATATACAACATATATACTACTTTTATGCAACATAAATACTACATATATACCACATATATACTACATGCATACTACATATATACCACATGCATGCAACATACATATATACTACATATATACTACATGCATGCAACATACATATATACAACATATATACTACATGCATGCAACATACATACTACATATATACCACATATACTACATGCACACTACATATATACTACATGCATGCAACATACATACTACATGCACGCAACATACATATATACTACATGCATGCAACATACATACTACATATATACCACATATATATTACATGCATACTACATATATACCACATGCATGCAACATACATATATACTACATATATACTACATGCATGCAACATATATACAACATATATACTACATGCATGCAACATGCATACTACATGCATGCAACATGCATACTACATATATACTACATGCATGCAAAATATATACTACATGCATGCAACATACATACTACATATATACCACATATATACTACATGCATGCAACATACTACATATATCACATGCATGCAACATGCATACTACATATATACTACATGCATGCAACATACATACTACATATATACTACATGCAACATACATACTACATATATACAACATATATACTAAATGCATGCACCATGCATACTACATATATACAACATATATAATACATGCATGCAGCATACATATATACCACATGCATGCAACATGCATACTACATATATACTACATATATACTACATGCATGCAATATATACACTACATATATACCACATGCATGCAACATGCATACTACATATATGCTACATATATACTACATGCATGCAACATACATACATACTACATATATACCACATGCATGCAACATGCATACTACATATATACAACATATATACTACATGCATGCAACATGCATACTACATATATACTACATGCATGCAACATACATATATACTACATATACCACATGCATGCAACATGCATACTACATATATACTACATATGTACTACATGCGTGCAACATACATATATACTACATATATACCACATGCATGCAACATGCATACTATATATATATACTACATATATACTACATGCCTGCAACATACATACTACATATATACCACATGCATGCAACATACATACTACATATATACAACATATATACTACATGCATGCAGCATGCATACTACATATATACCACATATATACTACATGCATGCAACATACATATATACCACATGCATGCAACATGCATACTACATATATACTACATATATACTACATGCATGCAACACACATACATACTACATATATACCACATGCATGCAACATACATACATACTACATACATACTACATGCATGCAACGTACATATATACTGCATACAATACATTCATACAATACATACATATAGACATACAGTACCTATAACATAGATTACATACTCACCATCACTTGTCACTTTGTTCCCCGAAGCCATTGTCATCTATGGAATAAATATTAAAATAACAAACCACCAATATACTTACCCCTGATCCACAGAAGTCCATGAGTGTCCCACGACGATCTTGCGTGGAGAACAGCAGCATCAGCTGATGCTACCATTCTCCACAGGCTCCTGGAATCCAATGAAGGGACGTAGGTATCCTTCCGCACTGTATTCCTCCGCCACTGTAAAAAAAAAAGTCCCTAGTCTCACTTTATGGCATTGCTGTGTGAGAAATTTCCCATGCAGCTTTTGCCATAAAGTGAGACTAGGGACTTTTTTTATGTAGTATGCATGTAGTATATATGTGGTATATATGTAGTATGCATGTTGCATGCTTGTAGTATATATGTTGTATATATGTATGTTGCATGCATGTGGTATATATGTAGTATGCATGTAGTATATATGTAGTATGTATGTAGTATGTATGTATGTATGTTGCATGCATATAGTATATATGTAGTATGTATGTTGCATGTAGTATATATGTACTGTATGTAGCATGTATGTCGCATGTATGTAGTATGTATGTTGCATGTATGTAGTATGTATGTAGCATGTATGTAGTATGTATGTTGCATGCATGTAGTATATATGTAGTATGCATGTTGCATGTAGTATATATGTAGTATATATATGTTGCATGCATGTAGTATATATGTGGTATATATGTAGTATACATGTTGCATGCATGTAGTATATATGTTGTATGTATGTATGTTGCATGCATGTTGTATATATGTCTTATATATGTAGTATGCATGTTGCATGCATGTAGCATATATGTTGTATATATGTATGTTGCATGCATGTGGTATATATGTAGTATGCATGTAGTATATATGTAGTATGTATGTTGCATGCATGTAGTATATATATAGTATGTATGTTGCATGTAGTATATACTGTATGTTGTATATATGTATGTTGCATGCATGTAGTATATATGTAGTATGCATGTAGTATATATGTAGTATGTATGTAGTATGTATGTTGCATGCATGTAGTATATATGTAGTATGTATGTTGCATGTAGTATATATGTATGTTGTATGCATGTAGTATGTGTGTAGTATGTACTGTATGCTGCATGCCTGTGGTATATATGTAGTATGCATGTGGTATATATGTAGTATGCATGTTGCATGCATGTGGTATATATGTAGTATGCATGTTGCATGTAGTATATATGCAATATATATGTAGTATATATGTATGTTGCATGCATGTAGTATATATGTGGTATATATGTAGTATGCATGTTGCATGCATGTAGCATGTATGTAGTATGTATGTAGCATGTATGTAGTATGTATGTTGCATGTATGTAGTATATATGTAGTATGTATGTTGCATGTAGTATATATGTATGTTGCATGCATGTAGTATATGTGTAGTATGTTTGTTGCATGTAGTATATATGTTGTATATATGTATGTTGCATGCATGTAGTATATATGTTGTATATATGTATGTTGCATGCATGTGGTATATATGTAGTATGCATGTAGTATATATGTGGTATAAAAGTAGTATGCATATGGTATATATGTAGTTTGCATGCATGTAGTATATATGTAGTATGCATGTTGCATGCATGTGTTATATATGTATGTTACATATGTAGTATATATGTAGTATGCATGTTGCATGTAGTATATATGTAGTATATATGTATGTTGTATGCATGTAGTATATATGTGGTGTGCATGTTGCATGCATGTGGTATATATGTAGTATGCATGTTGCATGTATGTATCATGTATGTAATTTGTATGTAGCATGTATGTAGTATGTATGTAGCATGTATGTAGCATGTATGTAGTATGTATGTTGCATGTATGTAGCATGTATGTAGTATGTATGTAGCATGTATGTAGTATGTATGTAGCATGTATGTAGTATGTAGTATGTATGTTGCATGTATGTACCATGTATGTAGCATGTATGTAGCATGTAGCATGTATGTAGTATGTATGTAGCATGTAGCATATATGTAGTATGTATGTAGTATGTATGTAGTATGTATGTTGCATGAATGTAGTATGTATGTAGCATGTATGTAGTATGTATGTTGCATGTATGTAGCATGTATGTAGCATGTATGTAGTATGTGTGTTGCATGTATGTAGCATGTATGTAGTATGTATGTAGCATGTCGCATGTATGTACTATGTATGTAGCATGTATGTAGTATGTATGTGGCATATAGTATGTATGTAGTATGGTTTTTTTTTACATTCAACATATTAGCCGGATGATGGGACTGCTACTGTCCCATCATTGGCTAATGTGTCAATCACCGTCATGGTAGCAGGCATTGCCCGATGGGACTTGTAGTCCCATCGGTCGATGCCTGCACAAACCCCTGCAGCCTGCACAGACCCCCGGACAGTCGGCACAGACCACCGGCAGGCCGGCACAGCCCCCCGGCAGGCCGGTACAGACCCCCGGGCAGTCCGCACAGACCCCCGGGCAGTCGGCACAGACCCCCCGGCAGTCGGCACAGACCACCGGCAGGCCGGCACAGACCCCCGGGCAGTCGGCACAGACCCCCAGCAGGCCGGTACAGACCCCCGGGCAGTCGGCACAGACCCCCCGGAAGGCCCGATCTGATGGCGCATCATGATGCGCACAGACCGCGCATCATGATGACGTTATTTCGGCAGCCAATCAGAGCCACAACAGTGGCTCATTGCATTATGGGAACTTCCGATTCCGATATCCGATATTGAAAAAATATCGGTACTCGGTATCGGAATTCTGATAGAGCGAATATCGGCCGATACCCGATATTTGCAGTATCGGAATGCTCAACACTAGGCATGAAAAAAAACAGTCTCAAAATCACTGGGATATATTGAAGCATTCCAGACTTATTACCACATAAAGTGACACTGATCAGAAGTGTAAGATTTTGCCAGTTCTAAGAGGTGAAAACAGGCTCAGGGGTGAAGTGGCTAAATGATAAATCACCTCTTGCTGTGCTTTTCGAATTTTATGAACCAGTGGTAAATCTTTCCCTTTTTAAGCTCAGCAATTTGTGCTTCAGACTTCTTTTAAGGGCCCGCTCACACCAGTGTATGCATCAGACGCGTGTTATCCGAATTTCAGTCGGATAACACAAAGATCAATTTTATTTAATGGAGCAGTGACGATGCACTGACAGAATCTGTCAGTGAAAAAATTCATGGTACTTTGCATTTTCACACTGAAATCAGATGCCACTGAGCCATTCAAGTGTAAGGATGTGTGGAAAACATCGTACTGCACCTGGTTGATTGACATCTGATTTCCAGTAAGTCACAGAATGGAAAAGACAGAGACATTATTTTCTCAATCTTAACCTCACAGTGTGCTCCGATTCATTCATCCTAGAAAATTGGATCACACTATGATCAGCATGCGTCTATAAGAAAGCACTTAGATATGACAGTATCAAAAGTCCAAATGCAAATATCTCAGTGCAAAGGTCATAGAGAAGAAAGTGGTGTAAATGTATAGATAGAGGAACTGCTGCCCTATCTTGAAACATCATTGTCTTTTTCCTTGGACTGTCTATAGTCTTATTTTTTATAGGCGATAACCTTCAGACAGCTGTGACTGTTGGTAAAAAATCAGGAATGATTCCCTCCAATAGTAACATAATTATGTTGGAGGCCTGTGAACCTGAGAAAGACTTACCTGCTTCACTTACCTGGAAATCCTTGACTGAAAGTCAAGAAAATCTAATACATTTAAAGGCTCAGGTATGTTTTATTACAGAATATAAAGAAAATACTTTGATAATAGAAATGACTATATTAAAACAGAGCAGGGTATGTACAGTTCCATAATCTAATATGCAAAATGGCATTTATGCTACAGTATAAGGATTGAGCTACTACATAGATTTGCTAAAAATGGATGCCCATACAATCTGAAACAGTTAGAAAAATATGTATGGAATGTCTAAAACTTTATTTCATATCTCTTTGCTACAACAATTTATGTAGAAGTTAAGTAAAATTATAACCAAATACCAATTGGCATGAATTCCAGAGTTACTCCATGTTTTAATTTTTTATCCTGTTTTTGCATTTGCATAATTTAGGGCCCAGATTCATCATTTATGAGAGTGAGATGCACGAAGCAGCTTACCACGCTGAGAATGTGTAGCTGGAAGATTTGGCCCAGAGTTCCTCCTGAGGGTGTCGTTTCCACTGGTGATCACAGGAAGGTAGACGAAAAATGGGGAAAGATTCCAGCACAACCATCCAGAGATAAAATAAATTCTTTATTCAAATGTAGTGAAAATATTAAAAGGCGAAGCCTCGTACCTGACGCGTTTCAGGTGTATACACACCCTTAGTCATAGGCTAACTGAGAGTTTGTCTTAACTATGTTTGAATAAAGAATTTATTTTATTCCTGGATGGTTGTGCCGGAATCTTTCCCCATTTTTCGTCTACATTTATGAGGATGGTTTGAAGTCAGATCATACCCATAACTGAGGCAACAGAGGTAGATCTGATCAAATCAATTTAACTCATTTAGAAAATAAATGAAAAAGTCCCCCAAAATAGTACAAATCGAACTACACAAAACTCATACTACAAAAAACAAGTCCGAATACATTTCCAGCAACATAAAAAAAGTTAAGGGTTTTTTAATATGTTAGTGATATAAAACAGTTATTTAAAAGTTTTTAAAAAATGTTACATTTTTAGAACAAAAATTGGAAAACTACATATTCAGAATCTAATTTTTCTTTTTTTTTTGGAGTCAAAAATTAATGTATGTGAAGGATGGATTAATAATCCCACTACCCTCAGAAACTTTCACTTTGCAATGAATGGAAAGTCCTATCAGGTCTTAGCTCAATATTTTTCCAATTTACTGCCAAAGGTAAGTGGAGAAAATAGCTTTGCCTTCAAATTTACTTATATTTTGTACAATATGTTAATGAAAAGTTCACTGTCTGGTTTGGGACGTTCAGTTCTTCAGTCAGAGGAGAGATTCCATTCTCTTTTTAAAGGGAATCTTTCACCACATTGAACCAACTGTATCTAATTTACTAATATGGGAATGCAGGTTAGAAAAGTCCTACCTGTATGCTATGCTTTATATCGGATGTCTGGTTGTTGAGAAAACATCTTTTATCACTTTTTGTAAACTACCTCTTCAAGGCTCTGATTAGGATGGTGCCTGGAAGATAACTCCTCCTCCAAAGATTATTTTGCATGAAGGGGGAGGTACCAGTGTGATGTGTAATGGCCACTCTCTGCTCTCCTGATCTCACTGCAGATAAGTGTGGTTATACCTGACACATCTGCAGGTATCTCTCAGCTTCAGCTTTCATCTCACAGGTAGGCAGGGTTGCAATATTGTTGCAATACAGCTGAGCTCATTGAGCTACAAATGTGTTTGAAAGAAGACAAAGTTTATTTCTCCTGTTCTGTGTTAGCTACTTGTCTCACACTGGTAAATCACCCTTTTATTTAAAGCAAGTTCTGGAGGCAGAGTCATTTATATATAAGAAAAATACGGCTTTCTCTGGAAGATATTAGATCACAGATATCAAGGTATCATTTTATTCAGCTTCCTATGACCTGCATGCCCATATAGATTGTTTAGGAGGGTTGATCCTACTGATATATTCCCTTTAAAGGGCAGTGTTCTGGTTTAATTGGAATTAGACATCTTAAGGGCTTGCTTACACCACCATATTTTTCATTCAAGTGTGGTCTGACAAAACATCGAATTGACCAATTTTATTTTATAGGTCTTCACACATGTCCAATTTTTTCCTTGGACCAAGTCTGTATTAGGAAAAAAATCACAGCATGTTCAATTTTGATTTGATTATCGGTACGTGGAAATCACTGACAAAATGGAGAAGATGGAGAAATTTTGTTCTCATCTCCTTAACCTACTCATTAACTGCATATCTGCAGGTTAATATTGTATTTCTGGTGACAGGTTCCCCTTAATGTAGCACAAAAATGTACCAATAAAAATGCTTGCCACCTTGGTGTGGAACGGGTTCAATAGCTAGTCCTGGTATATGCTCCCCCAGCCTGGTATATGCTCCACCAACCAGGTTTATGGTACCCCAGCCTGATATATGCCCCTACTGCCTGTTCCCCATCCTATTATATGCTCCCCCAGCCTGGTATATGCTCCCCATCCTGGTCCCCCATCCTATTATAAGCTCCCTCATACTGGTCCCCTAACCTAATATATGCTACCCCATCCTGGTACCCCATCCTAATATATGCCCCTCCATTCTGGTATAAACCTTTCCCTCACTCCCAAGCAGGACTTTGTGTGTGTTAAATGTTTAAATAAAATGGCGCTGGAGTCAGCACATACTGTTCTATCCGGAGCCATTTTGTTGAAGACACTGTGTGTGAATTTGACTCCAATAAAATGGAGCTTGAGATCACGTTTTGTGCAGGCACTGAATCCAACGCCACACTCCTCTACCAGCTTCGAAAGAGATCGCAGTATGTCCTCGTGGCACTGGACATTAAGGTACTGTATGTGGTCATCGCCTACTCATTTGTGATATCCGATGACACACTCCTTCTCCATCTATGTCATCTTCCATGTCATCTCTATTATCGACAGATGCATCCTTCTGAGTCCAATCACACCGCGAAAGCACCAGAGTCTATACCGGCTTTGGATAGAAGGATGCTTCCAGCTTTATATTATAAATTTGTTTCCTAATACCATACCACTTTTATAGGGAATTTAAAGAGACCAGACTGATTCCCTCATGTTTGCTTTAATAAACATTGCATCCTACATTAGAGCTTGTCCACATAACCAATTTTCTTGTACATATGCTGTCCTTGGGTTTCATGATATTCTATAGGGTTGTACACATATCTGATTTTTCCTCAGATAGAACAGACATAAACATTTCAAGACATGACCAATTTAGATCTAAGTGTTGGATCAAAATTTGCAATGCAAGTGTATGGGTCCATGAAAAAAAATTCGACCTGATAGAATTGAGAAGGAGAAGATTTTTTTATTTTCTCTTCACTTCCAAGAAAAACTGATATCTCTATGATTAAACTCAAAATAGGTTGTGTGCACTTGATTTTTGTATGTATAGAGGATGACAGATTTTTCAGTAAAATGGTTTTCAATAGGGAAGAAAATCCCTAAAAGCATTGGAAAGACGGTGTCCCATACATTGCACAGAGAGTAGAAGTAGTTGGTTGTGTATAAACCTAGACACCTCTGCTGTTGTATGTAAGTGAACACTTTGGAGGATTCATTTTTTTTACTACGCTACATATATGTAAAGGATGGGGTTTTACAGAGCCTAAGATGTAATATTGTTGTTTTAAGGTACTATTGAATGGAACAATTTTTGCAAGAATGACTCCAAGGCAAAAATCGAGTCTTATAGAAGAGCTTCAAAAATTAGAGTAAGTTTGAAACATTCCTTTTAATAAGTGGTCCCAATTTAAAATAATTAAAAGTTTACATACCCGACAGAATTTTTTCTTTCTTTTCCTTTTTTTCAGAGAATATGAATTATAACGCCAAAACGTTTTCTTCACTCATGGGTAGTGGTTGGGTGAAGCCATTTATTGTCAAACTACTGTGTTTTCTCTTTTTAAATCATAATGACAACCCAAAACATCCAAATGACCATGATCAAAAGTTCACATACCCCATTTCTTAATACTGTGTATTTCCCATTCTAACATCAATGAGAGCTTGAAGTCTTTTGTGGTAGTTGTGGATGAAGTTCTTTATTTTTTCAGATGGCAATACTGCCCACTCTTCTTGGCAAAAAGCCTCCAGTTACTGTAAATTTCTTGGAAGTCTAGCAAGAACTGCTCGCTTGAGATCTCCCTATCGGGGCTTAATGATATTGAGGTCAAGAGACTGAGATGGCCACTACAGAACCTTTACTTTATTGTGCTGCAGCCAACAACAGGTGGACTTGGCCTTGTGTTTTGGATCCACAAGTACATCCCATGTGCAGATGATTGCAAATTTGTCTCCAATATTTGCCGATAACGTGCTGCATTCATCTTTCCTTCAACTTTGACCAGGTTTCCTGTGCCTTTGTAGCACACACAGCCCCCAAAATATCAGCAATCCACCTCTGTGCTTACAGTAGGAATGGTGTTCCTTTCATCATAGGCCTGATTGACCTCTCTGCAATTGTAACGTTTATGGTTGTGGACAAAAAGTTCAATTTTGGTCTCATCACTCCAAATTACCTTGTTCCTGAGGTTTTGAGGCGTGTCTCTATGCTGTTTTGTGTATTGCAGGCGAAATACTTTGTGGCATTTGTGCAGTAAAGGTTATTCTTGTTGACAATGCAGTTCTCTTCAAGTGCCTCCTTATTGTGCATCTTGAAACAGCCACACCGCTAGTTTTCAGAGAGTCTAGTATTTCAGCTGAGGTTATTTGTGGGTTTTTCTTTGCATCCCAAACAATTTTCCTGGCAGTTGTGGATGGAATTTTTGTTGGTCTATCTGTCCGTGGTTTTGTTTTTACAGACCCCTGATTTTCCATTTGTTAATCTCAGTTTGAATGCTGCCTACTGGCATTATCAATTCCTTCGATATATTTTTGAACCGTTTCCTGTTTAATGCATTTCAACTAACTTTCCCGTAGATCTGTTGACAATTCTTTTGCTTTTCCCATGACTCACAATCCAGAAATGTCAGTGGAGTCTGTCTGTCTGTCTGGATCCAAGAAATTCATCTAGCTTATATGCACACACTAATTACAAGCTAAGGCTAGTTTCACACTAGCGTTTTTTGCCAGCAGCGCATGCCACAGCTAAGCCCTGCCCCCTCCGGTCATCTCCGCCTAGTATCGCACACGGCTGCATGCGATCTGCACACCCTATCTTTAGCATAGGGTGCGCAGACCGTGCACTGACCGTGCGCTAGTAGAGTTTAGCATGCGCTGTGCCCTTTTGACGTTGCTCCGAGCGTGCCAAAATGCAACATGGTGTGTTCGGCGTGCACCGGCACACCGTCAAAAGGGTACAGCGCATGCTAAATTCTACTAGCGCAAGGTCTGCGCACGCTATGCTAAAGATAGGGTGTGCAGATCGCATGCAGCCGTGTGCGATACTAGGCAGAGATGACCGGAGTGGGTGGGCAGGGGGCGGGGCTTAGTGGCGGCATGCGCTGCTGGCAAAAACCGCTAGTGTGAAACTAGCCTAACAGGTTACAGGTGATGATGTTACCTTTAGTAGCCATTCAAACCCTTTTGTGTCAACTTCTGTGCATCTTATCAGGCCAAAATCACCAAGGTATGTAAACTTTTGATCAGAGTCATTTTGATGTTTTGGGTTGTCATTATGATTTAAAAAGAGAAAACGCAGTAGTTTGACACTAAACGTCTTCACCCAACCACTAACCATGAGTGGAGAAAAAGTTTTGGTGTTATCATTCATATTCTCTGAAAAAGGCCAAGAAAGCAAAAATTCTTCATGGGTATGTAAACTTTTGGGCACAACTGTATATACTCCAAGTCTACAATATTGAAATTGAAACACCAAGAAGGTAAAGTTGTGGAATTATAGAAATCACAGGATCAATAAACATGCTAATAATATGCAAATGAGGAAAAATGGAAATATCATTTTAATTATAACTACAGTGCGGAAAAAAGTATTTAGTAAGCCAACAATTGTGCAAGCTCTCCCACTTAAAAAGATGAGAGATGCCTGTAATTGACATCATATGTAGACCACAACTATGAGAGTCAAAATGAGAAAATAAATCCATAAAAACACATTGTCTGATTTCGCAAGATTTATTTTGCAAATTATAGTAGAATATAAGTATTTGGCCATTAACAAAAGTTCATCTCAATATTTTGTTATATATCCTTTGTTGTCAGTGACAGAGGTCAAACATTTTCTGTAATTCTTCACAAGGTTGGCACACACCGTAGGTGGTATGTTGGCCTTTTCCTCCATGCAGATCTCCTTTAGAGCAGTGATGTTTTATTCCTGTCGCTGGGCAACACGGACTTTCAAATCCATCCGAAGGTTTTCTATGAGGTTGAGATCTGGAGACTGGCTAGGCCACACTAGGACCTTCATATGCTTCTTACGAAGTCAGTCCTTTGTTTCTCTGGTGGTGTGCTTGGGATCATTATCATGCTGAAAGACCCATCCACGTTTCATCTTCAATGCCCTTGCTGATGGAAGGAGGATTGCACTCAAAATCTCGCGATTCATGGTCCCGTTCATTCTTTCATGTACACGGATCAGTTGTCTTGGTCCCTTTGCAGAGAAACAGCCACAAAGCATGATGTTGCCACCCCCATGCTTCACAGTAGGTATGGTGTTCTTTGGATTCAACTCAGCATTCTGTCTCCTGCAAACACAACAAGTTTTGTTTCTACCAACAATTCTACTTTGGTTTCATCAGACCATATGACATTCTCCCAATTCTGTTCTGGATAATCCAAATGCTCTCTAGCAAACTTCAGGCAGGCCTGAACATGTACTGGCTTAAGCAGGGGGACACATCTGGCACTGCAGGATCTGTGTCCCTGGCGGCGTAGTGTGTTACTGATGGTAGCCTTTGTTATGGTGGTCTCAGCTCTATGCAGGTCATTCACTCTGTGCCCCTGTGTGGTTCTGGAATTTTTTCTCACCATTCTTGTGAGCATTTTGACCCCACGGGGTGAGATCTTGTGTGGAGCCCTAGATCGAGGGAAATTATCAGTGGTTTGTATCACTTCCATTTTCGTATTATTACTCCCACAGTTGATTTCATCACACCAAGCTGCTTGCCTACTGCAGATTCAGTGTCCCCTGCCTGGTGCAGGGCTGCAATTTTGTTTCTGGTGTCCATCAACAGCTCTTTGATCTTCACCATAATGGAGTTTGGAGTGTGACTGTTTGAGGTTGTGGACAGGTGTCTTTTATACTGATAACAAGTTCAAACAGGTGCCATTGCTACAGGTAATGAGTGGAGGACAGAGGAGCCTCTTAAAGAAGAAGTTACAGGTCTGTGAGAGCCAGAAATCTTGCATGCTTTTAGTTGACTAAATACTTATTTTCCAATTTGCAAAATAAATCTTGCCAAGTCAGACAATGTGATTTTCTGGATTTGTCATATCATTTTGACTCTCATAGTTGTGGTCTACCTATGATGTCAATTACAGGCCTCTCTCATCTTTTTAAGCGGGAGAACTTGCATAATTGATGTCTGACTAAATACTTTTTCCACACTTTATCTTATGTATTATATAAACATCTAACTAACCTCAATTTTTTGTTATAGCTATTTTGTTGGGATGTGTGGAGATGGAGCCAATGATTGTGGGGTAAGGAAATGTTAAACTAAAACACAAATGTATAGTGATAAATCAGCATATTATATAGTGGCACATTGCATTGTGGGGAGACAGCAGGCACGTAGGATGCAGTAACGGACCGAATACAGACCAAGGGTAACAGGGGTTAATTGAACAGCAGATTCTCCACGCAGGGAGGGAACGGAGGGATAGGTTTCCCTAATATGGCCAGTAACAGACAATAACTTGAGTAACAGAACAAACTAGACAGCACGTTCAATGATCAAGACTTATCACTCTGGCGCCAGTCCCTGTTGAACTCCTGAAGGTCACTGGCCCTTAGACTGTGATGCAGTAAGAGTCTGACGCAGTCCTGAGGAAGTCAGTGTCCTGAATTCTGTCAATGACACTGTTTTCTCGTGGTCCTGACGTTGGCAGTGTTTCCTCGTGGTCCTGATGCGGGCCTTGGGCACAGAAGTCGTGGAGGCCAAGAAGAAAGCATCCTTATCACCAACTGTGGTTGACCCAGCATGATGGAAGCATGCAGCATTCTCAAAGCACAGTTCACAACGGGCAGCCCGGTTCATCGTATCATATAGATGTGCTCTTACATCCCACTCACAGACCTTATCCCTCATAGTCAGTGATGTCAGCAGAGTAAGCTGTGACAGCGGTGTCAGTGGTGTCAGCGATGTCCGCAGTGTCAGTACAGCCCTCAGTTGACAGTTTCTAGAGGTATCTCTGTGACATCCCAGGTTTAGACGCTTAGACCTAATCCACAGCACCGCCTCACAGCTCTAGCCTTCCCACAGGCGTCTCGCTCATTCGACATTTCCACCCAAACTGTCTGATCACTCGAGCACTGCAGTTCCCTCAGCTTAACCATGCTCCCTTTCCTCAAGTTCAGGGATTGGTCCAGGGCCCTAAGCCCTGCCCCTTGCAACCTAGGTGACAGCCCCAATGGTTCCGGACCCATCATGGATGAAGCACGCCTAGCTGGATTCTTCTCCTTACATTCTCCTTCTCTTTTTGCTCGCTATTCAAGTTTCAAGCAACTTGCTGCCAACAAAACGATCCTGATCAAATCGGTTGGGGGGGTTTTCCTGCTGTCGAAGGTTCAGAACATCGTAAACTGGGAATATCAGTTGGTTCTATTTGAGTAGTTGAATGAGGCTGGATCAACGAAGGCGGAGACATGCTCAACTCTGGAAAAACAGCCATTTCCGGAATTGCAGGAGTCCCAGGGGCCTAAGGTTTCTGTTCTCTTTCCGGTCCTGCCTGTGATGGTTCAGGGCATTCTTCCTCTTCTCTATCACTAGTGACTGATGGAAGATTCTCAGAAGTATCACGTTCTTCGTTTTCAGTTCGAGCAAGGTCTCTAGACAGGCAGGGGCTTAACATTTTTCAGAGTACAACACGAGTAGGAGCATCTTCGACCCCTTTGGGTTGAACTTCATAGATGTGCCCTTCAGAATTGACTCAACGCCACACGCGATATGGTGTTTTTTCCCATCTATGATTTAACTTGTCTCGAGGATGTTTCTCTCTGACTAATACCCAGTCTCCAGCCTGTAGAGCTGTTGCCCGTAGAGGAGCCATCTCTGGATGTTCCAACTCTTGAAACCAGGTCTGCACCATACAATGTAATGTCTGCAACCAATGACGGTGATCTCGGACACAGGTGGGAAGTCCTCCTCTGGGTCCAGCTCCAACTCAGTAATCTATTTCCTGGCCTGCTTAAAAGTAGAGTATAGGGAGTGTATCCTGTGGTGTGATGTACCCGATTGTTGTACACCCACACCAACTCTGCTACAAATTCCGGCCAGCGAGCCTTACAATCCTCTTCCAATGTTCTCAACATTTGGATAAGGGTTCAATTGAACCGTTCACATGCTCAATTACCATGAGGGTGATAAGGTGTGGTATGAGATTTCTCAATTCCATACAAACGGAGTAGCTCTTCCATGACTCGCCACAAGAAGTAGGTACCTTGAACTGAGTGAATCCTCTCCCATTGACTTAGGATTTGGTTCATCCCAGGGGACAGGGTCTTTCTTCCCGGCAGGGCGAATGTTTGAGGGCCACCCACTGCCGAATTCGGGCGAGCTCTCCACCTTCCTGACATTCTGCCCAAGCCTGTTCCCATGGAGCTGCCAACGTCCTGACAGATCCTCGTAACTTAGGAAATTCAACAGCCTCCAGCTCTTCATCTCGGTTAGGGCCGGGCTGCTTATGTGGAACCCAGATAACACATCTGCATGGGTATTTTCAGTCCTCAGTTTTCATTTTATTTTTACCAGTATTTGGCAATTCTAGCCAACCAACGCTGCTCCAGAATCCCTAACTTCGCATTCTCCAGGTGAACCAGTGGGTTGTTGTCAGTGCACACCAGAACCTCATGCCCAGATAGGTATTCCACAAACTTTTCTGTCATGGCCCATACCATTGCCAGCAATTCGAGTTTGAACAAGCTGTAGTTGTCGGGATTCCGTTCAGAGTCATGGAGGGAATGACTCGCATAGGCAATCACCCTCTTTTTCCCGTCTTGGACCTGCAACAATATGGCTCCAAGCCCATGTAAACTCCCATCCGTATGGAGAATAAAAGATTGAGAAAAGTCAGTGTAGGCCAGGACTGGGGCTTCTGTCATAGCCATTTTCAAGGCTTGGAACGCTTTCCCCACTGAATTTCCCGATTTTTTTTGCTCCTGATGGCACTCCTTTCAACAGTTCTAGTAATGGATTCACAATGTGGCTGAAGTCTTTCATGAACCGTCGATAGTACCCGGTCATCCCTAAGAAGGCTCGAACATCCTTGACGATTCTCATGGTAGGCCAGTCCTGCACTGCCACAATCTTCTCAAGAGACGGTCTTATGCCTTCTGCAGATACCACATGCCCTAGGTACTCAATCTGAGTGCAGAACAGATGACATTTAGAAGGTTTCATTCTCAGTCCATGCTTCTGAAGCTGGCTGAGTACTTGCTCAAGATACTGTAAATGCTCTTCAGACGTGGTGGCAAACACAATTAGGTCATCCAAGTAGATGAGAGTGGCTTCAAAGTTTAAATCTCCTGAACATTTTTCCATGAGTCGCTGAAAAGTACCCGGAGCATTAGCATATCCGAAAGGCATTCTGTTGAACTCGTACAGACCCATAGGTAGTATAAAGGCCGTTTTTGCTCAGTCCTGTTCTGACATCGGCACTTGCCAGTACCCACAAGCCAGGTCTAGAGTGGAGAAGTATTTGGCGTTCCCCAGAGCAGACAGGGATTCTTCGATACAGGGTAGTGGCTATGAATCTCGCACTGTGCAGGCATTTAGTTTGCGATAGTCCACACAGAACCATAGAGTTCCATCTTTCTTTCACACTAGGACAATGGGGCAGCCCATGGGCTTTGGCTCTCTTGAATGACACCGTTCTGTAGCATTTGTGTGAGCATTCCTTTTACCTCCTGGTACATTTGCGTAGGAATCTGTCGATAACGCTCTCTCACAGGCACAGCATTACCCGTTGGAATCTCATGTGTGATGGCAGTCTTACAGCCAAAATGATCCTCATGTCGAGCGAACATGTCTGTTGGGCGTCGGATTTCTGTCGCTGTACAGCAAGAGTCCTGAGCCTTACTTCCAGCGATCTCCCATTCCTCTCCAGCTGTAGAGGAGGTTGCTCAGCAAACTCGTCGGTCCATGCGCTCTGCCACCTCTGGCGCAGCTTTGAAAATACATGCTGCTCAGCAGCGAGATTCTCCAGGGACTAAGTCCCCATGTCGGGCCACTGAGCATGCCCGTGGAGTGATCTCCCATTGGAGATCGAAGGTCACGTGCTCAGGTCCTGCTCCTGTTTGGATTGGCCCATCCGAGAAGCCAGGAAGGTCCCGGACGCTCGCGGCTATAAAAGGTTCGCATGGCTGCTCTGCCATGCGCTAGGATAAGACTGTATTTGCAGACTATGTGGAGTGAGTGATGTATGCACGCATGAATGTCTCTGGTGAAAGACTCATTAAGAAACCCCTACCCTTGGTACGCATGTGTTGTGCAGCCTAGCCTGCTAGCGCCCAGGCTTAGGCATAGGTAGGACAGAGGTTGAGTCAGGCATCAGTCCTCACCAGGGACTCGGCACGCCTCAGTGCACGTGCTCCATAGCCAGCGTCTATAGTGGCGTTCGAGGCAGCGACGCTGCGCGTTCAGTGGGCCTAGAAGGACTCTAACCCCGTGTCATTGGGGTAGAGTTCTGTGGCCGTGCACTGTGAGCTCTTTTGGCCGGGCTCTGTGAGCTTAACAGGCTCCGGCATTTATGTTCAGTGGTTGTGCGGCTCTGTGCATTAACAGAGTTCGCCCCTGTTCACATTAGGTGACATAACCCACGTGTGACTGGTTTCACAACGCTTAATTCTTCCTCCATTACTTAGCAGCAGTGTACCACCTCTGCACGGTGGACTCCGGGCTGCGAACGCACCTACTATTATTTTATAATTTGGTGCGTTCCGCCAGCCCTAACAATGTCCTGGTAATGTCCTAGTAAGGCCTCCACATGCTGTGGTGTGAACTCTGTCAACTCAGCCCGGGTTTGTTCTAAGATGTGATGCCCCTTTCTCTGTGGTTTGGGTACAAACACAGGGGCTGTCTCCACAGCAACAGTCCATGGATCTTCCCCTTTTGCCTTAAATTTGACTGACTGTGATGGTGTCAGCTCCTTTGGCATGCCGACAATTTGCCTGATTTCGCATAAGGGGATGCATAAAGAATTCAGTATGCAGGAGAGCACTTGTTCAGCTTTATCTTTCCCGACTATGGTAAGCTTCACTACTTCATAGAGGTAATTGTATAGAGAATAATATCTGCACAGCATGGACTGGAATAGATTTTGGGAGTAGTAATGCCTCCTTCCTCTCCCTGGATATACTAGGCAGAACTGGTTTGTATCAGCTTACAGGAACTATGTCAGCACTGAGCCTGAAGGTTTCTCCTAGCAGTTTCTAAGGTAGCTGGTGGTCAGGAGATTGAATACCTAAGTTTCATGAGCTTATATCAGCCAGTCGATGGCAGCAAAGTACAAAGCACAATGCACATTTTCAGTCCTCAGTATATGCAGTATTATACATGTCCTAACTCACAATACACAAAGTGATTTTGACACACTGGAACAGATCTACTGTCACACGACAGCTGTTTCACTCAGCTTTGGTAAAATGAGTTCCGGAATACTGCAACTCTTCATAACAATCTAAGGGCCAATTCACTGCATGAGCTTTTTTAAATAACTTTTCTTTTTTTACTTGTGGTTTTAGCTGACTGTTTTTGTGCCAAATTCACCAAAATAGTGCATACGATTCATGACTATTGCACAAAGCCCAAATTGTATTTTTTCCAACTTTAACTATTGTTGCAATTTTTTTTATTAGAAATAGTCACTTTTCGCAAAACATTGCAAAAATGAGCCAAAAAACTGGCAAACATAAAATTGTTCCCAGTTTTGTAAAAATGTGCATTTTATCAATCTGAGCAAAACATCTGGAAAAGCTACATTGACTTAAAAATCAAATAATTAACTAATAATTTTGCCACTAATTTAACTCTAACCCACAATGTTAGGTGTATCACGGAAATCGCCCAGCCCTGTTTTAAAAGTCATTATAATGTCTGCCATTACTACCTCTTGTGGTAGGGCATTCCACAGTCTGACTGCTCTAACAGTAAAGAACTAGTGTTGAGCATTCCGATACTGCAAATATCGGGTATCGGCCGATATTCGCTGTATCGGAATTCCGATACCGAGTACCGATATTTTTCCAATATCGGATGTCGGAATCGGAAGTTCCCATAATGCAAAGAGCCACTGCTGTGGCTCTGATTGGCTGCCAAAATGACGTTATCATGATGCGCAGTCCGTGCACATCATGATGCGCCGTCAGTTCGGGCCTTCCGGAGGGGGGGGTCTATGCCGACTGCCCGGGGTTCTGTACCGGCCTGCCGGGGGTCTGTGCCGACTGCCCGGGGGTCTGAACGGACTGCCGGGGGTCCATACCGGCCTCCCGGTGGTCTGTGCCGACTGCCCAGGGGTCTGTACCAGCCTTCCGGGGGGCTGTGCCGGCCTGCCGGTGGTCTGTGCCGACAGCCCGGGGGTCTGTGCGGACTGCTGTGGGTCTGTACCGGCCTGCCGGTGGTCTGTACCGGCCTGCCGGGGGGCTGTGCCGACTGTCCGGGGGTCTGAGCAGGATCGTCCGATGGGACTACAAGTCCCATCGGGCGATGCCTGCTACCATGACGGTGATTGACACATTAGCCAATGATGGGACAGTAGTAGTCCCATCATCCGGCTAATGTGTTGAATGTACAAAAAAAAAAACCATGCTACATACATGCTACATACATACTACATACATACTACATGCTACATACATACTACATACATACTACATGCTACATACATACTACATACATGCTACATACATGCAACATATATACTACATACATACTACATGCTACATACATGCTACATACATACTACATGCTACATACATGCTACATACATGCAACATACATACATACTGCATATATACCACATGCATGCAACATGCATACTACATATATACCACATATATACTACATGCATGCAACATGCATTCTACATATATACCGGGGGTCTGTGCCGACTGTCGGAGGGTCTGTACCGGCCTGCCGGGGGGCTGTGCCGGCCTGCCGGTGGTCTGTACCGACTGTCCGGGGGTCTGTGCAGGCTGCGGGGGTCTGTACCGGCCTGCCGGGGGTCTGTGCCGACTGCCCGGTGGTCTGTGCCGACTGCCCAGGGGTCTGTACCAGCCTTCTGGGGGGCTGTGCCGGCCTGCCGGTGGTCTGTGCCGACAGCCCGGGGGTCTGTGCGGACTGCTGTGGGTCTGTACCGGCCTGCCGGTGGTCTGTACCGGCCTGCCGGGGGGCTGTGCCGACTGTCCGGGGGTCTGTGCAGGATCGTCCAATGGGACTACAAGTCCCATCGGGCGATGCCTGCTACCATGACGGTGATTGACACATTAGCCAATGATGGGACAGTAGTAGTCCCATCATCCGGCTAATGTGTTGAATGTACAAAAAAAAAATCCATGCTACATACATGCTACATACATACTACATACATACTACATGCTACATACATACTACATGCTACATACATACTACATACATGCTACATACATGCTACATACATGCAACATATATACTACATACATACCACATGCTACATACATGCTACATACATACTACATGCTACATACATGCTACATACATGCAACATACATACATACTGCATATATACCACATGCATGCAACATGCATACTACATATATACCACATATATACTACATGCATGCAACATGCATACTACATATATACCGGGGGTCTGTGCCGACTGTCGGAGGGTCTGTACCGGCCTGCCGGGGGGCTGTGCCGGCCTGCCGGTGGTCTGTACCGACTGTCCGGGGGTCTGTGCAGGCTGCGGGGGTCTGTACCGGCCTGCCGGGGGGCTGTGCCGGCCTGCCGGTGGTCTGTACCGACTGTACGGGGGTCTGTGCCGACTGCCCGGGGGTCTGTGTGGACTGCCTTGGGTCTGTACCGACTGTCCGGGGGTCTGAGCAGCCTGCCGGGGGCTGTGCCGACTGCCCTGGGGTCTGTACCGGCCTTCCGGGGGGCTGTGCTGGCCTGCCGGTGGTCTGTGCCGACTGCCCGGGGGTTTGTGCCGACTGCCCAGGGGTCTGTACAGACTGCCGGGGGGCTGTGCCCGCCTGCCGGTGGTCTGTACCGACTGTCCGGGGCCTGAGAGGCCTGCCGGGGGTCTGTACCAGCCTGCTGGTGGTCTGTATCGGCCTGCCAGGGGGCTGTGCCGACTGTCCGGGGGTCTGTGCAGGTTGCGGGGGTCTGTGCAGGCATCGTCCGATGGGACTACAAGTCCCATCGGGTGATGCCTGCTACCATGACGGTTATTGACACATTAGCCATTGATGGGACAGTAGTAGTCCCATCATCCGGCCTATGTGTTGAATGTAAAAAAAAAAATACATACTACATGCTACATACATACTACATGCTACATACATACTACATACATACTACATGCTACATACATACATGCTACATACATGCAACATATATACTACATGCATGCAACATACATACATACTGCATATATACCACATGCATGCAACATGCATACTACATATATACCACATATATACTACATGCATGCATACTACATATATACCACATATACCGGGGGTCTGTGCCGACTGTCCGGGGGTCTGTGCCGACTGCCCGGGGTCTGTACTGGCCTGCCGGGGGGCTGTGCCGGCCTGCCGGTGGTCTGTACCGACTGTCCGGGGGTCTGTGCAGGCTGTGGGGGTCTGTACCGGCCTGCCGGGGGGCTGTGCCGGCCTGCCGGTGGTCTGTGCTGACTGCCCGGGGGTTTGTGCCGACTGCCCAGGGGTCTGTGCGGACTGCCGGGGGGCTGTGCCGGCCTGCCGGTGGTCTGTACCGACCGTCTGTGGGCCTGAGCGGCCTGCCGGGGGTCTGTACCGGCCTGCTGGTGGTCTGTACCGGCCTGCCGGGGGGCTGTGCCGACTGTCTGGGGGTCTGTGCCGACTGCCCGGGGGTCTGTGCGGACTGCCGTGGGTCTGTACCGGCCTGCCGGGGGGCTGTACCGGCCTGCCGGGGGGCTGTGCCGACTGCCCGGGGGTCTGTACCGGCCTTCGGGGGGGCTGTGCCGGCCTGCCGGTGGTCTGTGCCGACTGCCCGGGGGTCTGTGCGGACTGCCGTGGGTCTGTACCGGCCTGCCGGGGGGCTGTGCTGGCCTGCCGGGGGGCTGTGCAGACTGCCCGGGGGTCTGTACCGGCCTTCCGGTGGTCTGTGCCGACTGCCGGGGGGTCTGTGCGGACTGCCTTGGGTCTGTACCGACTGTCCGGGGGTCTGAGCGGCCTGCCGGTGGTCTGTACTGGCCTGCCGGGGGTCTGTACTGGCCTGCCGGGGGGCTGTGCTGGCCTGCTGGTGGTCTATACCGACTGTCCAGGGGTCTGAGCAGGCTGCGGGGGTCTGTACAGGATCGTCCGATGGGACTACAAGTCCCATCGGGCGATGCCTGCTACCATGACGGTGATTGACACATTAGCCAATGATGGGACAGTAGTAGTCCCATCATCCGGCCTATGTGTTGAATGTAAAAAAAATAAAAATACATACTACATACATACTACATGCTACATACATAATACATACATGCTACATACATACTACATGCATGTAACATACATACATACTACATGCAACATGCATGCAACATACATATATACTACATGCATGCAACATACATACATACAACATATATACTACATGCATGCAACATGCATACTACATATATACCACATATATACTTCATGCATGCAACATACATATATACTACATGCAACATGCATACTACATGCATGCAACATGCATACTACATATATACCACATGCATGCAACATAAATACAACATATATACCACATGCATGCAACATGCATGCTACATATATACCACATATATACTACATGCATGCAACATACATATATACTACATGCAACATGCATACTACATCTATACTACATGCATGCAACATGCATATATACTACATGCATGCAACATGCATACTACATATATACTACATGCATGCAACATACATACATACAACATATATACTACATGCATGCAACATGCATACTACATATATACTGCATGCATGCAACATACATACTACATATATACCACATGCATGCAACATGCATACTATATATATACCACATATATACTACATGCATGCAACATACATATATACTACATATATACCACATGCATGCAACATGCATACTATATATATACCACATATATACTACATGCATGCAACATACTTATATACTACATATATACCACATATATACTACATGCATGCAACATATATAATACATATATACTACATGCAACATACATACTACATACATACTACATATATACCACATGCATGCAACATGCATACTACATATATACTACATGCATGCAACATATATATAATACATATATAGTACATGCAACATACATACTACATATATACCACATGCATGCAACATGCATACTATATATATATACCACATATATACTACATGCATGCAACATACATATATATTACATATATACCACATATATAATACATGCATGCAACATATATATAATACATATATACTACATGCAACATACATACTACATACATACTACATATATACCACATGCATGCAACGTGCATACTACATATATACTACATGCATGCAACATATATATAATACATATATACTACATGCAACATACATACTACATATATACCACATACATGCAACATGCATACTACATATATACTACATGCATGCAGCATACATACATACTACATATATACCACACGCATGGAACATGCATACTACATATATACTACATGCATGCAACATACAGTACATATATACTACATACAATACATTCATACAATACATATATATATAGACATACACTCACTGGCCACTTTATTAGGTACACCTGTCCAACTGTGTGTTAAGACTTAATTTCTAATCAGCCAATCACATGGCGGCAACTCAGTGCATTTAGGCATGTAGACATGGTCAAGACAATCTCCTGCAGTTCAAACCGAGCATCAGTATGGGGAAGAAAGGTGATTTTAGTGCCTTTGAACGTGGCATGATTGTTGGTGCCAGAAGGGCTGGTCTGAGTATTTCAGAAACTGCTGATCTACTGGGATTTTCACGCACAACCATCTCTAGGGTTTACAGAGAATGGTCCGAAAAAGAAAAAAAATCCAGTGAGCGGCAGTTCTGTGGCCGGAAATGCCTTGTTGATGCCAGAGGTCAGAGGAGAATGGGCATACTGGTTCGAGCTGATAGAAAGGCAACAGTGACTCAAATTGCCACCCGTTACAACCAAGGTAGGCAGAAGAGCATCTCTGAACGCACAGTGCGTCGAACTTTGAGGCAGATGGGCTACAGCAGCAGAAGACCACACTGGGTACCACTCCTCTCAGCTAAGAACAGGCATCTGATGGCTACTTTCAGCAGGATAATGCGCCATGTCATAAAGCTCGAATCATCTCAGATTGGTTTCTTGAACATGACAATGAGTTCACTGTACTCAAATGGCCTCCTCAGTCACCAGATCTCAATCCAATAGAGCATCTTTGGGATGTGGTGGAACGGGAGATTCGCATCAGGGATGTGCAGCCGACAAATCTGCGCCAACTGTGTGATGCCATCATGTCAATATGGTCCAAAATCTCTGAGGAATGCTTCCAGCACCTTGTTGAATCTCTGCCACGAAGAATTGAGGCAGTTCTGAAGGCAAAAGGGGGTCCAACCCGTTACTAGCATGGTGTACCTAATAAAGTGGCCAGTGAGTGTACAGTACATATAACATAGAGTACATACTCACCATCACTTGTCACTTTGATACCCGAAGCCATTGTCGTCTATGGAATAAAGATTAAAATAACAAAGCACGAATATAATCACCCATGATCCGCAGAAGTCCACTGGTGTCCCACAACGATCTTGCGTGGAGAACAGCAGCATCAGCTGATGCTACCCTTCTCTACGGGCTCCAGGAAACCAGTGTTGGGAGGTAGGTATCCTTCCGCCCTGTATTCCTCCGCCACTGTAAAGAAAAAAAAAAGTCCCTAGTCTCATTTTATGGCATTGCTGTGTGAAAAATTTCCCATGCAGCTTTTGCCATAAAGTGAGACTAGGGACTTTTTTTTTTTTTTTTTACACTGGCAGAGGAATACAGGGCGGAAGGATACCTACCTCCCGACACTGGTTTCCTGGGCCCTGTAGAGAACGGTAGCATCAGCTGATGCTGCAGTTCTCCACGCAAGATCGTCGTGGGACTCTCGTGGATTTCTGCGGATCAGGGAGTATATTGTTTGTTTGTTATTTTAATATTTATTCCAAAAATGACAATGGCTTCGGGGATCAAAGTGACAAGTGATGGTGAGTATGTACTCTATGTTATATGTACTGTATGTCTATATGTATGTATTGTATGAATGTATTGTATGTTGTATATATGTATGTTGCATGCATGTAGTATATATGTAGTATGCATGTTGCATGCATGTGGTATATATGTGGTATGTTTGTATGTTGCATGCATGTAGTATATATGTATGTTGCATGCATGTAGTATATATGTAGTATATATGTAGTATGCATGTTGCATGCATGTGGTATATATGTAGTATGTATGTTGTATGTAGTATATATGTATTATAGATATGTTGCATGCATGTAGTATATATGTATGTTGCATGCATGTAGTATATATGTGGCATATATATAGTATGCATGTTGCATGCATGTGGTATATATGTAGTATGTATGTTGCATGTATGTAGTATATATGTAGTAAGCATGTTGCATGTAGTATATATGTATGTTGCATGCATGTAGTATATATGTATGTTGCATGCATGTAGTATATATGTAGTATGCATGTTGCATGCATGTGGTATATATGTAGTATATATGTAGTATGTATGTTGCATGTAGTATATATGTATTTTATATGTTGCATGCATGTAGTATATATGTAGTATATATGTATGTTGCATGCATGTAGTATATGTGTGGTGTATATATATAGTATGCATGTTGCATGCATGTGGTATATATGTAGTAAGCATGTTGCATGTAGTATATGTGTATGTTACATGCATGTAGTATATATGTATTATACATGTTGCATGCATGTAGTATATATGTAGTATATATGTATGTTGCATGCATGTAGTATATGTGTGGTATATATGTAGTATGTATGTTGCATGCATGTAGTATATATGTAGTAAGCATGTTGCATGTAGTATATATGTATGTTGCATGCATGTAGTATATATGTTGTATGTATGTTGCATGCATGTAATATATATGTGGTATATATGTAGTATGCATGTTGCATGCATGTGGTATATATGTAGTATGTATGTTGCATGCATGTAGTATATATGTAGTATGCATTTTGCATGTAGTATATATGTATGTTGCATGCATGTAGTATATATGTGGTATATATGTAGTATGCTTGTTGCATGCATGTAGTATATATGTTGTATGTATGTTGCATGCATGTAGTATATATGTGGTATATATGTAGTATGCATGTTGCATGTAGTATGTATGTATGTTGCATGCATGTAGTATGTATGTAGCATGTATGTAGTATGTATGTAGCATGTAGTATGTATGTAGTATGTATTTTTTTTTTTTTACATTCAACACATAGGCCGGATGATGGGACTCCTACTTTCCCATCATTGGCTAATGTGTCAATCACCGTCATGGTAGCAGGCATCGCCCCAAGGGACTTGTAGTCCCATGGGACGATCCTGCACAGACCCCCAGCAGTCCGCTCAGACCCCCGGACAGTCAGTACAGACCACCGGCAGGCCGGCACAGCCCCCCGGCAGGCCGGTACAGACCCCCGCAGCCTGCACAGACCCCCGGGCAGTCGGTACAGACCACCGGCAGGCCGGTACAGACCCCCGCAGCCTGCTCAGACCCTCGGACAGTCGGTACAGACCACCGGCAGGCCGGCACAGCCCCCCGGCAGGCCGGTACAGACCCCCGGGCAGTCGGCACAGACCCCCGGACAGTCGGCACAGACCCCCGGTATATGTGGTATATATGTAGTATGCATGCATGTAGTATATATGTGGTATATATGTAGTATGCATGTTGCATGCATGTGGTATATATGCAGTATGTATGTATGTTGCATGCATGTAGTATATATGTTGCATGTATGTAGTATGTATGTAGCATGTAGTATGTATTTTTTTTTTCTTACATTCAACACATAGGCCGGATGATGGGACTACTACTGTCCCATCATTGGCTAATGTGTCAATCACCGTCATGGTAGCAGGCATCGCCCGATGGGACTTGTAGTCCCATCGGACTATCCTGCACAGACCCCAGGCAGTCCGCTCAGACCCCCGGACAGTCGGTACAGACCGCCGGCAGGCTGGCACAGCCCCCCGGCAGGCCGGTACAGACCCCCGCAGCCTGCACAGACCCCCGGACAGTCGGTACAGACCACCGGCAGGCTGGCACAGCCCCCCGGCAGGCCGGTACAGACCCCCGCAGCCTGCACAGACCCCCGGACAGTCGGTACAGACCACCGGCAGGCTGGCACAGCCCCCCGGCAGGCCGGTACAGACCCCCGGGCAGTCGGTACAGACCACCGGCAGGCCGGTACAGACCCCCGCAGCCTGCATAGACCCCCGGACAGTCGGTACAGACCACCGGCAGGCCGGCACAGCCCCCCGGCAGGCCGGTACAGACCCCCGCAGCCTGCACAGACCCCCGGACAGTCGGTACAGACCACCGGCAGGCCGGTACAGATCCCCGGGCAGTCGGCACAGATCCCCGGACATTCGGCACAGCCCCCCGGTATATGTAGTATATATGTAGCATGCATGTTGCATGCATGTAGTATATATGTAGTATATATGTAGTATGCATGTTGCATGCATGTAGTATATATGTGGTGTATATGTAGTATGCATGTTGCATGCATGTGGTATATATGCAGTATGTATGCATGTTGCATGCATGTAGTATATATGTTGCATGTATGCAGCATGTATGTAGTATGTATGTAGCAAGTAGTATGTATGTAGTATGTATTTTTTTTTTTTTGTACATTCAACACATTAGCCGGATGATGGGACTACTACTGTCCCATCATTGGCTAATGTGTCAATCACCGTCATGGTAGCAGGCATCGCCCGATGGGACTTGTAGTCCCATCGGTCGATCCTGCACAGACCCCCACAGCCTGCTCAGACCCCCGGACAGTTGGCACAGACCACCGGCAGGCCGGTACAGACCCCCGGCAGTCCGCACAGACCCCCGGACAGTCGGTACAGACCACCGGCAGGCCGGCACAGACCCCCGGCAGGCCGGTGCAGACCCCAGGACAGTCCGCACAGACCACCGGCAGGCCGGCACAGCCCCCCGGCAGGCCGGCACAGACCCCCGGACAGTCGGCACAGCCCCCGGTATATGTGGTATATATGTAGTATGCATGTTGCATGCATGTAGTATATATGTGGTATATATGTAGTATGCATGTTGCATGCATGTAGTATATATGTGGTATATATGTAGTATGCATGTTGCATGCATGTGGTATATATGTGGTATATATGTAGTATGCATGTTGCATGCATGTGGTATATATGTTGCATGTATGTATGTAGCATGTAGTATGTATGTAGTATGTATGTAGCATGTATGTAGTATGTATTTTTTTTTTTGTACATTCAACACATTAGCCGGATGATGGGACTACTACTGTCCCATCATTGGCTAATGTGTCAATCACCGTCATGGTAGCAGGCATCGCCCGATGGGACTTGTAGTCCCATCGGACGATCCTGCACAGACCCCCGCAGCCTGCACAGACACCCGGGCAGTCAGTACAGACCACCGGCAGTCCGCTCAGACCCCCGGACAGTCGGTACAGACCCCCACAGCCTGCACAGACCCCCGGACAGTCGGTACAGACCACCGGACAGTCGGCACAGCACCCCGGTATATGTGGTATATATGTAGTATGCATGTTGCATGCATGTAGTATATATGTAGTATATATGTAGTATGCATGTTGCATACATGTAGTATATATGTGGTGTATATGTAGTATGCATGTTGCATGCATGTGGTATATATGCAGTATGTATGTATGTTGCATGCATGTGGTATATATGTTGCATGTATGTATGTAGCATGTAGTATGTATGTAGTATGTATGTAGCATGTATGTAGTATGTTTTGTTTTTTTTTGTACATTCAACACATTAG
The DNA here is from genome assembly GCF_039654945.1 of Dendrobates tinctorius. Classification (NCBI taxonomy): domain Eukaryota; kingdom Metazoa; phylum Chordata; class Amphibia; order Anura; family Dendrobatidae; genus Dendrobates; species Dendrobates tinctorius. Next base: position 2,611,110 of record NW_027361728.1, on the reverse strand, counting down.
CCGGATGATGGGACTACTACTGTCCCGTCATTGGCTAATGTGTCAATCACCGTCATGGTAGCAGGCATCGCCCGATGGGACTTGTAGTCCCATTGGACGATCCTGCACAGACCCCCTCAGCCTGCACAGACCCCCGGACCGTCGGCACAGACCCCCGGTATATGTGGTATACACTCACTGGCCACTTTATTAGGTACACCATGCTAGTAAGGGGTTGGACCCCCTTTTGCCTTCAGAACTGCCTCAATTCTTCGTGGCAGAGATTCAACAAGGTGCTGGAAGCATTCCTCAGAGATTTTGGACCATATTGACATGATGGCATCACACAGTTGGCGCAGATTTGTCGGCTGCACATCCCTGATGCGAATCTCCCGTTCCACCACATCCCAAAGATGCTCTATTGGATTGAGATCTGGTGACTGAGGAGGCCATTTGAGTACAGTAAACTCATTGTCATGTTCAAGAAACCAATCTGAGATGATTCGAGCTTTATGACATGGCGCATTATCCTGCTGAAAGTAGCCATCAGATGTTGGGTACATTGTGGTCATAAAGGGATGGACATGGTCAGCAACAATACTCAGGTAGGCTGTGGCGTTGCAACGATGCTCAATTGGTACCAAGGGGCCCAAAGAGTGCCCAGAAAAAATTCCCCACACCATGACACCACCACCACCAGCCTGAACCGTTGATACAAGGCAGGATGGATCCATGCTTTCATGTTGTTTACGCCAAATTCTGACCCTACCATCCGAATGTCGCAGCAGAAATCGAGACTCATCAGACCAGGCAACGTTTTTCCAATCTTCTACTGTCCAATTTCGATGAGCTTGTGCAAATTGTAGCCTCAGTTTCCTGTTCTTAGCTGAGAGGAGTGGTACCCAGTGTGGTCTTCTGCTGCTGTAGCCCATCTGCCTCAAAGTTCGACGCACTGTGCGTTCAGAGATGCTCTTCTGCCTACCTTGGTTGTAACGGGTGGCAATTTGAGTCACTGTTGCCTTTCTATCAGCTCGAACCAGTCTGCCCATTCTCCTCTGACCTCTGGCATCAACATGGCATTTCCGGCCACAGAACTGCCGCTCACTGGATTTTTTTTCTTTTTCGGACCATTCTCTGTAAACCCTAGAGATGGTTGTGCGTGAAAATCCCAGTAGATCAGCAGTTTCTGAAATTCTCAGACCAGCCCTTCTGGCACCAACAATCATGCCACGTTCAAAGGCACTAAAATCACCTTTCTTCCCCATACTGATGCTCGGTTTGAACTGCAGGAGATTGTCTTGACCATGTCTACATGCCTAAATGCACTGAGTTGCCGCCATGTGATTGGCTGATTAGAAATTAAGTCTTAACACACAGTTGGACAGGTGTACCTAATAAAGTGGCCAGTGAGTGTATATGTAGTATGCATGCATGTAGTATATATGTGGTATATATGTAGTATGCATGTTGCATGCATGTGGTATATATGCAGTATGTATGTATGTTGCATGCATGTAGTATATATGTTGGATGTATGTAGTATGTATGTAGCATGTAGTATGTATTTTTTTTTTTCTTACATTCAACACATAGGCCGGATGATGGGACTACTACTGTCCCATCATTGGCTAATGTGTCAATCACCATCATGGTAGCAGGCATCGCCCGATGGGACTTGTAGTCCCATCGGACGATGCCTGCACAGACCCCCGGACAGTCGGCACAGCCCCCCGGCAGGCCGGTACAGACCCCCGGCAGTCCGCACAGACCCCGGGCAGTCGGCACAAACCCCCGGACAGTCGGCACAGCCCCCCGGCAGGCCGGTACAGACCCCCGGACAGTCGGTACAGACCACCGGCAGGCCGGCACAGCCCCCCGGCATTCCACACAGACCCCCGGGCAGTCGGTACAGACCACCGGCAGGCCGGCACAGACCCCCGCAGCCTGCACAGACCCCCGGGCAGTCGGCACAGACCCCCGGACAGTCGGCACAGCCCCCCGGCATGCCGGTACAGACCCCCGCATCCTGCACAGACACCCGGGCAGTCGGTACAGACCACCGGCAGGCCGGCACAGCCCCCCGGCATTCCACACAGACCCCCGGGCAGTCGGTACAGACCACCGGCAGGCCGGCACAGACCCCCGCAGCCTGCACAGACCCCCGGGCAGTTGGCACAGACCCCCGGACAGTCGGCACAGCCCCCCGGTATATGTGGTATATATGTAGTATGCATGCATGTAGTATATATGTGGTATATATGTAGTATGCATGTTGCATGCATGTAGTATATATGTTGCATGTATGTAGTATGTATGCAGCATGTTTTTTTTTTTTCTTATATTCAACACATAGGCCAGATGATGGGACTACTACTGTCCCATCATTGGCTAATGTGTCAATCACCGTCATGGTAGCAGGCATCGCCCGATGGGACTTTTAGTCCCATCGGACGATGCCTGCACAGACCCCCGCAGCCTGCACAGACCCCCAGACAGTCGGCACAGCCCCCCAGCAGGCCGGTACAGATCCCCAGCAGTCGGCACAGACCCCCGGGCAGTCGGCACAGACCCCCGGGCAGTCGGCACAGACCCCCGGGCAGTCGGCACAGCCCCCCGGCAGGCCGGTACAGACCACCGGCAGGCCGCTCAGACCCCCGGACAGTCGGTACAGACCACCGACAGGCCGGCACAGCCCCCCGGCAGGCCCATACAGACCCCCGCAGCCTGCACAGACCCCCGGGCAGTCGGTACAGACCACCGGCAGGCCGGTACAGACCCCCGCAGCCTGCACAGACCCCCGGACAGTCGGTACAGACCACCGGCAGGCCGGCACAGCCCCCCGGCAGGCCGGTACAGACCCCCGGGCAGTCGGCACAGACCCCCGGACAGTCGGCACAGACCTCCGGTATATGTGGTATATATGTAGTATGCATGCATGTAGTATATATGTGGTATATATGTAGTATGCATGTTGCATGCATGTGGTATATATGCAGTATGTATGTATGTTGCATGCATGTAGTATATATGTTGCATGTATGTAGTATGTATGTAGCATGTAGTATGTATTTTTTTTTTTCTTACATTCAACACATAGGCCGGATGATGGGACTACTACTGTGCCATCATTGGCTAATGTGTCAATCACCGTCATGGTAGCAGGCATCGCCCGATGGGACTTGTAGTCCCATCGGACTATCCTGCACAGACCCCAGGCAGTCCGCTCAGACCCCCGGACAGTCGGTACAGACCACCGGCAGGCTGGCACAGCCCCCCGGCAGGCCGGTACAGACCCCCGCAGCCTGCACAGACCCCCGGACAGTCGGTACAGACCACCGGCAGGCTGGCACAGCCCCCCGGCAGGCCGGTGCAGACCCCCGCAGCCTGCACAAACCACCGCACAGTCGGTACAGACCACCGGCAGGCCGGTACAGACCCCCGGCAGTCCGCACAGACCCACGGACAGTCGGTACTGACCACCGGCAGGCCGGCACAGACCCTCGGCAGGCCGGTACAGACCACCGGGCAGTCCGCACAGACCCCCGGGCAGTCCGCCCAGACCCCCCGGCAGCCAGGCACAGACCCCCGGCAGGCCGGTACAGACCCACGGCAGTCGGCACAGACCCCCGGACAGTCGGCACAGCCCCCCGGTATATGTGGTATATATGTAGTATGCATGTTGCATGCATGTAGTATATATGTGGTATATATGTAGTATGCATGTTGCATGCATGTGGTATATATGTTGCATGTATGTATGTAGCATGTAGTATGTATGTAGCATGTATGTAGTATGTATTTTTTTTTTTTTGTACATTCAACTCATTAGCCGGATGATGGGACTACTACTGTCCCATCATTGGCTAATGTGTCAATCACCGTCATGGTAGCAGGCATCGCCCGATGGGACTTGTAGTCCCATCGGACAATCCTGCACAGACCCCCGCAAACTGCACAGACACCCGGGCAGTCGGTACAGACCACCGGCAGGCCGGCACAGCCCCCCGGCAGTCCGCACAGACACCCGGGCAGTCGGTACAGACCCCCGGGCAGTCGGCACAGCCCCCCACAGCCTGCACAGACACCCGGGCAGTCGGTACAGACCACCGGCAGGCCGGCACAGCCCCCCGCAGCCTGCACAGACACCCGGGCAGTCGGTACAGACCCCCGGAAGGTCCGTACACCCCCCGAGAGGTTGTACAAGGAGAGAGAAGGGTTTTTCTTATTCCGATACCGGAAGTCCCATAGACTTGAATGGGACTTCCAGTATCGGAATCGGCGATACCCGATACTTTTTTCGTATCGGGCCGATACCATCCGATCCGATATTTTAGGGTATCGGATGGTATCGCTCAACACTATAAAGGACCCTTTCCTATTTTGCTGCTGAAATCTCCTTTCTTCCACCCATGAGGAGTGCCCCCTAGTCCTTAGTATGGTCTCTGGAAGGAATAAGCAATACGTAGGAAGAATACATTGATTTTATCTCTTTTTTTATACATCCTAATATCTTGTTTGCTTTTGCGGCAGTGGCTTGACATTGAGTACTGCTGCTCAGCTTACTTGTAACTAGAGATGAGCGACTTTGCCTTTTTTCGGGTCGAGTCGGGTTTCATGAAACTCGACTTTCTAAAAAGTCGGGTCGAACGAAATCGGCCGACTATAGGGAAAAGTCGGGTCCGACTGAAGCACGAAACCCAATGCAAGTCAATGGGGAAGCAAAGTCGGCAGGGAGTGGAGGACAGTAAACACACCTACAGTGCCCATTTCAATGCCAACGACATCAATCTTATTAATTAAGCTTGGCAACCTTAATTTACTTTATAATAATAGTTTACGCATTGAAAACTGAGGGTTATTTGGCTAAAGTTGTGGGGGGGTAGGACTGGCGCCAGGTTTTCGTGTGCCCTGGGCCAAAGAGTGTCAGTGCGCCCTTTTAACACATACCACAATTCATAATGATCCGATACGGCACAGAAATATAGGTATAGTACAATGAAAAATACTTCACTGCTAACATGACATGACTGATATTATCTATTTTAAATTCTACAATAGCTCAAAAAACGGACAGTATATTACTCCATACAGTATTATGGCCACCACCTAGTGCGCCATACAGAATAATGAGCCCCATCTATTTCTCCATACAGAATAATTGGTCCCATATAATGTTCCATACAGTATATGATGAGCCCCACATAATGCTACAGTATATGTTGGTCCCCATGGATGATGCTCCACTGTCTTCTGGGCCCAAATAATGCTCCATAGAGTCTATATATAATGGGCCCCATTTCTAATGCTCCAATGTATAATGGGCCCCGTAAATGCTCCTCCAGTGTCTGACGTCCCCCATTTGGAATGCTCCAGTATATGTTGGTCCCCATGGACGATGCTCCAGTGTGTTATGGGCCCAAATTACACTCCATATATAATGGGCCCCATTTCTAATGCTCCAGTGTATAATGTGCCCCATAAATGCTGCTCCAGTGTCTGATGTCCCCCACTTGAAATGCTCCAGTATATGTTGGTCCCCATGGACAATGCTCCAGTGTGTTATAGGCCCAAATTATGCTCCATATATAATGGGCCCCATTTCTAATCATCCAGTGTATAATGGGCCCCGTAAATGCTGCTCCAGTGTCTGATGTCCCCCATTTGGAATGCTCCAGTATATGATGGGCCAAATGGATGATGCTCCAGTGTATGATGGGCCCCATATATCATTCTCCAGTGTATATTGCTCCCCAAAAAATGCTCCCAACATTTTAAAAAATTAAATAACTTTCCTCGCTGGGCACTGATCTACTCTGGACTCCTCAGCATTGCCATTTTAAAGCTCTCTGCACTTGTACTGTTTCGGTAGAGGGCATACAGACGTGATGTCATCACGCTCTGTAACCTGAATGTCACTGTCAGGAAAGGCGGAAGACGTCACGGCGGTGGAGCAGGGAGAGGTAAGTATTGCAAGTGCTGTGGCCCTGAGCAAGCATGGGGCCCACTCGTGGGCGACAGCACTGGCACAGGGCCCCTCATAGTACGACAGTATGTCTGACAGCGAGTAGGCCCTCCCACCGGCAGAGACACTTTTGCGTACTATGAGGGGCCCTGTACCACTGCCGTCGCCCACGAGCAGGACCCCACCACCTGCTCAGGGAACCGGCACTTTCATCTGCACCTTCCTCTGTGTCACCGTGTAAGGTGGTATAGTATGCGGGAAGGGGCACCTGAGTTTCATCAGTGTCACATTCTGGCTCTATAGAGTGCGAGAGGAATTTAGTGCTGTGGTTGAATGTACCAGCGGAATCATCTAGCAGTGGCTGTGCATCAGTGCACTCCATCTCCGATTCATGTTGGACTGGGGAATTCAGAATTTCACTTGATAACACATGCACGGCCTGTGAAAAGAGCTCCATGGAGTAATCTGAAGTGTGGGCTGCCGTATCCTTCACTTTTAGTGGGAGTGAAGGAGACAAGGAAAGGGGTGGTTCCTGACCAGAAGCCTGCACTGACGACTCTGTGCTTGCAGCTTTTGTAACTTCAGAAGAGGAGGCAATAGAGCAGGAGGCTGTTTCGGCAATGTTAGCCAAAACCTGTTCCGGATGCTCCAGCTTTAAAAGCAGTTTACCTAATCCCAGAAAAGGGAGCCTTAAAGGCCTTCTTGTGCCAGCTGATGACGCAGGCTCAACACCTCCTGCCTTAGCTGCTATTGTGCTTTGGCAATACCAGCAGATGCACCACCACCACCATCAGTACCAGATGGCCCCCCCACACCCACATCCGCGGCCTCTTCCACCATACGTAATAATTTTTGTGAAAATGGACTAAAAATACCAGCAGATGTATGGTACTGTTTCAGAAGCGGACAGCTCTATACAGTCTAGGGATAATTGCAAATCTCTGTATATATTTAATGAGTCAGACACAGATGGTCACAGGCTCAGTATGGATTAGACAATCATCTAAAAATTTTCAAAAGGGTACAGTATCTCTAGATGCAAAATATATATAGTATAGTTTAAACATACTGAATCTCCGTATACATTTCAGGAGGCAAACACAGACGCTCTCAGGCCCAGTATGGATCCAACAACAATATAGAAAGTTGAGAAAGGGTACTATGGTGCCCCTGAAGGTACGGTTGCCACAGAGGTACTGTACCTCATCCAAAGGTGTGGTATCCCACCCTCAGGTAAGGAGGGATCACCACTCAGGACTCCTAACCCTGAACTCAACACACACACTAGTTAATCAGTGTTTACTGGGTGTACCCGGCAGGAGGATGGCCTCATCTCAGACTGACTAGGAAAGGGTGTTGGGGGTTAGTGTGGAAGGTAGGTACAGTGGGAGGAGCTTAGGTAGTGGAGTGATTGTGGGCATCCAATCAGAGAGAGCAAGCTGACAGTTGATGGGTGTAGCTAGTCTGAGGTAAATGGATCTTTCTAGAGAGTTGACAGTCCGTGATAGGACAGAGTAAGAGCAGGATTGCTGTGAGAGGGCTGAGGGTCAGAGAAGAGAGAAAAATCTTGTCCAAGCTCATAGACAGGAAGGAAGGGGTCCTTGGGGCATGGGAAGTGCAATAAGCCACCTGTGAAGCCCGTTTTTGGAGAAGAAAGGACCAGACCTCATTGGGGAAGGTGGCTCCTGAAGGTAGTGGAAAAATACAGGGCTCAGCTAGAAAGACAGAGGCTGAGGTAATTTTAAGTGCCTCAGTCGCAGCCGCATTCAATACTCAAAAAGGCAGCTACTGGAATAAAGGACCCCGGAGCCTGACCCATGTCGCCCGGTGAGATCCATGGCTGCCGGCTTGGGTTACTGTTTGCAAAGGCACGCAGCAGGAAGGAAGGGAGATATCAGTGCAGAGGCACGGCCTCGAAAGGATACACAAGGAGGTGTCTTGAACAGGTGTTCCTCATCTAGCTTGGAGTTTGCCGGACCCCTCCCTCGGATGGCACAGTACCAATCGGGTCATCTTGTGCACAAAACTTTAGAGGAAAAACTCAGAAACTGCACCCAGCTGTGTCCTTGGTGGCTTTTACAACTCGCCTGCTACACACGCTACACTCACCATCACCGTCAATGGCTCACAAACACCATCTCAACTGTCCTGCGATACAGCTCTGCCCATGGAGAGCTTCATCATCTTGGTTGCTTTAACACCGGCCCAGAGGATCTGCATTGCAGCGTCGGCTACCCTAGCTGATTACCACTGGTGGTGTCATGATCCCCCTTTTCCAAATTAATTATCATACCATCTTCCACCTCATCTGAACTGTCATCTTCTTTATTGGACACCCAGGGCCACGGACCGGGTCCAAATCACCACCATGACATACTTCCCCCTTAAAAGAGCCTGAAAGGCCCGGTACTGAGTAACCCCTGGCCCTGCGTGGCATTTCATTTTAACACCAGATAACAGGGATATATTGTATAGTTTCAACATTATAAATCTACGTATATATTTGAGGAAGCAGACACAGATGCTGTCATGGCCAGTATGGATTTGACAAAAAAAAATAAAAAAAAGGGTACAGTATCACCAGATCCAAGGTATATATAGTATAGTTTCAACATTCAAAATCTCCGTATTTATTTCAGGAGGCAGACACAGACGCTCTGAGGCCCAGTATGGATTACGCAACAATATAAAAAGCAGTAAAAGGGGAATGGATCCCAAGCATACTGCTGTATACAGTGTTGGAGTCATTTGGCGATCTACATATATATTTCAAGATTAACACATAGCCTCTCACAGGCTCAGTATGGATTACACAAGAATATAAAAACTTGAAGAAGGGTAATGTTTTACAATAGTTCAGCTGCATACAGTGTTGGTGTCATTTTAAATCTCCTTATATTTTACCAGAGTAAGACACAAACTCTCACAGGCTCAGTATGGATTACACCAGAATATAAAAATGAGAAAAGGGAAATGTATTGCACACGTACACCAGTAGACAGTGTTGGAGTACTTTGAAATCTTTGTTTATATTTCAGTGTCAGTTTGCCAGTCCAGACTCTCCGCTAGAGGAAGGTAGATGGATAAAAGTACAGACGTAAAGTCGAGTGATTTTAGATGTTTTGAATTACTAATCACGGGAAAACCTCCCGGGAGAATTCACAGAGGCGATGCTGACCCTCAATAACTTTAACTGTGGATACAGCTAAAACGCAAATTAGTGAACAAAGGGTTGCTGTATCGCAGTAGCGTCGATCCCATCACAGTAACTCATCTTCATCAAACTGTGATCACAGGGAGAACTGTAGACATGCTCCTCACTGCCTATCATGATCTGTCTGGTCACTTTGGAGTACAAAACACACAAGCCACAGGCCGTAGGGGATTCTATGGGATTGCCATGAGAGGAGACATTGAAAAATGGTGGCAGGAATGTCACACGTCTGTGACTATGAAAAATGTGAAAGGTGATCATAAAGCACTACTGCATCTGATTGGGAGTTGATGTCCATTACAAATAGTAGCCATTGGTAACCTGAAGGTAGAGGCCAGCAGCACAGGACATAACTACATCTTAACCATCATCCATCAGTACACCAAATTTGTACTGGCCATCCCTGTGACGGATTTAACTGGCCAGACTACACAGCGGTGGAGCATGGAGAGGTAAGTATTGCAAGTGCTGTGTCCCTGAGCAAGCAGAGGGGACCCACTCATGGGCGCCAGTACTGGCATAGGGCCCCTCATAGTACACCAGTTTGTCTGATGGCGAGTGGGCCCCCTCACTATCAGAGACACTTTATTGTACTATGAGAGGCCGTGTGCCAGTCCCGTCGCCCATGGGTGGGGCCACACACCTGTTCAGGGCAAAAGCACTTGCCCGGGTGCGGCATGTGTTGACCCTGGGCCTGGGGTGTGGGGGGCAGCCCATTTCGGGTGGTTTAAAAAATGGCATATATTGATGTGTAGGCTGGACTTTCAGCTGCTGCAAATGGAGGAATTGGAGAAGTCAGAGGAAGAGGAGGACAAAAGCGAGCCTTTTTTCTGCCAACCTATGTGCTATCAGGGGAAGGTGGGACAAAATCGTTTGAAACCCATGCATGGTTCATTTTAATGAAGGTTAGATCATCAACATTTTGGGTCGACAGACGGGTCCTTTTTTCTGTCAGGATTGATCCAGCAGCACTGAAGACTCTTTCAGATAGCACACTACCAGCAGGGCAAGTGAGCTCCTGTAAGGCATATTGTGCCAATTCAGGCCACGTGTCCAGTTTTGAGGCCCAATAATCAAAGGGGAATGACCTGTGAGGGAGAACCTCGATATGGGAGGTGAAGTAGTTTGTAACCATAGTTGACAACTGCTGTCTCCTGTCACTTGCAATCGATTCTGTATTAGCCTTCGTGTGCGAGGGACTTGAGAAATCAGACCACAACATGGTCAGGAAACCCCTGTCTCCAACGCCAGTTCGGCTGTGTGCACCACGAACACCTCTTCCATTTTGCCCACTATGGCTCATGGGAGAACCAGCTCCACTGCTGTGTGCTGGGAATGACTCCAACAACCTGTTTACCAGAGTTGCTTGTTTGTTAGCCAATATTAGCTCTAGGTTCTCCTGTGGCATGATGTTGTGTAATTTGCCTTTATAGCGTGGATCAAGGATGCTGGCCAACCAGTAGTCGTCATCCCTCATCATTTTGGCAATGCGGGGGGTCCCTTTTTAGGATCTGAAAGGCATAGTCATACATGTGGGCCAATGTTCCAGGTGTCAATGCTGCACTGCTAGTGGTGGGTGGAGGAGCACTTTCTGGCAAATCCACATCCCTCCAGTCACGCACAAACCCTGTACCTGACCTTGGCATGCCCACGTGTTCTCTTGCCCCCTGAGAAGCATCCTCCTCCCCAAAATAATCACCCCCCTCATCCTCCTCCTAATCTTCTTCTTCCTCCACCTCGTCCACGCCAGTTCCCTGACCATACAATGGCTGACTGTCATCAAGGCTTCCCTCCTCCCCCTCTTCTTCCTGTTGCTCCTCAGCTGCAGACACCTGATCCTTGATGTGCATCAAAGTTTGCATGAGCAGACGCATAAGTGGTATGCTCATGCTTATTATGGCGTCGTCTGCGCTTACAAGCCGTGTGCATTCCTCTAAACACTGAAGGACTTTACAGAGGTCTTTCAGCTTTGACCACTGCAAACCCAACAATTCCATGTCTTCCCTCAAACCGCCTGCCCGTGTATCCTCCCACAAATGCATTACAGCCTTCCTCTGTTCGCACAGCCTCTCAACCATGTGCATGATGGAGTTCCATCTTATAGCAACGTCTGTGATTAGGAGGTGCTTGAGGAGGTTGAGTGATCGCTGCAGCTTCTGCATATGACTGGAGTGGATGTTTGAGCGACGGATGTACGAGCACAGTCTTCGCACCTTATGGAGCAGGGCTGTTAACTCCTGATAATTATTTAGGAAGCACTGCACCACCAGGTTCAAGGTGTGAGCCAGGCAAGGTATGTGTCTGAGTTTTGAAAGGGCTATGGCTGCTACAAAATTCCTCCCATTATCACTGACTACCTTGCCTGGCTCAAGATGTAGACTGCCCAGCCATGACTCAGTTTGTCGCTGCAAGTAGTCGGCCAGTACCTCCGTGATGTGTCTACTGTCGCCCAAAGACATCATTTTTAAAACAGCCTGCTGCCGTTTACCACTGGCTGTTTGATAGTGGGACACCTCGTGTATAACACCGACAGATGTGGATGGAGTGCTCATGCGACTGCGCTCTGTCGACGAGCTTTCTCTTCTGGAGGAGGAGGGTCGAACACCTACAGCCAACTGTTTCCTATACTGTGGACTAGGCAGCACTGTTCCACCGCCGCTTTCCCCTGTGGAGCCTGCATCCACCACATTAACCCAGTGCGCAGTGATGGACACGTAATGGCCCTGGCCATGCCTACTAGTCAATGCAACAGAGTTGCACCTTTCCACTCACTGATTGTTTTAGTGCGTGGACAATGCGGTCTTTCACATGCCGGTGGAGGGCAGGGATGGCTTTTCGAGAAAAGTGACGACTGGGTAGGTCATAGCGTGGGACAGCGTAGGCCATGAGCTCTCGGAAAGCTTTGCTTTCTACCAAACAGAAGGGCATCTAATGAGATCAGTTTGGCAATGTAGGCGTTCAAAGCCTGTGTACGTGGATGAGAGGATGAGTACTTTCTTGTCCTACTCAGAGTGTCTGGTAGGGTGAGCTGGACTTGAGAGCTGCATATGGGGGAACTAGCATTGGACTTGACGGACTGAGAAGGGGTTGATGATGGTGAGGGTGTTGATGGCCTTGATTCAATGTTTCCTCGTGAAAATATTGTGATTGCCTGACTGGTTTGGCCTAGAGACGACACCTCAACATTTCTTGATGGTGGTGTGCTTAGCGGTGGCCTTACAGTTGGGGATGCGATGGAGCATTGCCGGCTAACTTCAGTGGGAGCAGGTGCACAGGTGCTACCTGAGCTTTTGTAGTCCGTCCACGCTTGCAAGTGCATGTTGGTTAAATGTCTAAGCATGCAACTGGTATTCAAATTTCTTAGATTTTTCCCACTGCCAAAGGTCTTACAGATAACCTTTGTGTCATCAGTAGGATTTTGTTCAAAAAAGTGCCACACTGCACTCTTCCTACTATGGTGCAAATTTTCAGGGCTTGCACGCTGCGCTAATTTGACCGTCTGGCTAACCTGTCCTGCAACTCTTTTAGTTTTCTTGCCAAGTTTTTTGACAGCTACCGTCCTGCCGGATGACCGCTGCTGCGATGATGATGCCTGCTGCAGATCCTTCTCCTGTTCTGACCTATTATCGCCAGCACCCTCTTCCCCCAATGGATGCCAATCCGGGTCAGCAACTGTGTCACCCATGACCTCGTCTTCAATGTCATCTGCACCTTCCTCTGTACCTTCCTCTGTGTCACCGTATAAGGTGGTATAGTATGCGGGAAGGGGCACCTGAGTTTCATCAGGGTCTGCTTCGGGCTCAGTAGACTGCGAGGGCAATGTAGTGCTGTGGGTAAATGTACCAGCAGATTCATCTAGCAGTGGCTGTGCATCAGTGCACTCCATGTCAGATTCATCTTGGACTGGGGAATTCAGGATTTGACTTGATAAACCAGGAATGGTATGTGAAAAGAGCTCCATGGAGTAATCTGAAGTGTGTGCTGCAACATCCTTCACTTTTGGTGTGGGTGAAGGACATAACGAAAGGTGTTGCTCCTGACCAGAGGCCTGCACTGATGACTCTGTGCTTGCAGTTTTTGAAACTTCAGAAGAGGAGGCAATAGAGCTGGAGGCTGTTTTGGCAAAGTAAGCCAAAACCTGTTCCTGATGCTCCAGCTTTAAAAGCGTTTTACCTACTTCCAGAAAAGGGAACCTTAAAAGGCCTTTTTGTGCCAGACGATGATGCAGGCTCAACACCTCCTGCCTTAGCTGCTATTTGCCAGAACCAACCGAGGCACCTCCACCATCAGTACCAGCTGCGCCCCCCTGCCCACGTCCGTGGCCTCTTCCACCATACTTCCTCATATTTGAGAAAATGTACCAAAAATACCAGAAGAGAGATGGTACTGTATGAGGAGCATACAGCTGTGTAAGGTGTATTAAAAAATTAAATCTCCGTATATATTTTGTTAGTCACAGACCCTCTAACAGTATGTATTTGACCGTAATCCAACAAGCAGATATACGGTACTGTATCTGAAGTGTACAGCTGTATACATTTTTAGTGAAACTAACAATCTCCGTATATGTATTTACGGAGTGTCACACACACACGCTGACTCTGTATAGATGTGACTGTAATGCGAACAGCAGATACATACAATACTGTCTGCGAACTGGACAGCTCAATACGGTGTATGGAGAAATGGAAATGTCCATATATGTATTTATGGAGTGTCACACACACGCTGACTCTGTAGATGTGACCATAATGCGAACGGCAGATATACAATACTGTTTGAAAATCGGACACCACTATATGGTGTCTGTAGGGAACATTGTAAATCTCCATCTATTTTTATACGTAGTGACACACGCTGCCTCTGTATAGATTTGGCCATAATCAAACAGCAGATATACAATACTGTTTGAAAAGCGGACAGCTCTATATGGTGTAGGTCTGGAAAAATGGAAAATCTACTCGGTTTGTTTTTCCAGAGTCACACACAGAGAGCTTCACTGTTTGAAAAGCGAACAGCTCTATACAGTGTAGGTCTGGAAAAAAGGAAAATATCCTCGGTTTGATTTTCCAGAGTCACACACAGATAGCTTCACTGTTTGAAAAGCAGACAGCTCTATACGGTGTAGGTCTGTAAAAATGGTAAATCTCCTTGGTTTGTTTTTCCAGAGTCACACACAGATAGCTTCACTGTTTGAAAAGCGGACAGTTCTATACGGTGTAGGTCTGGAAAAATGGAAAATCTCCTCGGTTTGTTTTTCCAGAGTCACACACAGATAGCTTCACTGTTTGAAAAGCAGACAGCTCTATACGGTGTAGGTATGGAAAATCACCTCAGTTTGTTTTGCCAGAGACACACACAGATAGCTTCACTGTTTGAAAAGCGGACAGCTCTATACGGTGTAGGTCTGGAAAAATGGAAAATCTCCTCGGTTTGTTTTTCCAGAGTCACAAACAGATAGCTTGTATTTATCCGTGATGCCAGCCGGTACATGGTAGTGTGTGAGGAGCGTACCCCGCTATACGGTGTGAAAAAATGAATGCTCGGTGACTGAGCAGAACAAAATAATAAAAGTTGCAGTGCTTTGAAAAAAGCAGTTTGAACAGCAGTGTGCACACACCAATGCAACAAAAATCCTCCCATTTCACTGCACACTAACTGTACAGTGAAAAGCGCTAGCAGCAGAAGCTATTTTTCTTTTCTTCTTCCCTGCCTAATGCTCTTCCTATTCAGAATCAGCAGCAGCACCTCTCCCTATTCTAATATCGGCAGAAGTAAGATGGCGGTCGGCGGTCACGGCCATTTATATGCACTGTGACGCCACACAAAGCCAGCCATTCACTTGCATGCCCTTCTCTAACATGGTGGGGGCCGCTGCTGACGTAATCGTGTTGCCCACACTAAGCGTCCTTGATGATTGGCAGAGAAAAGGTGCTGGAAGCATTATTTGAAACGCCACTTTGGTGCTCAAGTCGGCGACCTCATGGCCGACCTCACGCTATGGTCGGGTTTCGATTGGCGAAACCCGACTTTAGCAAAAGTCGGCGGATTCTGAATTTGGCCGACCCGTTTCGCTCAACTCTACTTGTAACCACAATACACAAGTCCTTCTCCTGTTCTGTGGTTCCACTTTTACTCCCATTTCATGTATATACAGCAATAGATAACTCCCTCCCAGGTGCATTACTCTACATGTATGTACATTAAATCTCATTTGCCAAGTGTTTGCCCATTCAGTCATCTTATTCGGATCATTTTGCAAGATTGTAATATCATGGTCAGGTTTTATTATCCGACATAGTTTTGTGTCATCATCAAAGACTGACAGTTTACTCTCAATCCCATCCAAAGAGTAATTAATAAATAAGCTAAAAAGAATTGGTCCTTGCACAGATCCCTGCGGTACCCCGCTGCTGACTATATCCCACTTAGAAAACTATTTATGATAATTCTTTGTTTCATGTCATTTAGCCAATTCCTTACCCATCTGCATACAGTTTCCCACAGTCCTTGATTCTGTAACTTCAGTATAAGGATGTTAAGTGGAACTGTATCAAATGGCTTTGCAAAGTCAAGATAAATAATATCAACTGTATTACCAACATCCAGATTTGCACTTACCTCCTCATAGAAACCCAGCAGGTTAGTTAGACAGTTAGCCACAACTTATTCTTCATTAATCCATATTGGTTGTCAGTTATTATATTATCTACAATATATTTCTGCAGGTCATCTCTTACTGTATAATGCTCTCTAAAATTTTCCACTATACTGATGTCAGGCTTATTGGATGGTAGTTGCCTGGATCCACCATCTTACCTTTCTTAAATATAGGTACCACGTCAGCCATTCTCCAATCCCATGGCACCAACCCTTTTAGAAGAGAGTCTAAGAATATGAGATACAATGGTCTATCAATTGCACTGCGCAACAAATTTCAGGGAAGTTCTTGTCCCCTGAGAAAATTTTATTGTATCTTATAGATTTTGATATGCTGAACATGAATATGTGCTCCAAAAGTCTGTATCACATAAGGTTTTTAACCCCTTCATGACCGGAGCTGTTTTCAAGTTTTCGTTTTCGTTTTTCGTTCTCCTTCTTTCCAGAGCCATAACTTTTTTATTTTTCCATCAATATGGCTACATAAGGGCTTATTTTTTGCAGAATGAGTTGTACTTTTGAACGACACCATTGGTTTTACCATGTCTTGTACTAGAAAATGGTAAAAAAATTCCAAGTGCGGTGAAATTGCAAAAATAGTGCAATCCCACACTTGTTTTTTGTTTGCCTTTTTTGCTTGGTTCAATAAATGCTAAAACTGACCTGCCATTATGATTCTCCAGATCATTATGAGTTCATAGACACAAAACATGTTTAGGTTCTCTTTTATCTAAGTGGTGAAAAAAAAATAAAAAATTTGCTTTAAAAAAAAATTGCGCAATTTTCCGAGACCCGTAGCGTCTCCATTTTTCGTGATCTCGGGTTGGGTATGGGCTTATTTTTTGCATGCCGAGCTGTCTTTTTTAATGATACCACTTTTGTGCAGATATGTTCTTTTGATTGCCCATTATTGCATTTTAATCCGAGAGCATCAAACAAACCAAGACGTCACTACAAAAGGTTAAACTGTCGACATGGTTGAAAAATTGATTAAGGTCTTCTTGATGACCGCGAAAAACAGAAACTCTTGTTCCTGGTAATAATAGATTCCGTTCTTGTAGCCTTGATCCCAATAATTCTGCCTGCCTCTTTGACAATTTCAAATTTCTGACCAAGTCACTCAGATCAGCTTGACTGAACAGATGTGGATTAGATGTAGAAGGGTCAAAGTCTGGGTCTACAGCAGTTTCATTTTCTGCTGACATTGTTAGTTCATCTTCATCATCATCCATTGTCCATACTTTGGGCGGTTTTGGAACTCGAAGACTTTCATCGTGTGGCACTGGTCTTACGGCTGAAGGAAGATTAGGATATTCTATTGATTTCATGTTCTTTGCTGAATATCCTGTTACGTTTGTAAGGAAGAAGTAGCAATCTGTTTCCAGATCTCTCTGCTCTCCCCATGTCATTGGGACAGAGAGCAGCATTGAAGGTTGTGATCCATTCAGCCATGCTCTAAGTATGTCAGTATTGTCATTTGATTCCTCCCCTGCCCAGGAGATGTGGTATGCTCTGTACACGGTCAGCTGAATGATTCACTGCACCTGCGCGGAATTCGCATAAGTGCTTGCATAAGTGTAGATCAGCGATTTATGTTATTTCAGTGGAAAATTCAAAATATACTGTTTCAGAAAAAGTTCATATATGAGTTTTTAGAATTATAACAGAATATTATAATGTTTCGGATCATTTCTCAAAAACCTTACATGATAGGAAAAATCTGAAATAATTTCTGAAATCAGCATGAAAAAATCTATCAGGAACACTCAAAATTTTTCGAGGGAAAAAACCTTGGTAACACAGTGTTATTGAGCTCAATTCCTTCAGTATCCGTGGATGAATGCCATCTGAGCCGGATGATTTTTCAATGTTTAAAAAGCTCAGACATAGATGTACTTCTTTTTGTATTAAACTAGTTACATCAGATAGTGAACTTTGATTTTTGCCTTGTTTATTGATCTCTGTAACAGACAGTTCATTGGTAAACAAGGATGAAAACTGCCTGCTTAATATCTAAGCCTTTTCTTTGTCCTGTATAATTATCTTGTTATTATCCTTTTTTAAGGTTCAGATACCATCTGTTTTTTTCTTTTTGGCATTGATGTTCTATATACTATATATTTTGGGGATATATTGTAATGTCGTTGGCAATTTGTTTCTCTGTAGATAACTTGGCTTGCTTGATTTCTTTTTTACATTTCTTATTTAAATCTTTATACTCCTGAAATGCTATTTCAATATTCTCGTATTTCAAGAGTTTTTGAATGCTCTATGTTTTTGTCTTATTAAACTTTGCTCTTATTTATCCATAATGGTTTCATTTGATTCCTTGACATTTTCTTACCGGAGGGTATACATGTTACGTGGGATCCTAGTAGTATTTTCTTAAAAATGCGCCATTTATGTTCGATATCCCCAGTTACCATGACATGGTCCCAGTCTATATGATTAAGCTCTTCCCTTAATTTGTTGAAATCAGCTTTCCTAAAGTTCAAAGTTTTGAGATTTCTACTTTTGAATGTTTAATTGAAAATTACATTGAAACTTACCATATTATGGTCACTGCATCCCAAACGCTCCCTGACCTATAGATCTGAAATTCTATCTGGTCTAATTGATAGAACCAGTTCCAGCAGATTACCTCCCCTGGTTGGTTCATCTACCAGCTGAGAGAGGTAACTGTCCTGAAATATGAATTAGAACTTGTAGCTGATAGTTAGAATTCCCTATTATAAGACCCCTATTACTGTTTGCTGCCTTTGTTGCAGGATTTCATCCTCTATCTGTTCAGCTATATTTGGAGGTTTGTAACGAACTCCAATTAGCAGCTTTCCCTTATTGCCATCCCCATGTACATTTACCCATAGTGACTCTAGATTACTTTAACTCTCCCCATTGTCTTCATTGAGCACAGTTTTTAATTTGCATCTTAGGAAGATGTACACCCCTACTCTTTTTGTATCTTTCCCGTCCTTTCTAAATGTAGCGTAACGCTCTACGTTTGTTATCCCGTCATGGCTTTCATAAAATCAGGTTTCCATAATGCCCACCACATCATATTCTGTGATCAACATAAGAGTCTCCAGTTGATTCATTTTGTTTGCGAGACTTCTTACATTTGCCAGCAAACATTTATTTAATATTATTAGCACATTTGTTACTCCTACTCGGCTCCCTGCTTTCCTTGCATAACCCAGCCTGCCGATATCCTCATTAATCCCTATTACCTCACTCTGTTGTCTCTATAATTCCTTTTATTAGCACAACTACCCTCACTCCGCCTAGCTCATAGATTAAAAGCCCCTCTATCCATCTTAGCTTTCATTCCCCAAACACAGCTGCACCCTCCAAATCGAGGTGCAACCCATCCCTACCATAAAGCCTGTAGCCAACAGAGAAGTTTGTCCAGTTGTTCAGGAACCCAAACTCTTCCTTCCTGCACCAATTTCTAAGCCACTTATTTATCTATCTAAGCTCTCGCTGTCTTTCCAATGATGTTCGTGGCACTGGCAATATTTCTGAAAACAACACCTTGGGGGTCCTGGCCCTCAGCTTACACCTTGGGGGTCCTGGCCCTCAGCTTCTCTCCTAGTTATCCTGTAATCATTCTTAAGAACACTCCACCTCCCTCTAGCTTTGTCATTGGTACTGATGTCTGATGTGTACCATGAACGCTGGGTATTCTCCAGCCCCACCTAGCAATCAGTCTATCTGATTGGCAATATGTTGAACCCGAGCATCTGGCAGACAACACACTGTAAAGGCCCCGTCACACACAGCGATCTCCCTAGCGAGATCGCTGATTTTGTGACACCACAGCGATCTCGCAAGCGAGATCGCTGTGTGTGACGGGGATCAGCGACCGGCTCCCCCACTGGGTATCGCTGATCGTGCTCAATCGGCCTGGGCCATTTTTTGATTGCTGGTCTCCCCCTGGCCAGCACGCATCGCTGTGTGTGGCAGCGGGAGCCAACGATCAGCGAGGCTCCCAGTGCTCTAAGCAGGCACTGGGAGCTGTTCTCTAAGGTAAATATCGGGTTACTAAGCGGCGCGCATCACTTAGTTGCACGATGTGTACCTTAGAAACCTGCGTGCTGGCAGCTCCCGGCGTGAGCACCCAGGTTTCTAAGGTACACATCGGGTGCTAAGTGACGCGTGATGCTTAGTATCCCGATATTTACCTTAGAGACCAGCGTCCTCGCTGGTGCTGATCGCTGGTGAAGCTGCCTGTTTGGCAGCTCACCAGCGATCATGTAGCGATGCACCAGCAATCCTGACAAGGTCGTATCATTGTCGGGATTGCTGGTGCATCTTTGTGTGTGACGGGGCCTTTAGGCATTCGCGGTCTCGGCTGCAGATTCTCTTGTCAGCCTAATTATAGAGTCCCCTACCACCAAAATGTGTCTGGCCTTTGCTGCACTCCTATTTCCCTCCTTCCTACAGCAGTCTTTTTCCTGGTTGCTAGGAGCAATGTCCTGCTGTAGTGATCCCAGTTCTGGGCTTGCATTTCTATTAGCCTCCAAACAGTCATATTTACTAGGTTGTGCCAGATCAGGACAGGGATTCCTGGCACTTTTCTTCCTACCCCTACCTCTTCTTGTAACTTTTACCCAGCTACATACTTCTCTGCCCTGATCTACCCCAGCTCCATTCTCCTCCATATCACTGAGCCCAGCCAACGCAAGCTCAGTGAGCTCTAAACCCCTCTCCAGGTTTGCAATGCTCCCGAGGGTTGCAAGCTGCACATTTAGATCCATTACCTGGGCTTTCAAACATGTAACTCGCTGACATCGAGTGCAGACATATTCACCCTCACACAGCTTTTCAAGCCATGCATACATCTCACAAGATGCATTGTCCATAGAGCACATATTAAATGGAGATAAACCGTACAGATAAAAGCTGAAAAAACAATAGGAAGCTAGTAAGGAGAACACCAAACTATGCTCTTGTGTTAAACTTTGATATTGTGTTTAACTATGCACTTATCTGCAGCCCTGGACTGAAAGGCAACCCTCTCTCTGCTAGCATCTCTCGCTTAGAATATCTGGAACTTGTAGTGCACCCAACAGCACAGTACCGGTATTTCTGTTAGTAGGTTCTGGAATAAACTTTTACCTCACAGATACCTGATCACATGGACCAATGACAGGCTTCACCCTTTTTTTTTCTTTAAACAAGAATTAACCCACCCTCACACGAACATAAAAACACAGATAATTCCCCAACAATTCTAATTACAAGTGGAATTAAATTATACTCCAATTTTACAAAAATCTGTGGGCATCAAAAAGTGGATTTTTCATAATTCCCTTCCGTGAGGATTGTGTAAAATAACGGTCACTGGCTGTCATTTTTGTGAATCATATAGGGCCATCAAAATGGTAAAAAAATGTAAAAATCCTTAAACTAACCTGTCTGTCCCCTCCCTACTTATTGTCATCTGTCTGGACCTCACCACATTCATTGATCCCCTGCTACTCGTGTTAGAATCCCAGATTTCTGGATTGTCTGCAACCAGGAGGAGGGTTCTGTGCATGCATGCCAAAGTAACAACATGCACTGTGAACTTCCATGACTTGAGCAGTGCCCTCCCGAGCCTCATGAATGCCAGAATGTGCCGTATGAGCATGAAAGGCCATAAAATTCCAGATTAAGTGGCGAGAGATCAGAAAATGTGATGAGGACAGAACAGATGGTGTTGAGTAGTGGAGACACCGTATAAGTATGCGGTAAGATGAGCATAAGGACTTTTTTTTATTTTTTTAACATATTATGCTTATTTTGCTCTTGAACTGGACAGATCTTTGAGCATAAAAAAGGACATTAAATTTGCAAATTTCCCATGAAAACTCATGAACAGGTGAATTTGAATTTTCCTCCATCGACTCATCCCTTATTACAAGTAGTGATGAGTGAATCTGCAGAAATTTTATTTTGGCGGTTCACACGAATTTGGCAAGGAAAAACATATGCTCATCTCTAATTGCAGTGGCTCAGTTCAGACAAGACTACAGTACCTGCAGTCTACTCTAAGTATGTGGGAAATAGATGGCACAACAGAGCATATTATCAATGCTACCTAAAGTAACCCTATCCAGTGCAATACAAATAATAAAAATAAATGATTAAAGATAAATACAGCAGATAGAGTAAGCAAATGAAAACACCAAAAATTTGACTTGTTTTTTCACAATTGAAAGCATAAAAACTATTAATAAAATGATACCAGCGGTAAAGAAATCCATCTTTTTGTTCTTGTGTAATCAGTGTTAGAAATTTTCCGCAAATGAGATTGGGACTGAATGCAGAATTTTATCTTCCTGCTCTAAGCCAGAGAAACCAAGAAAAGACCTGTCCACAGGCCGCCCCACAGCACAAACAGTCTGTCTCTGTGATAAGGAATATGTTTGTGCTTTAGGGCGTGTGGGCAGGTCTTTCATTGGTTTCTTTTTCATAGAAAAGGAAGGTAAGATTCTGCCTACAGTCCCTCCCCGAAGTACAAGACTCTCATTAGCTGACAACTTCTAACACTGAGTACACAAGAACCACAGGACTGATTTCTTTACACCAGGTATCATTTTAATCAGATTCACAACACCAACCTGACAGTGACTGTAGTTTACTCAGCAAAATCCTACTGACATGTTTTTATTAAGTTTATATTTATTTAGTTTTCATTTTAATATGAATGATAATTATGTATCAGACTGTTTTTTATTGAAATGCATTATAGTCTGTGCATATAAGATGCAGGAAATAGTTAGCTGTTTAACTAGCTATGTTAGACACAGGATAGTACTGTTTATCTGTGCTTAACGATATTAACAATGATTTATGTGATTATTTTTTGGGCTCAGTATGTTAATAGGGTTTCTTTAAAGGTGATGTACACTCCCAAGGATATTTTTCACAAGTCTTGCAGCTTGATAAATCCTAATAGTATGCTATGATTCAGCAACTCTTGCCCATTCCAAAGATCGCCACAAGGCCAAAAATTGCAGAGTTTCAATCGTATATCAATAAAATCTTTTAAATGAAGTGCCTGAGACTGTAGTCAGTACATTTGCAAATAATGCACTTGCAGTCACGTGTTGACAATTTTCAGAGGAGCAGAATTCTATAGATGTATACATTACACAGAGGTGAGATTTGAAAAGCTGCACAATTTGCCCAAAATGTCCTCAGGGGTGGACAAGCTATTTAAGCTAACCCTAGTGACTTATAAGTCTTCACAAGACACAATTACTATGGCCAGTTTACTTTAGACCATTTCCCTCTGATTTTACTATAATGGCTAACTAATCTGACAGGAGATGCATTGCTGATTTTAACCCTGAATACAATGAAGCTTGGTACTAGCGATTATCATTTATCATGAAACATATTTCATATTTTATCCAATACTTCCAGGCACTTAAAATGGCTCATGCTGGAATTTCACTCTCTGAATTAGAAGCATCTGTTGCATCTCCATTTACTTCCAAAATTCCAAATATTGAATGTGTTCCATTGCTCATCAAGTAAGTTTTGCATTAATCTGGAGCATACTTCTACAATTAAAGGTGCATCATACCTGATTGCTTTAAAATATGTTATTTTTTCCTAAACAGTTGTGATATTTTTTGACTGGAATTTGTTTCAGTGTGAATCACCACTGATTTAGTCAATGTGATTTGTTTCCTAATGATATTGCAGTAGATCATTATGTGATTGGTATAGACTACCATAAGTTTTGTTCATGTGATATGTTTGATATTAATATTGTGGTTCAGCCTCATGTACACAATCCTTTAACTGAATTTCTCTAATGCTATTTTTGTATAAATTATTAACTGTTTGCTGACTGTGGAATAACTTTTCTATTACAAATATTATTGTGTTATAGTAACTTACGTGAATAATTACCTTTTAAAAATAATTAAAATATTGTGTTTCTATGCAGGGAAGGTCGGAATACTCTTGTTACAACATTCTCCCTCTTCAAATTCTTGACCATGTTTCAATTCATTGGAATAGTTTGCATATTATTTCTTTTTTGGGTATGACTTTCCTTTCCACCTTTGTCCAAAATGGATGTGTTGAAAAGCTGTGTTCATTCTTGACTCCAGAACTAAAATCACCAGGATTTTCATTAATGTTTATAATGTTGTAATATACAAACCACTGACGTATTTGAATTGCCTAATTTGCCATTCGTGCACAGAGATCTGGTAGAATGATGAGTTTCAGAATAGTAAGAAAAGGGCCCAGCATCAATACTAATAACTCGATATTTAGGTATAATTCCATAAGATATATGGTTTTGTATTTTTGGGTTTATGCCTTTAGCAAAGGGAATGGTTGCCTAAAATACTTAAGGATCAATTATTACATATGTACATTTGAGAACACTGAATTGATTGTGTATCGAATCGAATTTGAGTAGAAATCAGCAGGTTCAATTGAATTTGAATATTTGAATAATGTGCAATTCTCTTTAAAATGGCTTTCCCCATTTTTCTATTTGTAGATTGAATCAGTCACAGACTGCTGCACAGACTCCTCCAACATCTCTCTCTCACCTCTCAATCCCCTCTTATTCATTCTTACTGAACGACTTATAAGAATTAGGTAACACAGTTCAACGTGCTCATTACACACCAATCCACACTAACTTCTTTCTTCTTGTCAATATCTTCTCATTCTCCTTTATTCTGAGCATGTTATTCTCAATATTGTTCCTCTTTCAGCTAGTTTTAAATGATATTAAAAGTCTACCATTTTACGTGATAAGTACGGTGAACATACATAAGATTCACATGTCTATAAGGACATGACTACCACACATGGTCAAGCTCTAGAAATGTGCCTGTCTATCTCTTTCACATTGCCATTACAACTTTCTGAGGTCACTTAAACACATTAAAAAAGCATCATACACTACTAGGAAATCTCACATTGTTAGCCTCATAATTTAGGCAAAACTAAATTACCTGCAATTTTTGACAAATTTATTAAATTTTTTGGGAAAAATTTGCAGAATCTGACATATTCGAATTGTCAAAGGATTTTGATCATCCCTATCTATAAACATAATCATCTTATTCTGTCTGTCTGTAACCGAAATCCCGCATCGCCGACTGGTCGCGGCCACCAGGCCTCGACCAATCAGCGACAGGAGCAGTGCACAGGCGCAGTCCGGAATTCGAAGGACGCATGCCACCACTACTGTCGGGAGATCAGTGGCACCTCCGGCCACATGCACATCAGCGGCTATGCAGCCGGGAGATGACCAGCGCTAGCCGGTAACCAGGGTCCGGAGGAGAGGAGACTCCTCCGGACCCTGGGTACCATCAACCTGTAAAAAATAGAATTAAAGTAAAAGAGTGATATACTCACCTTCTGACGGTCTCCGTACTCTTTCTCTCCTCTCCACGCTCCCGACATCTTCCGTTCCCAGTAATGCTTTGTACCAAAGACCGCTGATGACATCGCGCTCTCGCAAGAGTGACATCAGCAGCGTTCTTTGGCGCAAAGCATTGCTGGGAATGGAGAGGAGGGACAAAGTCCGGGGGCCGTCAGAAGGTGATATGTAAAAAATAGAATTAAACTAAAAAATAGTGATATATTCACCATCCGACGGCCCCCGGACTTTTTTTCTCCTCTCGCCACGCGCCCGGCACCTTGTGATCCCAGTAATGCTTTGCGTGAAACACCGCTGATGACGTCACGCTCTCGCGAGAGTGACGTCATCTCCCATCCTTCGCGCTAAGCATTACTGGGACCAGAAGATGTCGGGAGCGTGGTGAGAGGAGAAAAGAGTCCGGGGGCCGTCGGAAGGTGAGTATATCACTTTTTTTTTATTTTAATCTCCTGTTGGCCATATTCTAGAGTACCCATTGCTTTAGAATTGGGCCAACATCTAGTTATACATAAATGTGTTTAAATATATAATGTGAGTATGAACTTTATATTAACTTAATTTAGTAGATTATATTTTTTGGTAGTTAATTTGCTTCATCCTTAAAGGGGTTCTCCACTTTACCCTATTAGGGAAGTTTTCATTACAAACTGACTAGTACTTCTGTCCATACAATGGCTGCCGGTGGAGGAGTATGTGATCAGACCTGTCCATCATCCTCCTCAAATCGGAAAAACATCTCACATGGCAAAAGCTGTTTATCTATTGGATAATATTGCTAGACTGGTATGGTCACATACTTGTCTAGCAGCATAGCAGCCATTTTATGGACAAGAGTGTTAGTCAATTTGTGATGAAAACTGCATTAACAGGAGAAAATGATCATCCCTTTATCCGCTTCCCGACCGCCCACAGTAGATAAACGTTGGCGCTTGCTGGGCTTTGTGCAGCGCCGACGTTTATCTACTGTCAGCGGTTTTGTGCCCCCCGGGACCCCCACATACCTTATAACACGGGGATCCCGGTGCACAATGCATGCTGGGACCCCCGACGTCATCGAGACCTGATTGGTTCAGGTCCTGATGACGACAGCATCACAGCAGCCAATGAGAGCGCTCGCTGGGAAAGCTGCTTGTTTCCCGGCGATCTCACTCATTGTAATGCGACTTCTCCTCTGATCTCACACTGACAGATGATCAGAGGTGAAGCAGCGTTACTGTGTGACTAGATCGCTGCCAGGCACAGCTGATCGCTGCCTGGCACAGACCTCATTAACTTTCCATAAGATTTGGAGCCTCGCTAGATCAGCAAATCATATAAAATATAAGAGAGTTTAATATCATGAAAATACCTCTCTGAGAATTACAAAATCATATTACATATTCTACTTTTATTGGGTGTTTAATAATTCTGATCTTGAAAATGAATCGTATGCTCATTATAGCTAACAAATAATATAATGAAATGTCATAAAGCCAAAGATTCAGTGCTGTTTCCATCTTGAAATACGTTGTCCTGTCCATCAGACTTACCGCTTACAATTAACTATGTCACTGCTCTAAGCTGAATTATACGCACTGGATGTCTCTATAATTTCCCAATTAATTTTACAGAAAGCCTTTCACTTGACTTTATTTATGATCTTCCACACCTGTGTGCCAGGCAACGATCTTGTCACACAGTAACGCTGCTTCTCCTCTGATCATCTGTCAGTGTGAGATCAGAGGAGAAGTCACGTTACTATGTGCCAGGCAGCGATCTTGTCACATAGTAACGCTGCTTCTCCTCTGATCATCTGTCAGTGTGAGATCAGAGGAGAAGTGGCGTTACTATGAGTCAGATCGCAGGGCAGCGATCTTGTCACAAAAAGAAAAAAAAAGTAAAGAAAAAAAAGCAGGTACGCAGGTTAGGGCTAGGGATAAGGCTAGGGTTAGGGCTAGGGCTAGGGTTAGGGCTAGGGTTAGGGCTAGGGCTAGGATTAGGGTTATGGGTGTGTTGGTGTTAGGTTTGTGGTTAGGGTTATGGTTAGGGCTGAGATTAGGGTTAGGGGCGTGTTGGGGTTAGGGTAGTAATTAGAATTGGGGTTTACACTGTTTAGGTACATCAGGGGCTCTGTAAACGCAACATGACGCCCGCAGACCATTCCATCAAAGTCTGCATTTCAGAAAGTCACTACTTCCTTTCCGAGCCCCACCGTGTGCCCATACAGTAGTTTTCTCCCACATATGGGGTACTAGCGTACTCAGGACAAATTGGACAATAAGTCTTAGCATCCAATTTCTCCTGTTACACTTGTGAAAATAAAAATTGGGGGCTAAAAGTTAATTTTTGTGGAAAAAAATTATTTTTTTATTTTCACGGCTCTACATTCTAAACTTTAATGAAACACTTGGGGGTTCAAAGTGCTCACCACACATATAGATAAGTTCCTTGGGGGGTCTAGTTTCCAAATTGGGGTCACTTGTGGGGGGTTTCCACTGCTTAGGTACATCAGGGGCTCTGCAAACGCGACATGACACCGGCAGACCATTCCATCAAAGTCTGCATTCCAGAACATCACTACTTCTCTTCCGAGCCCCACCGTGTGCCCAAACAGTAGTTTTCTTCCACATATCGGGTACCAGTGTACTCAGAACAAATTGGACAACAACTTTTGGGGTCCAATTTCTCCTGTTACCTTTGTGAAAATAAAAAATTGGGGGCTAAAAGATCATTTTGTGGAAAAAAAAATGATTTTTTATTTTCATGGCTCTACGTTACAAACTTCTGTGAAGCACTTGGGGGTTCAAAGTGTTCACGACACATCTAGGTAAGTTCTTTAAGGGGTCTAGTTTCCAAAATGAGGTCACTTGTGGGGGGTTTCCACTGTTTAGGTACATCAGGGGCTCTCCAAATGCGACATGGCATCCGATCTCAATTCCAGCCAATTCTGCATTGAAAAAGTCAAATGGCACTCCTTCCGTTCTGAGCTCTGCCGTGTGCTCAAACAGTGGTTCAGCCCCACATACGGGGTATCAACGTATTCGGGAGAAATTGCACAAAAAATTTTGTGGTTCATTTTCTCTTTTTACACTTGTGAAAATAAAAAAAATGGTTCTGAATTAAAATGTTTGTGAAAAAAAGTTAAATGTTTATTTTTTCCTTCCACATTCCATTCATTCATGTGAAGCACCTGAAGGGTTAATAAACTTCTTGAATGTGGTTTTGAGTACATTGAGAGGTGCAGTTTTTAGAATGGTGTCACTTTTGGGTATTTTCTGTCATATTGACCCCCCCAAATTCACTTCAAATGTGAGGTGGTCCCTAAAAAAAAGGTGTTGTAAATTTTGCTGTAAAAATGAGAAATCGCTGGTCAACTTTTAATCCTTATAACTTCCTAAAAAAAATTATGTTTCCAAAATTGTGCAGATGTAAAGTAGACATGTGGGAAATGTTATTTATTAACTATTTTGTGCGATATCACTCTCTGATTTAAGGGCATAAAAATTAAAAGTTTCAAAATTGCAAAACTTTCTAAATTTTCGCCAAATTTTGATTTTTTTTTTAACAAATAAGCGCAGTTCATATCTAAGAAATGTTACCACCATCATGAAGTACAATATGTCACGAGAAAACAATGTCAGAATCAGCAGAGTTATTACCTCATAAATTTACACTGGTCAGAATTAAAAAAATTGGCCCGGTCACGAAGGCAAAAACAGGCTCGGGTGCGAAGGGATTAAAGATTGACAAAACTTAATTATTTATTATTTTAATTCTGTACTTTGGAAATTTTCCGTACTTTGAAAAAAATTGTAATACAGTCTAAGAGTATCTGTCAGCAGGTTTGCAGGTTTTGAAAAAAATGGAAGACATACAAGACCACTGATAATCTCCCTCGATCTGGTGCTCCACGCAAAATCCCACCCCGTGGGGTCAGAATGATCACAAGAATGGTGAGCAAAAATCCCAGAACCACGCGGGGGGACCTAGTGAATGAACTGCAGAGAGCTGGGACCAATGTAACAAGGCCTACCATAAGTAACACACTACGCCACCATGGACTCAGATCCTGCAGTGCCAGACGTGTCCCACTGCTTAAGCCTGTACATGTCCGGGCCCATCTGAAGTTTGCTAGAGAGCATTTGGATGATCCAGAGGAGTTTTGGGAGAATGTCCTATGGTCTGATGAAACCAAACTGGAACTGTTTGGTAGAAACACAACTTGTCGTGTTTGGAGGAAAAAGAATACTGAGTTGCATCCATCAAACACCATACCTACTGTAAAGCATGGTGGTGGAAACATCATGCTTTGGGGCTGTTTCTCTGCAAAGCGGCCAGGACGACTGATCCGGGTACATGAAAGAATGAATGGGGCCATGTATCGTGAGATTTTGAGTGCAAACCTCCTTCCATCAGCAAGGGCATTGAAGATGAAACGTGGCTGGGTCTTTCAACATGACAATGATCCAAAGCACACCGCCAGGGCAACGAAGGAGTGGCTTCGTAAGAAGCATTTCAAGGTCCTGGAGTGGCCTAGCCAGTCTCCAGATCTCAACCCTATAGAAAACCTTTGGAGGGAGTTGAAAGTCCGTGTTGCCAAGCGAAAAGCCAAAAACATCACTGCTCTAGAGGAGATCTGCATGGAGGAATGGGCCAACATACCAACAACAGTGTGTGGCAACCTTGTGAAGACTTACAGAAAACGTTTGACCTCTGTCATTGCCAACAAAGGATATATCACAAAGTATTGAGATGAAATTTTGTTTCAGACCAAATACTTATTTTCCACCATAATATGCAAATAAAATGAAAAAAAAAACAAACAATGTGATTTTCTGGATTTTTTTTTCTCAGTTTGTCTCCCATAGTTGAGGTCTACCTATGATGTAAATTACAGACGCCTCTCATCTTTTTAAGTGGTGGAACTTGCACTATTGCTGACTGACTAAATACTTTTTTTCCCCACTGTATGTAATCTGACAGCAGCATGAACTAAGGATAGAGAGACCCTGATTTCTTTGTAATAGTTATGGTCACAATTGGCCTCCATAGATTCTGGCAATTGTATTATTAGGGATGAATCAGAGAGCATTATTGAATACATGACACTCTTTCAGTCACAGAAGGATGATGCATGCAAAAAAGGAAGCACACTGTAGCACCATAACATGCAAATATGAAAAATGAATTGCATTAGTCTTAGTGAGGATTGGCATAGACAGGGACCTGGAAAACGAGAAATGCCTTAACGTGGCTTCCAGGTACACATAACTTGGCCATTTTATGCGCTAAGCTTTCTCAATTTTTCATATTTCTAATGCAGTAATGCAATTCATTTTTCATATTTGCATGTTATGGCGCTACAGTGTGCTTATTTTTTGCTTGAATGTATATGAGTTGGTGACTCTAGGTTAAGCACCTGTTCACACAATGTTTATGCTTGGATGTGACGGTCAGTTTTTGAAATTTACAGAAGGTTGATGCGACACCATCTAATAAAGACAGGATTCTGCACAGGATAATTTTTGGTCCTTTTAATTTATTATATACATACATACATATAATATGTATATGTAAAAAAAACATGAAAAGTCTGCTAATGTGCTGTGGTGGTATTACATGGGCTGTTGGTACTACCAAGTTACGATCTGTTTCTTCAAAAATTCAGTCTACTGTAATATTTGATAGTTTTACAGTAATTGCTCTTGGTTCTGTTGCAAGTTTTTCTAATGAATACTGAATGTATCATAATGAAGAAATTAAGCAAATGACCTTCTTTCCAGAAGATAAATCATCCGCTCTTTCCACTTATGGTATCTGCAATCTATTCCAGCCAAATTTAAAATGAAATTTTCAAATGTCACTTCTTCCTTTCCAAGCATTGCCTTGTGTCCAAGCAGTACTTTTTGACTATTTGTGGGGTATTGTCATGCTCAGAAGAAAATGGATAGCAAACTGTGGGGTCAACTTTTTCATGTTTTCTCTTGCAAAAAGTGAGACACTTGGGGCTAAGGCACCATTTTTGTGAGAAAAAGGAAAATTTTCAATATGATGACCTAATTTTATCAAATTATATGTAGTACATGTACGTTCAACATGCTCACTATACTCATGGATAATATTCTTGAGAGGTCTAGTTTCCAAAATGGAGTCACTTGTTGGGAATTTCTGCTGTTTAGGCACCTTAGGGGCCCTGCAAATGAGACAAGGTGTCCACAATTTTCAGCGAAATTTGTGCTCCAAAATAAAATGGTGCTCTTTCCTTTTCAAGCCCTACTGTTTCTACAAATAGAGGTTTCTGACCACATGTGAAGTATCAGCACACGCAGAAGAAACTTGGTAACAAATTGTGTGATCCATTTTTTCATGTGATTCCTTGTAAAAGTGAAAATATTACCGAAACCTTTTAGAAGAAAAATTACATGTTTTTTTCATTCCATTTTGCATTAATTCCTATGTAACTTGAAGGGTTAAAAAATTTCTTGACAACAGTTTTGAAGTATTTGGGGGTGCAATTTTTAAGATGGTATTACATTTGCTGAGTTTCCAATATATAGGTCCCATAAAGTCCATTTAAATCTGAATGGCTCCCTAAACAAACAGGATTTGTAAATTTCTTGTAATTTAACCCTTCTAAAATCCTAACAAAATAAAATGACATTTGAAAAATGATGAAGATGTAAAGTAGATATATACAAATGTATTTATTAATTATTTTCTACAGCGTGACTAACTGGTTTAAGGATATTAAAATAAAAAATTAGAAAACTGTAAATATTTCAAAATTTTGACCAAAATTCCAATTTTTTCACTAAGCACAAAACATAGCAACCTAAATATACCACTAACATGATATACAATGTGTCACTTAAAAACATTCTCATAATTAGTGGTATTCGTTAAAGCATTTGAGAGTTATTTCCACATGAAGTGACACTGATCTGATTTCAAACATTTGGCATGGTCATTAAGGTCAAAATTGGTTTGGTCAGTAAGAGGTTAATGCAAACACATTCTTACCAATGCATAAATGACTTCAGCATGTGGTTATTTATTAATGAAAAAGCTCTAAACTTTTGACAAGCTGTCCAAAAATTATGCCTTTTTGAGAACAGCATTAGGTGTGCTCTTTGGAATGAAAAAAGCATTGGCTTTCTTTAACAAGCTGAGCACAATTTATTCATACTTCAGGATTTGCAGCAGGTTTACTTTTTGGAGAAGAAGAAATGTTTTTTTTTTATCAAGCCATCCAAAAATTATCTATTTTTTACAGTTAGCGCCTGGCTCGCTATTTGAGAAATTAAGAAGCAATGACTATTTAACCAGTGGACTAAAAAGTATCCCTTTCTATTGGAGCAGAAACAGGTTTTCTATTTTCAAATTTAAGAAGCAATGGCTTCTTAAAAAGCTATGCAAACATTGTCTCTTTCTTGCACTGTTTCAGGTATGTTTTTGCAGTACATGGTAGGGTTCCAAGCAGCATAACAAAGTAGCTATAGAACTTTGCTTTATTCTCTATAGCCTATCACTCACTAGCTCATGTTGACTGCATGTTAAAAACAAAAATCCAAACTTTTCCCACCTTTGAAACTGCAAGAACACTATTGCTCTTATTAACCCCTTTACCCCCAAGGGTGGTTTGACCGTTAATGACCGGGCCAATTTTTACAATTCTAACCACTGTCCCTTTATGAGGTAATAACTCTGGAACGCTTGCATAGATCCTGGTGATTCTAAGTGTTTTCTCATGACATATTGTACTTCACGTTAGTGGTAAAACTTCTTTCATATAACTTGCGTTTATTTGTGAAAAAAATTGGAAATTTGGCGAAAATTTTGAAAATTTCGCAATTTTTCAACTTTGAATTTTTATGCCCTTAAATCACAGAGATATGGCACACAAAAATCTTAATAAGTAACATTTCCACATGTTTACTTTAAATAAGCACAATTTTTGAACCAAAATTTTCTTTTGTTAGGAAGTTATAAGGGTTAAAAATTGACCAGTGATTTCTCATTTTTACATCACCATTTTATTTTTAGGGACCACATCACATTTGAAGGCACTTTGAGGGGTCTATATGATAGAAAATACCCAAAAGTGATACCATTCTTAAAACTGCACCCCTCAGGGTGCTCAAAACCACAATCAAGAACTTTATTAACCCTTCAGGTGCTTTTTTGAATTTAAAAAAAATGAACATTCAACTTTTTTCGCAAAAAAAATTACTTAAGGTCCATTTTTTTTTATTTTACCAAGGGTAACAGGAGAAATTGGACAGCAAAAGTTATTGTGCAATTTTTCCTGAGTACGGTGATACCTGATATGTGGAGGGAACCACTGTTTCGGCACATGACAGAGCTCGAAAGGGAACGAGCGCCGTTTAACTTTTTCAATGCAAAATTGGCTGGCCATGTCACATTTGGAGAGCCCCTGATGTGCCTAAACAGTGGAAACTCCCCACAAGTGACCCCATTTTGGAATCTAGACCCCCTAGGAACTTCTCTAGATGTGTGGTGAGAACTTTGAACCCCCAAGGGCTTCACAGAAGTTAATAACGTACTGCCGTACAATTAAAAGAATCATATTTTTTTCCACAAAAGTGATCTTTTCACCCCCAATTTTTACTTTCCCAAGGGAAACAGGATGCAAATGTTATTGTGCAATTTCTCCTGAGTATACTGATACCTCATATGTGGGGGGTAAACCACTATTTGGGCGCATGGCAGAGCTCGGAAGGGAAGCAGTGCCATTTGACTTTTTTGCCTGGAATTGAGATCGGATGCCATGTTGCATTTGGAGAGCCCCTGATGTGCCTAAGCAGTGGAAACCCCCCACAAGTGGCCCCATTTTGGAATCTAGACCCCCTAGGAACTTCTCTAGATGTGTGGTGAGAACTTTGAACCCCCAAGGGCTTCACAGAAGTTAATAACGTACTGCCGTACAGTTAAAAAAATCATATTTTTTTCCACAAAAGTGATCTTTTCACCCCCAATTTTTATTTTCCCAAGGGAAACAGGATGCAAATGTTATTGTGCAATTTCTCCTGAGTATACTGATACCTCATATGTGGGGGTAAACCACTATTTGGGCGCATGGCAGAGCTCGGAAGGGAAGCAGCGCCATTCGACTTTTTTGCCTGGAATTGAGATCGGATGCCATGTTGCATTTGGAGAGCCCCTGATGTGCCTAAGCAGTGGAAACCCCCCACAAATGACACCATTTTGGAAACTAGACCCCCCAAGAAACTTATCTAGATGTATGGTGAGAACTTTGAACCCCCAAGGGCTTCATAGAAGTTTATAACGTACAGACGTACAATTAAAAAATCATATTTTTTCAACAAAAATGATCTTTTCACCCAATTGTTAATTTCCCAAGGGCAACTGGACCCCAAAAGTTATTGTACAATTTGTCCTGAGTACGCTAATACCCCATATGTGGGAGATAACTACTGTATGGGCACACGTCAGGGCTTGGAAGAGAAGTAGTGACGTTTTGGAATGCAGACTATGATGGAATGGTCTGCTGGTGTCATGTTGCCTTTGGAGAGCCCCTGATGTGCCTAAACTGTGGAAACCCCTCACAAGCGACCCCATTTTGGAAACAAGACCCCCCAAGGTACTTATCTATATGTGTGGTGATCACTTTGAACCCCCAAGTGCTTCACACAAGTTGATAGTGCCCGGGCATGAAAATAAAAAAATCATATTTTTTCCACAAACATGAACATTTAGTCCCCAATTTTTTACTGTCCCAAGGGCAACAGGAGGAATTGGACCCCAAAACTTGTAGTCCAATTTGTCCTGAGTACGTGTGGTAAGCGTGTGGTAAGCACTTTGAACCCCCTAGTGCTTCACAGACGTTTATAACGTAGAGCCAAAAAATAAAAAAATCATATTTTTTCAACAATGATATTTTTGCCCTCAATTTTTTATGTTCCCAAGGGTAACAGGAGAAATTTGACCCCAAAAGTTGTTGTACAATTTGTCCTGAGTAGGCTAATACCCCATATATGGGGGGAAAACCACTGTTTGGGCGCGTGGCAGAGCTTGGAAGGGAAGGAACACTGTTTGACTTTTTCAATGCAGAGTTGGTTGTAATTGAGATCAGATGCTATATTGTGTTTGGAGAGCACCTAATGTGCCTAAACAGGGGAAACCCCCGAATTCTAACTCCAACCCTAACCCCAACACACCCCTAACCCTAATTTCAGCCCTAACACTAACAGGAAAATGTAAATAAATACAATTTTTTTATATTTTATTATTTTTCCATAACTAAAGTGGTGATAAAGGCGGGTTTGATTTACTATTTGTGGCAGGTTTTTATGCTTGGCTGCTGTCATACACTAAAAGATGCTTTTTATTGTAAAAATAGTTTTTGCATCACCACATTTTGAAAGCTATAATTTTTCCATATTTTGACCTACCGAGTCATCTGAGGTCTTATTTTTTGCAGCATGAGTTGACGTTTTTACTGGTACCATTTTTGGGCACGTGACCATTTTTTATCGCTTTTTATTCCGATTTATGGGATGCAGAATGAACAAAAAACAGCATTTCATGAATTTCTTTTGGGGGGTGCGTTTACACCATTCTACGTGTGGTAAAATTAATAACGTTGTTTTATTCTTCAGGTCAGTATGATTACAGCAATACAGCATTTATGTCTTTTTTTATGTTTTGGCGATTTTATGCAATGAAAACAATTTTATATAAAAAAATTATTATTTTTGCAACGCTTTATTCTGCGAGCTAAAACTTTTTTATCTTTTCACTAATGACGCTGTGTGGTGGCTCAATGATTTGCGGGACAAGATGACGTTTTCAGCGGTACCATGGTTATTTATATCCGTCTTGTTGATCGAGCGTTACTGCACTTTTTGTTCGGCGGTATGATGATAAAGCATTGTTTTCTGCTTTGTTTTTTATTTTTTAAGGGGTTCACGAGAGGGGTTAACTGGTGGGACAGTTTTATAGGGCAGGTCATTACGGACGCAGCAATACTAAATATGTGTACTTTTATTGTTTTTTTTATTTCCAAAAAATGAATTTATTAGGGAATATTTTTTTTTTAAATTTAATTAGCGATTTTTTATAAATTATTTTTACATTTATTTATTTTTCACTCTATTATTTTGTCCCAGGGGGACATTACTGTAATGTGTCAGATCGCTGATCTGACACTTTGCAGTGCAGTGTCAGATCAGCGATCTGACACAGGCACTGCAGCAGGCTTCCTCCGTGCCTGCACTCAGCAGGCAATGAGGAAGCTGCCTCCTTGCAGGGGCCTGAAGGCCCCCATGGCCATCTTGGATCTATTCGCATGGTAATACACGGCGCTGCCGCCGGGACTCAGGAGCGGGGCATGCGGGAGCATAGCAATACATGGAGCTGCATGCTCCGCTCCTGAGTCCCGGCGGCAGCGCCGTGTATTATCATGCGAAACTCGGCCATTTAAATGGCAAGTGTGATCCCGGCCTAATCCCCCGATACACTGTGATCATGTTTGATCGCAGTGTGCCAGGTGTTAATGTGCCAGGGGTAGTCCGTGACTGCCCCTGACACATAGTTCCGGGTGTCAGCTGACACCGGCCACAATCAGCGGTGCCCCCTGGGCGCACCGCTGATTGCTTAGATGCACTCTCCGGTCCCTGGTCATACGGGTCCGGGTACCGTGGATTGGATAGTATGTCTGATGTCAGAAAGGGGTTAATTTTCATCTGGACTACTGCAACTCTTTACACATCGGTCTCCCTCTAACCAAACTTTCTCCTCTCTAATCTGTCCTGAATACAGCAGCCAGTGTCGTATTTCTGTCCAGTCGCTACACTGATGCCTCCATCTTGTGTCAGTGATTGAAATGGTTGCATATTCACTACAGAATACAATACTGTACAAACTTGCCTCTCTCAACCACAAACCTATCCACAGTTCTGCACCACCCTTATATCACATCCCTCATTTCTATCACTCTACACGTGCCCTCCTTTCTGCAACTGATCTAAGACTAACATCCTCAATAATCCGAGCGTTGCACATCCCTCTCCAAGACTTCTCTATTGCTGCACGAGTGTCACGATGACCCGTCCTGTGTGACGTGACCCGCAGGCCGGTAACTAAAACAACAAGACGCGGCACGTGATACTGTCCTGTGTGACACGGCCCGCAGGCCGGTAACTAAAACAACAAGACACAGGGAAAGGGGAAACAGTTACAATGGTGGGCCCCGCAATAGGGAAAGGGGATGTGGAGACCTCCTGCACTCCCCTGAGTCAGTGTCCCTAACGCTCCTAACATTCCCTATGCCGGTTCCGCACCTGGCGCCGATCAGGAACCTGTCACCCTAGCACACCCTACACCTATCCCTTGCTAGGGAGCTGGGTGGCGCAGGCACTGGCCCCCACCGCTGTACTAATACACACTAAGTAAAACACAAACAGGGAAACACCACTTAGCTTTACTCTGTTGCACTTGCTCCTGGCAACAGTGTCAACCACCAGAATCCAGCTCTCCTCCTGAATCGGTGCCACCAAGCTTTGTCACAGCTACAAGGAAATCCCCTGACTCCTTTCACACCAGGGCTAAGACAGTGCTGCAAAGAATGCTCTCCAGGTCCTTCCTCCACCAAGGATGGTTGAAATGAACACTATCACCAACACTGATTGCAACACCTGTGACTCTTTTATAGCAGAGCCAGAGCGATCACACCTGTATTATAATCATGTGCAGTTAACTAAATAAACCAGAGTGCAATGACGCTCACCACCACCGGGGGCAAACTTGGAACAAAGGACACCACAGTGCAATAATCCTAATGGCCACTGGGGGCAAAAACCAGACTTAAGCACATCTTAAGAAAAAAAAGGATACCTGTGCTTTTTATCAGTCCTGATCGAGCATGGATCATGACGAGCATGCTGTAAAAACACATCTCTTTAGACAGGCCTATTACCTCAACTCACTGGCCTAACTCTCCTATGTTCACTCCTTCTAAATGTTAATCATAATCTGCTCCCTTCTACTCATTCTCCATGCACCCAATAGCATATGATAACTGCATTTTGTCAGATACTGGCTGATGACTGGATCATGCAGCTATATATGAAAATACATATTTATTATAATGATGGCTGGACTGTACATAACAAGAACATTCTACCTATTGTGTCCCCCCTATTTCCTTATAGATTAAAAGCTTGCAAGCAGGCCCTCACTCCTCCTGTAACTGTTCAACTATGAGTTACTTTGCACAGCTTTATTGTCTGTAAATGTCCCCGCTTAATTTCAAACTGCTGCGGAATATGTTGGCACAATAGAAATAAAAATATTATTATTATTACTTGTGTACTTTGGGTTGCTGCCGTGCTGCTATATTTAAATTATCTTTATTTTCAGCTTGTGGACACACATTCCGACATTCTCCAGTATATACAGTATATTAGGCTGGGATCACACATGCAAGAAACATGGCCAAGTCCCGCATGTTAATACCCGGCACTGCCACCA
The DNA here is from genome assembly GCF_039654945.1 of Dendrobates tinctorius. NCBI lineage: Eukaryota > Metazoa > Chordata > Amphibia > Anura > Dendrobatidae > Dendrobates > Dendrobates tinctorius. The sequence goes on along the minus strand of NW_027361728.1, from coordinate 2,572,398 downwards.
GCACTCAGGAGCAAAGCGTATGGCTCCATGTATTGCTTTGCTGATCCGAGTGACGGCGGCAGTGCGGGGTATTAACATGCGATACTGGGCCATGTTTCTCGCATGTGTGATCCCGGCCTTACACTTCGTATTTATATGACTACATCACTTTTATGGTAACTGAATGTCAATTAATTCAGTACCACACAATGGTATATAGATTAAAATATATCCTTTATTAACATTACAATCGACATACAAATGAAAAGTGTCAAATGGATAAAAGAGGAACCACAAAGTCCATAGGAAATTCCATAAAAGCCATTAAATCATAGACACACAGAAGTACCCATATCATATCACTGCGCACAATTATTAATGTTTGGGGAGGCAAAAAAACTCAATAAAAATGTAATACTGCTGTTGCCCACCGCAGGCATATATTACCAGCAATAACAAAGTGTACCGCTCCCTCCACAATGATCCTCCTAACAGCGCTAACCTAATGGAATGATTTAAGGGTGTAAGAAAAATGTTCTCTGGTACCTACCAGTGTCTGCTAATCGAGATCCTTGGATGTCCCTCTGCCCCGATGCGCGTTTCGCACTGCTTCTTCCGGTAATTGTTTGTGATTACGTATTTATATACTGAAGACTGCTAAATTGTAGTGGAGTGCAATGTGCACACTGTCACAATCCCCATCATTGGCAGCACTTATGGGTGGTCATATGACCACATGTAAGTGATTTGCTTACAGGAGTCTCAGTATCTTCATTATTTTATTTGCAGTGTGAGTGGGTGGTCATATAACTGCAAATATAGAATTTGTATACTTGGAGTCACATGCTAACTGAATTGTCATCAGCTTCTTTCAGTAGAGCACTGAGAAAAATGAATGAGTTGTTATGTGATCATAAGTATAAGGGAGTGACAGGACTGTAGTCGTGACCTGAATTACTGCTATATTCATGTCCAGTCAAGTCCCCTACAAAAAAATGTACTGTTCTCTTCTGCATACCTGCATCTCCAGGATCAGCTTCCTCTGGGCACTTCCCAGGCGATAATGGTCCCTCTTCAGGACAACACCCAGCAATGGCAACACAGTCAGAATCAACGTTAACACTTTCTTTGAGTTTTTCATACATTACATCCACTGTTGGTACATTGTGACATATGCTTGTTTCCTCATCTTTCCCTTTCTGGCTGTTACTTCTGTGCAGTACACACCCAGACTGGAGCGTCCTAGACTGCTCCTCAGTTCCTTCCTGGCCTAACCTTGCCATGATGACAATTCCTTCTGCCTGTTTCACCCCAGACTCGAAATCATCAGTCACTAGGTTTTGTTGCCTCTAGTAAAGCATCCGGCTCATTAGTACCAAACTCGTCAAAGTCCCAGCTTCCTTCACTTCAGCTGTCCAGCCAACTCCTGCCCTAAAAGCATCGGCCCAGGTGACAAGTCGCCACATCTTTCCGTTTCTGTACTGGCCCCCTGCTGTGACACACAGTGGCCATGGGTAACATGGGCTACAGCGCTTGAACGTTGCGTGACTGCCAAGCTGTCAGGGTCTATAGCCCATGTGGACACTAGGGCACTCTGGCCCCGTCTGACTAACTTCCTATGAGGTCCCCGATTACTACCTGGCAGCTCCTCCTACACTTAAACCCCTTTGAATGTCCTATCAGCTATATCTATAGAGCCCACTAGTATGCACCCATGAGGTGGCCCACAACAGGACTACACTTACCCATGACTATGTAAACTATATACTAAAGTGCCCTCCTCTAATGTCCCCAAAAGGATCCACTAAGTTAACCTAACTGTACATACACAACAAGCACATAATATTATGAAACAGTATAATACAGAAACACAAGACAATATGTTACAACTTTCTACATAATGGTAACACATACATGTGGCAATACCATTAAAGACTAGCGATAATACATATTTCTATGTAGCATTACCACATATATTAATCATAAACATTATAACTTAGCAATATATACACAATAATATAGTAGGGACAATCTGAGGAAGGGAAGCAAGAAAGATATCATATCTGACTACCTTACACAAGTATGCAAATCTCTTATGGAATTATAGACCCATAGAATGTTAGAGTTGGAAGGGACTCCAGAGTCAACATGTTCAACCCACTGCTCAATGAAGGATTCACTAAACCATCTCAGACAGATGTCTATCCAGTCTCTGATCTCCAAGCATTTGGATATGCTCAAATATTTAATTTCTGTCACCTTAGCTGCATGATTTGTGGCTGCTGAATACTTGTGGGGATTTAATAACAAACGCGATTGCTGACAGGTGTCAGCTGATTCTGACAGCTGACTCGCAGCACTAAGTGCCAGGAGTGGTCACGCACCACCCCTATCACTTTAATCTGTGAACTGCTGCGATCGAACGTGATTGTAGCATTCCAGGAGCTGGCAGAGGGCTGGCAGCCCCTCTGCCTTTGGATTGGAGACCCTGTGGCATGACGCGAGGTCCCAATAGTTGTCATGGTGACCCAATGTTTTCAAGGCGACATGCAGGTCACCAAAGGTAGGAAACTTGCTGATCATGCGCAGTGCATGATCAGTAACTTTCTCTGTCAGTGCAGAGCTGACAGTTTATACAGAATGGGGATGCTGCTGCATCCCAATGCTGTACAAGTGATCAGCCTGCAAAAAATGTAGTCCAATAGTGAGACAAAGTAAAAAAGTTAGAAAAAAATAATAACTAACTAATTGAAAAATATGTAAAAAAATAAAAAATAATAAAAAAAATCAAAAGATACTGTATCTATAAATAAACATTTGTATGAAAAAACAATACAAGTACAAATATTTGGTATCGCTTCGTTCGCAATGACCTGACCTATAAAACAGACCCAATAGTTAACCCCTTTAGTGAACATCATAAAAAATAAATAAAAACAAGGCAAAAAACAATGCTTTGTCATCATACCACTGAACAATAAGTAGAATAAAACATAATAAAAGAGAAGGATATAAATAAACATAGTATCACTGAAAACATAATCTTTTCCCTTTACTCCTACTGATTTCAGGGGACATCCCCCCCAACCCGGTCCACCATCCCCTAATCTCAACCCCTACCTTACCTCATATCGAAACCATAATAATCTTTTTAATATTACTTGCACTCCCTTATCTCCATCTTTTAATTGTGCCTTCTGGAATTCACGGTCTGTATGTAACGAGCTTCCTTTCCTGCACAACTACTTTCTGAACAACTCTCTTAATTTGGTGGCTCTCACTGAAACCTGGATTCAGGATTCTGACACTGTCTCTCCTGCTGCCATTTCCTATGGTGGCTTACAATTCTCTCATTCCCCGAGACCCACAAATAGACATGGTGGTGGAGTCGGCATACTCCTGTCCCCACTATCCACTTTCCAGGTCATCCCCCCAGTCCCATCAATCTTATTCCCTTCTTCTGAGGTCCACACCATCAGGCTCTTCCGTCCCCTCTCCCTCAGAGTAGCGGTTATATACCAGCCACCAGGCTCAGCCACCCACTTCCTTGACCACTTTTCAGCCTGGCTGCCGCACTTCAGGTCCTCAGAACTACCAATTGTTATCCTGGGAGACTTCAACATCCCCATTAACAACCCTACTTCCACATCTGCATCCCAGCTTCTATCACTAACCACCTCTCTAGGCCTCTCGCAGCTTTCAACCTCTGAGACACACAAGGATGGTAACGCCCTTGATCTGATCTTTGTCAGGCTCTGTTCAATCTCCCACCTAAATATCTCACAGCTTCCACTCTCTGACCACAACATTCTCTTCTTCACGCTCACAAATTCTCGCCCACCCCAGCTCACTCCTACCTACCACACAGTCAGAAATCTACAAGCCATTAACCCTCAGACACTTTCAGACACCCTACACTCATCACTATCCCCAATCTCCTCTTTTTTCTGTCCTGATCTGGCTGTTCATCACTACAACAACACTCTTAGAAGCACCCTTGACCAAGTAGCTCCCCTCACCCTCAGAACCTCCAAGCACAGAGTAAAACAGCCCTGTCTTACATTGCAAACTCAACTTCTCCAGCGATGCTCTAGGAGTGCTGAATGCCTATGGAAAAAACGCGCACACCAGAAGACTTCATCCACTTCAAATTTGTGTTAAGAACCTATAACACTGCCCTTCACCTCACCAAACAGACCTACATCACCACCCTGATCTTCTCACAAGCCAAAAACCCCAAGAAACTTTTTGATACTTTTCACTCTTCAGGCCAAAAGCACAAGCCCCTATCACAGACATTTGTGCTCATGACCTGGCCTCACACTTTACAGAAAAAATAGATAATATGCTTCAGGAAATCTGCTCCCAACCACCAAGTGCTGTGACTCCTATCCCTTTCTGCATCTCCCCTGGCTCACTTTCCACATTTGATCCCATCACAGAAGAAGTCTCCAGACTCCTCTCTTCCTCTCGTCCGACCACATGTACTACTGACCCCATTCCCTCACATCTCCTCCAGGCTCTCTCTCCAGTCGGCACAACTCACCTAACTGCAATCTTTAATGTCTCCCTCTCCTCAGGCATTTTCCCATCCTCCTTCAAACACGCTATTGTTACTCCATTACTAAAAAAACCCTCTCGTGACCCAGACTGCACAAAAAACTACAGACCAGTCTCCAATCTCCCCTTCATCTCTAAACTTTTGGAGCGCCTAGTTTACTCCCGCCTTACCCATTACCTTTTCACTCACTCCCTCCTAGACCCTTCACAGTCCGGCTTCCGCCCCCTATATTCGACTGAAACTGCACTCATCAAAGTGACCAATGACCTTCTGACAGCAAAACATAACGGTGACCACTCTCTGCTCATTCTTCTTGACCTATCTGCAGCTTTTGACACTGTTGACACCATCTTCTACTCTCTAGGCTCCAGTCACTAGGCATTAAGGACACTGCTCTCTCCTGGTTCTCTTCCTATCTTTCTGACCGCTCCTTCAGTGTTTTGTTCTCTGGCTCCATGTCATCTCCTCTTCCTCTCACTGTCAGAGTACCTCAGGGCTCAGTCCTTGGCCCCCTTCTCTTCTCTCTCTACACGGCCCCAATTGGACAGACCATCAGCAGATTTGACTTTCAGTACCATCTTTATGCTGATGACACACAACTATATACGTCATTCCCCGACCTTACCCCCGCTGTACTAAAGAACTCCATTGACTGTCTATCCGCAGTCTCCAACATCATGTCCACTCTCTATCTGAAACTCAACCTCTCCAAAACTGAACTTCTTCTGCTCCCGCCGTCTACTAACTTCCCTAAATCTGACATTTCCCTCTCCATGGGTGGCACCACAATAACACCCCGGCAGCAGGCGCGCTGTCTGGGTGTTATGCTTGACACCAATTTCTCCTTCACATCCCTTAAACAATCTCTTCCCGCTCATGCCGCTTACATCTAAAGAACATCTCTAGAATCCGCCTGTTTCTCACCATGGAAACAACAAAAACCCTCACTGTAGCATTGATCCACTCCTACCTGGATTACTGCAACGCTCTATTAATTGGCCTCCCCGTTACTAGACTATCCCCTCTCCAGTCCATGCTTAGTGCAGCGGCCAGGATCGTCCATCCAGCTAATCGGTACACGGACACGTCCGCTCTTCACCAGTCCTTACATTGGCTGCCCATTCATTATAGGATCCAATTCAAAGTACTTGTTTTCACCCACAAGGAAAGAGAAGTACGGCTGATTAGGGCGCTCAGACCAAGACAGACACTTGTTTTGGATGGAAAAGAAACTTCTTTACTTGGTCACTATGTCCTCACAAAGCTTTTCGGCGGTGAATCCACCTTCATCAGGTGATGACCAGTGTAACAAACAAGAGGTATTTAAAGGGAGCTAATCAATGATCTCATTTGGACATTTAACCCCTTCCCAGCTTGAAATCAAATGGGCTGATAACTGCATGCAATAGCTGGCTGAGAAAAGAGAATGTTTCAATTCAGGATAATGGGGTATTAAATGGGTAGAAGTGTATTTATTACAACTAAGGCTAGTTTCACACTAGCGCATTTTACATGCAGCGCATGGTGCCGCTAAGCCCCGCCCCGTCCGGTCATTTCCTCCTACTATCGCATACGGCTGCATGCGATCTGCGCACCCTATCTTTAGCATAGGGTGCGCAGACCATGCGCTGGCCGTGCACTAGTAGAATTTTTGCGTGCGCTGCGCACTTTTGAAGGTGTGCCGGTGTGCGCCGAACACACTATGTTGCATTTTGGTGCGCTCGGTGCACCTTCAAAAGTGCGCAGCGCACGCAAAAATCCTACTAGTGCATGGCCAGCGCACAGTCTGCGCACCCTATGCTAAAGATAGGGTGCGCAGATCGCATGCAGCCGTGTGCGATAGTAGGAGGAAATGACCGGACAGGGCAGTCAGGGGGCAGGGCTTAGTGGTGCCGTGCGCTACCTGTAAAATGCGCTGGTGTGAAACTAGCCTAAGATACAATAAAAAACAATACAAATAAAGGGCAAACGAACATAAAAAATTATAAAAGACTAAAAAAAAATTTTAAGGGTTTTTTTTCCTTTATAAAAATATTTTTAAAAACATTTCTGCTGATGTAGCAACAAAAAGCTGAGAGATTAAAATTACATATTAAAAAGCTAAGAGGTTTTTTTTTTTTTTTCTCCTCAGAGATCTCAGGGAGCCTAAATGAAAAAATTCTCTTTTCTCTTACACATAGAATATAAAGCGTGGAGCAATGGAAAAATCAAATTTCAGAAAACCACAATTTCAAGATTAAGGTTGAGGCACTCAGGATGTAAACACCCCAACTTGAAAATCCAATAATTCTCCCTATTAATGAGTTGTCTGTACCTGTCATTTACAGTGTCAGATATGTGGTCAATAATTGTCACCTTTAGTTGTTTATGATCTTTCTGGTGTTCAGTTAAAAAGTGTTTTGAAACGCTGTGTTGTATAAACCCATTTTTGATATTTTGCCTGTGTTTATTGAGGCGTGAATGCATGGCCTGTATTGTGCGGCCCACATATTGCAGGCTGCATGTGCATTCCAAAACATAAACAACGTAAGAGGATTGACAATTCAGCCTAAATTTCATCTGGAATGTTTCTCCTGTTGTCCTAGAGGAAAAAGTTGTAGCCCCTTTGACTAGTGCACTTAGGTGCTCCACATTTGAAGCACCCAATGGAACTCATGCCTGAAGATGTGCTTTGTCCGGTTTGTAGGGGTTAGGCTAGGTGCAACCAAGTTTTAAAGGGAGCGATTTTTTTCTATAAATAATGTTTGGTTTCCCTGGGAGGTGTTTGCTAGGACTGGATCATTTTTAAGGATGAACCAATATTTATTCAATAGTTTTGTTAGTGTTCTGGTTGATTGGTTATAAGTTGTAATCAGACTCAGCTCAGCTCTGCTGTTGTTGGCAATTCTTCCAGATTTATTGGCATCCATTTTTTCCAGGCAGGACTCCTGGGTTTCCTTTTTAACCCTATTAAAGGCATCCTCCAAAAGCTTCTTAGGGTATCATTTATTCTTAAACCTCTTTCTAAGGATTTTAGATTCCTTAAGAAAATCAGATTGCAGACTGCAATTTTTCCTGATGCGACAGTACTGTCCGTATGGCACATTTAGGATCCAACTTGGCAAGTGGCCACTATTGAAGGTGAGGTAACTGTTCACGTCGACCATCTTGAAATATGTTGAGGTGTGCACAATTCCACCCTCACCTCTTTAAATATAAAGATCTAAGAATTGTACACGCACCTCTGATATGGTAGAGGTAAAACTAAGACCCCACGGGTTCAGGTTGAAATTATCAATGAAAAGTGATAACTCTTCAGTAGTCCCAGACTGGATTAAAAACAGATCGTCAATAAAGCGCCTGTAAAAAATAGCATGTCCTGTGGTGAGGGGACATTTGTCTATGAACAGTGATTAAAATCAACCCATAAACAGGTTGGCATAACTGGGCGTGAAACGCGTCCCCATTGCACAACCCTTGATTTGTTTATAGGCCACACCTTCAAATGTGAAAACATTGTTTTTTAATATAAAATCAATCCCGTCAAGAAGGAATTTTTTCTGTTCAGTTACTATAGTTGGGTCTTGAGACAAAAAATAGTCAACAGATTCTAGACCCAAGACATGGGGAATATTTGAATAAAGAGAGCCTACATCTAAGGTACAGAACAAATATTGGTTTTGGAGGGGCACTTCTTTTAACAACTTATTTAGATGTGTGGAATCTCTAAGGTAAGAATTCAAGGTTAACACATACTTTTTCAAGTAAAGGTCGATGTAGTGGGAAAGGTTTGCAGTGATTGAACTAATCCAAGAAATAATTGGGCGCCCAGGGGGGCTATCAGTGTCCTTATGAATTTTTGGTAAAAAATAAAAGAAAGGAGTCTGATAGTATTGAATGTTCAAAAAACTCTTTTCTCTTTTATCTAATAAACCTACTTGGGCAGCAATTTGAATCCCTTCCTTGTATTCAAGGGAAATTTGAACTGATGTGTCGCACCCAAGTTTTTCATAATAGTCCCTATTCCCCAGGATTCTCAGACCTTCACATATGTACCAACCTCTGTTCATGATAACGATACCCCCCCTTTGTCTGCACCCTTGATAATGATATCGTTGTTATTCTGGAGTGCTGTTATTGCTAATCTCCTAGCTTTAGTCAAATTATCATGCCATGCGCTAGGATAGACTGTATTTACAGACTATGTGGAGTGAGTATAAATGTCTCTGGTGAATGACTCATTAAGAAACCCCTACCCTTGGTACGGTTCCATGACAATTGTGTACAAGATAATTGTGTACAGACAATTGTGTACAGAAAATTGTGTACAGGCCAATTGTGTCCAAGGACAATTGTGTACAAGGACAATTGTGTACAGGGCAATCGCCTTGTACACAATTGCCTTGTACACAATTGTCATTGTACACAATTGGCCTGTACACAATTGTCTGTACACAATAGTCCGTACACAATTATCTTGTACACAATTGTCCTGTCACCCCTTGGTACGCATGTGTTGTGCAGCCTAGCCTGCTAGCGCCCAGGCTTAGGCATAGGTAGGTCTGAGGTTGAGTCAGGCATCAGTCCTCACCAGGGACTTGGCACGCCTCAGTGCACATACTCCATAGCCAGCATCTATAGCGGCGCTCGCGGCAGCGATGCCGCGCATTCAGTAGGCCTAGAAGGACTCTAACCCCGTGTCCTTAGGGTAGAGTTCTGTGGCCGTACACTGTGCGCTCCTTTGGCCAGGCTCTGTGAGCTAAACAGGCTCCTGTATCTACATTCAGTGGTGGTGTTCCTGGGGCCTCGGGTCACGCACGATACTGCACTGCAGTTGCTGGCCCTAACCAGGTTCGTCTCTGGTCAGTCAGTATGCCATCCTCTTCAGAACTCTGGCCTCAGAGCTTGAGTGGCCAGATAAGGTTCTCATACCTATTTTCTGGAGAGGCCTGGCTGATCATGTCAAAGACGCCCTGGCCACCAGGGAGGTACCCACCACTTTGGAGGAGCTCATTATGGTCTCCACCCGAAACAACATTCGCTTCACTGAGCGAGGGCTGGAGCGCTCCAAGTCCCGTCAACAATATAGATTTGCACCAAACTTTGTTATGCCGCTGGAACCCCTCAGTCAGCCGCCTGAGCCTCCAGAGGACATGGAGGTGTCTCGCACGGGGTCCAGGGCCCGATCCGTGCGGGTACCTTCAGTTTGCTTCTGTTGTCGGCAGACTGGGCACCTAGTTAACCAGTGCCCACAGCGCTCGGGAAACGCTCCCGTCTAGTGGTTATCGGAGGGGGCCTACTAGACACAGCGACTTTCTCCTCCAAGCTCCTGTTTAAAGGGGCGTTAGAATTTAATTCTTGCACTCTGGTGGTGGAGGTTTGTGTGGCCTCTGGAGTGGAGGGCAATTTCATGTCTTCTGCCTTTGCCCTACAACACGCCATCCCCCTGGTCATGCTACCTCAGCCAGTCAATATCAGAGTGGTGAATGGTGCGACACTCCCATCCCAAATCACCCACCAGATGGCTCCACTGAGACTCTCACTGTCTCCTTCCCATCAGGAGATGCTGTCTCTTCTTGTCATGCCCGAAGGTATCGACCAGGTCCTCCTAGGAGTTCCCTGGTTACGAACTCACTCTCCTCACATAGAGTGGTCCTCGGGAAAAATCCTCGTTTGGAGCAAGTCCTGCGAGGGTAGGTGTTTGAGGGACTGCATACAGGTCGCTACTTCTGAGGTTCCTGCAGATCTCTCCTCGCTTTCCAAGCCGTACCAGCAGTATGCAGACGTTTTCTCCAAGAAGGCGGCGGAGACCCTTCTGCCGCACCGCCCTTACGATTGTCCTATTGACCTCTTGCCCAGTACTGAGCCTCCCCGGGGTCGAGTCTACCCCCTATCTCTCCCAGAGACAGAAGCCATGTCTCAGTATATCAGGGAGAATCTGGCAAGAGGATTCATTAGGAATTCGGTGTCTCTGGCGGGAGCGGGATTCTTCTTTGTCCAAAAGAAGAATGGAAAATTACGTCCGTGCATCGATTACAGGGGTCTTAACGCCATAATCGTTAAGAGCAAGTATCCTCTACCCCTGATATCGGAACTGTACGATAGGCTACGGGGAGCGAGAGTGTTTACTAAGCTCGATCTGCGAGGAGCCTATAACCTGATTCGCATCTGTGAGGGGGACGAATGGAAGACGGCATTTAACACCAGAGATGGGCAATATGAATACCTGGTGATGCCCGTCGGGCTATGTAATGCGCTAGCCGTCTTCCAAGACTTTGTGAACGATATCTTCCGGGATATGCTTACCACCTCGGTAGTCTATCTGGACGATATTCTCATTTACTCTCCAGATATTGACTCCCACCGGAGAGATGTTCGCAAAGTTTTCGATCTCCTGCGTGCAAACTCCCTTTACGCCAAGTTGGAGAAATGTGTGTTTGAGCAGGAGTTCTTGCCTTTCCTGGGCTATATCATCTCGGCCCAGGGGTTGGCCATGGATCCTGCCAAACTACAGGCGGTGATGGATTGGCAGGAGCCCCATTCTCTCAAGGCGGTGCAGCGCTTTATGGGGTTCATAAATTACTATCGCCAATTCATCCCCCATTTCTCAGCTTTGGTAGCGCCCTTGGTAGCCCTCACCAAGAAGGGTGCAAACCCCAAACGGTGGTCGGAAACTGTCTCCAAGGCCTTTGCCGCTATTAAATCCCACTTCACTAGCACTCCCATTCCACATCGCCCTGATGTAGATAAGCCCTTCATTCTGGAGGTGGATGCCTCTTCCGTCGGTGCTGGAGAGGTCCTGTTCCAGAAGGACTCGCAAGGTTGGAAGCACCCATGCTTCTTCTTCTCTAAGACCTTCACAACAGCAAAGAGGAATTATTCCATCGGGGACAGGGAGTGGAGACACCTTCTGGAGGGGGCTCGCCATCCGTTCCAGGTGTTCACCGACCACAAAAATTTGGTCTATCTACAGACTGCCCAGCGGCTGAATTCTCGCAAGGCCATATGGTCCTTGTTCTTCTCCCGATTCCATTTCACCCTGCATTTTCTCTCCGGGGAGAAGAACATCCGGGTTGACTCTCTTTCTCGCTCCGTGGTGTCATCAGAGGAGGAGCCTCGGCTGATAGTTCCATCAGAGAGTCTGAGGACCGTGGCTCCAGTTGCTCTCAAGTCGGTACTTCTGGGCAAGACTTTTGTCCCTGCCCATCTGCGACCGGAGGTCCTCTCTTGGGCTCATTTGTCCAGGGTGGGGGGACATTTTGGGACCAAACGAACCTCTTATCTCCTGGCGAGGATGTACTGGTGGCCGCATATGGCTCGTGACGTCAGGGACTATATTCAGGCGTGCATCTCTTGCGCCCAGAATTGGTCCTCTAGGCAACGGCCTGCTGGTTTACTCTATCCCCTGCCATTTGCGGACAGGCCTTGGGAGATGGTCGGTATGGACTTTGTGGTGGGTCTGCCCAAGTCCAGTGGCAGCACCATCATTTGGGTGGTAACCGATCATTTCTCCAAGATGGTGCATCTGGTTCCACTCTCTCGGCTACCTTCGGCATGGGGCCTGGCAGCATTGTTTATGAAACACGTTTTCCGCCTGCACGGCATGCCGGATAAGATTGTCAGCGACCGGGGTCCTCAGTTTGCGTCTCGGTTCTGTTGAGAGCTCTGTTCTCTGCTCAGCATTGAGCTAAATCTCTCTTCGGCCTATCATCCCGAGACGAATGGGTTGGTTGAGAGAGCCAACCAGACCCTGGTGTCATACCTGCGACATTTTGTCTCAGCCAGGCAGGATGATTGGGCATCTTTGCTGCCGTGGGCGGAGTTCACCTTGAACAATGCTGTGGCCGACTCCACCGGTCAGACCCCATTCCTCCTAAACTACGGTCAGCATCTGCGCGTGCCCATGCCCGTGTCATCCACCGACTCTAGGGTGGCAGACTGGGCGGTGGAGGCACATGACATTTGGGATTGCATGCAGGATGCTATCCGGACCTCCAAGGAGAGAATGAGGTCCTCCGCTGATACTCGCCGGCACCCTGCTCTGACCTTCACCCCTGGCGACTTAGTGTGGATCTCCGCTCGAAACATCAAGCTGTGGACGGAATCCGCTAAGTTCGCACCGTGCTATATTGGCCCTTTCAAGGTTCTCGAGCAGATTAGCCCTGTGGTCTACTGTCTGGCCCTTCCACCACACTTGGCTATCTCGGACACGTTTCATGTGTCTCTCCTTAAGCCGGTTCACATGTCCCGGTTTTCTGAGCCATCTGCCAGGACATCAGACCTGTTGTCTGACGAGTTTGAGGTCAATGCCATTGTGGGATGCAAGGTGATGCGGGGCAAAAAGTTTTACTTGGTGGATTGGAAGGGTCATGGTCCAGAGGCTCGGACCTGGTGGAGAACATCCACGCTCCTCTTCTCATTGTGTAATTTGAGCGGAGTGAGGCTCAGAGAGGGAAGGCCTAGGAGGGGGGGTAATGTTAGGCATCGGATTTCTGTCGCTGCACAGTGAGAATCCTGAGTCTTACTTCCAGCGGTCTCCCATTCTTCTCCAGCCACAGAGGAGGTTGCTCAGCAAACTCGTCGGTCCAAGCGCTCTGCCCAGCCCAGCTCCGTGGGTTTGCTTGCTGCTGCCACCTCTGGCACAGCTATGGCAATACATGCTGTTCAGCAGCAAGATTCTCCAGGGACTAAGTCCCCATGTCGGGCCACTGAGCATGCCCGTGGAGTGATCTCCCATTGGAGATCGAAGGTCACGTGCTCAGGTCCTGCTCCTTTTCGGATTGGCCCATCCGTGAAGCCAGGAAGGTCCCAGACGCTCACGGTTATTTATAGAAAAAAATCGCTCCCTTAAAAACTTGGTTGCACCTAGCCTAACTTCCCAACAAACCAGACAAAGCACATCTACAGGCAAGAGTACCATTGGGTGCTTCAAATGTGGAGCACCTAAGTGCCTATGTTGCCGTGCACTAGTCAACGGGGCTACAACTTTTTCTTCTAGGACAACAGGAGAAACATTCCAGATGAAATTTAGGCTGAATTGTCAATCCTCTTACGTTGTTTATGTTTTGGAATGCACATGCAGCCTGCAATATGTGGGCCGCACTATACAGGCCATGCAAAAATGGGTTCATACAACACAGTGTTTCAAAACACTTTTTAACTGAACACCAGAAAGATCATAAACAACTAAAGGTGACAATTATTGACCACATATCTGACACTGTAAATGACCGGTATAGACAACTCAGTAATAGGGAGAATTATTGGATTTTCAAGTTGGGGTGTTTACATCCTGATGCCTCAACCTTAATCTTGAAAATGTGGTTTTCTGAAGTTAGATTTTTCCATTGCTCCACGCTTTATATTCTATGTGTAAGGGAGAAGAGAATTTTTTCATTTAGGCTCCCTGAGATCTCTGAGGGGAAAAAAAAAAACTCTTAGCTTTTTAATATGTAATTTTAATCTCTCAGCTTTTTGTTGCTACATCAGCAGAAATGTTTTTAAAAATATTTTTATAAAGGAAAAAAAAACCCTTAAAAATTTTTTTTTTGTCTTTTAGAATTCTTAACGTTCGTTTGCCCTTTATTTGCATTATTTTTTATTGTGTCTTAGTTGTAATAGTATCATTTCTCCTTGTGGAGAATGACATGCTAAGCATGTCGAGGTGAGGAGACTTAAAGCCGCAATGCTCCTCTGGGAAATATGCTAATTATGCAAATTGTCTCTTCAGAGAGGAAGAGGACTAGAACTCTAGTGCCACCTATTGGAGGTAGCAATCCTAAAAGCCAATGTTGACCCTTTAACGAGTCTAGTTACATGACTTAGGATAAAAGCCATGCCAGAATCTCCATTTGCAGACACTGTGTTTCGGGGTACTGCCCCTCATCAGTGCAAAGTGGGAGATCTGGTTTGGCTGTGAGAGAGGCGTCTGACCGATATCCAAGAAGTATCATTTCTCCTTGTGGAGAATGACATGCTAAGCATGTCGAGGAATGTTCCTCGACATGCTTAGCATGTCATTCTCCACAAGGAGAAATGATACTTCTTGGATATCGGTCAGACGCCTCTCTCACAGCCAAACCAGATCTCCCACTTTGCACTGATGAGGGGCAGTACCCCGAAACACAGTGTCTGCAAATGGAGATTCTGGCTTGGCTTTTATCCTAAGTCATGTAACTAGACTCGTTAAAGGGTCAACATTGGCTTTTAGGATTGCTACCTCCAATAGGTGGCACTAGAGTTCTAGTCCTCTTCCTCTCTGAAGAGACAATTTGCATAATTAGTTGTAATAAATACACTTCGACCCATTTGATACCCTATTATCCTGAATTGAAACATTCTCTTTTCTCAGCCAGCTAATGTTTGCAGTTATCAGCCCATTTGATTTCAAGCTGGGAAGGGGTTAAATGTCCAAATGAGATCATTGATTAGCTCCCTTTAACCCCTTCATGACCCAGCCTATTTTGACCTTAATGACCTGGCCATTTTTTGCAATTCTGACCAGTGTCCCTTTATGAGGTAATAACTCTGGAACGCTTCAACGCATCCTAGCGATTCTGAGATTGTTTTTTCATGACATATTGGGCTTCATGTTAGTGGTAAACTTAGGTCGATAATTTTTGCGTTTATTTGTGAAAAAATCAGAAATTTGGCGAAAATTTTGAAAATTTCGCAATTTTCAAATTTTGAATTTTTATTCTGTTAAACCAGAGAGTGATGTGACACAAAATAGTTACTAAATAACATTTCCCACATGTCTACTTTACATCAGCACAATCTTGGAAACAATTTTTTTTTTTGTTAGGAAGTTATAAGGGTTAAAAGTTGACAAGCGATTTCTTATTTTTACAACAATATTTACAAAACCATTTTTTTTAGGGACCACCTCACATTTGAAGTCACTTTGAGGGGTCTATATGGCAGAAAATACCCAAAAGTGACACCATTCTAAAAACTGCACCCCTCAAGCTACTCAAAACTACATTCTAGGAGATTATTAACCCTTCAGGTGCTTCACGGGAACTAAAGCAACGTGGAAGGAAAAAATGGACGTTTTATTTTTTGCAACACAAATTTTCTTTTATCGTTAATTTTTTTCATTTTTACATGGGCTACAGGATAAAATGGATTCTAAAATTTGTTGGGCACTTTCTCCTGAGTACACCGATACCTCATATGTGGTCATAAACCACTGTTTGGGTGCACGGCAGGGCTCGGAAGGGAAGGAGCACATTTGACTTTTTGAATGGAAAATATGCTGGAATATTTAGCGCTTGCCATGTCGCGTTTGGAGAGTCGCTGTGCGCCTAAGCACTGGAGCTTCCCCACAAGTGACCCCATTTTGGAAACTAGATCCCCCAAGAAACTTATCTAGATGCATATTTATCACTTTGAACCCCCAGGTGCTTCACAAATTGATCCGTAAAAAAAAAAGTACTTTTTTTTCACAAAAAATATCTTTTAGCCTCAGTTTTATCATTTTCACGTGGGCAACAGGATAAAATGGATCCTAAAATTTGTTGGACAATTTCTCCTGAGTACTCCAATACCTCATATGTGGTCATAAACCACTGTTTGGGCGCACGGCAGGGCCCGGAAAAGAAGGAGCACCATTTGACTTTTTGAATGGAAAATTCGCTCCAATCGTTATCGGACATCATGTCGCGTTTCGAGAGCCCCTGTGTACCTAAACATTGGAGCTCCCCCACAAGTGACACCATTTTGGAAACTAGACCCCTTAAGGAACTTATTTAGATGTGTAGGGAGCACTTTGAACCCCCAAGTGCTTCACAAAAGTTTATAACGTAGAGCAGTGAAAATAAAAAATCTTTTTTTTTCCTCAAAAATGATTTTTTAGCACGCTATTTTTTATTTTCACAAGGGTAACAGGAGAAATTGGACCACAAAAGTTGTTGTCCAGTTTGTCCTGAGTACGTTGGTACCCCATATGTGGGGGGGAACCACTGTTTGGGCGCACGGCAGGGCTCAGAAGTGAAGGAGCGCCATTTGACTTTTTGAAATGAAAATTAGCTCCAATCGTTAGCGCACACCATGTCGTGTTTGGAGAGCCCCTGTGTGCCTAAACTTTGGAGCTCCCTCACAAATGACCCCATTATGGAAACTAGACCCCCTAAGGAACTTATCTAGATGCATAGTGAGCACTTTGAACCCCCAGGTGCTTCACAGAAGTTTATAACGCAGAGCCGTGAAAATAAAAATTTTTTTTTTTTCTTAAAAAAATATTTTTAGTCCGCAATTTTTTATTTTCACAGGGGTACCAGGATAAATTGGACCCCAAAAGCTGTTGTACAGTTAGTCCTGAGTACACTGGTACCCCACATGTGGGGGGGACCACTGTTTGGGCACACGTCGGGGCTCAGCAGGGAGGTAGTGACATTTTGAAATGCTGACTTTGATGGCATGGTCTGAGGGTGTCATGTTCCATTTGCAGAGCCCCTGTGTGCCTAAACAGTAGAAACCCCCCGCATGTGACCTCATTTTGGAAACTAGACCCCCCAAGGAACTTATCTAGATGTGTGGTGAGCACCTTGAACCCCCAAGTGCTTCACAGAAGTTTATAATGCAGAGCTGTGAAAATAAAAAATCATTTTTTTCCTAAAAAAAAAAGATTTTTAGCCCGCAATTTTTTTTCACAAGAGTAACAGGATGAATTGGACCCCAAAAGTTGTTGTACAGTTTGTCCTGAGTACGCTGGTACCCCATATGTGGGGGGAACCACTGTTTGGGCACACGTCAGGGCTCGGAAGGGAAGTAGTGACATTTTGAAATGCTGACTTTGATGGCATGGTCTGCAGGCATCATGTTACATTTGCAGAGCCCTTGATGTACCTAAACTGTGGAAACCCCCCACAAGTGACCCCATTTTGGAAACTAGACCCCATAAGGAAGTTGCCTAGATGTGTAGTGAGCACATTGAACCCCCAAGTGCTTCACAGAAGATTATAACGCAGAGCCATGAAAATAAAAAATATTTTTTTTCCTCAAAAAATGATTTTTTAGCTCGCAATTTTTTATTTCACAAGGGTAACAGGAGAAATTGGATCCCAAAAGTTGTTGTTCAGTTTGTCCTGAGTACGCTGGTACCCCATATGTGGGGGGGAACCATTGTTTGGGCACACGTCAGGGCTCGGAATGGAAGTAGTGACGTTTTGAAATGCAGACTTTGATGGAATAGTCTGCGGTCATCGTTACGTTTGCAGAGCCCCTGATGTACCTAAACAGTGGAAACCCCCCACAAGAGACCCCATTTTGGAAACTAGACCTTCCAAGGAACGTATGTAAGATGTGTTGTGAGCACTTTGAACCCCCAAGTGCTTCACAGAAGTTTATAATGCAGAGAGCCAGAGACGTGAAAATGAAAAAATCATTTTTTTCCACAAAAATAATTTTTTAGCCCCCAATTTTTTATTTTCCCAAGGGTAACAGGAGAATTTAGTCCCCAAAAGTTGTTGTGCAATTTTTCCTGAGTACGCTGATACCCCATATGTTGGGGTAAATTACTGTTTGGGCACACGTCGGGGCTTGGAAGGGAGGGAGCACCGTTTGACATTTTGAAAGCAAAATTGGCTGGAATCAATGGTTGCACCATGTCGCGTTTGGAGACCCCCTGATGTGCCTAAACAGTGGAAACCCCTCAATTCTAACTCCAACCCTAACCCCAACACACCCCTAACCACAGCCCTAACCCCAACACATCCCTAACCACAAGCCTAACCCTAATTCCAACGCTAACCCTAATTCCAACCCTAACCCTAATTCTAACCCTAATTCCAACCCTAACCCTAATTCCAACCCTAACCCTAATTCCAACCCTAACCCTAATTCCACCCTAACCCTAATTTCACCCTAACCCTAATTCCACCCTAACCCTAATTCCAACCCTAACCCTAATTCCACCCTAACCCTAATTCCAACTCTAACCCTCTTTCCAACCCTAACCCTCTTTCCAATCCTAACCCTAACCCTCTTTCCAACCCTAACCCCAACCCTCTTTCCAACCCTAACCCTCTTTCCAACCCTAACCCTAACCCTCTTTCCAACCCTAACCCTCTTTCCAACCCTAACCCTAACCCTCTTTCCAACCCTAACCCTCTTTCCAAACCTAACCCTAACCCTCTTTCCAACCCTAACCCTCTTTCCAACCCTAACCCTCTTTCCAACCCTAACCCTCTTTCCAACCCTAACCCTCTTTTCAACCTTAACCCTAACCCTAATGGAAAAATAAAAATAAAAATATTTTCTTTATTTTATTAGTTGTGCCTACCTATGGGGGTGATAATCGGGGGGTTTATTTACTTTTTCTTTCATTTTGATCACTGTGAGAGATCAAAATGAAAGAATGGAATCTGCAGGCGGCAGATTTGGGTGGGCGCACTGCGCATGCGCCCGCCATTTTCCAAGATGGCGGCGCCCATCATCCCGACCCGAGGGACACCAGGAGGGATGGGGGGACTCAGGAGGTACCGGGGGGGGTGAGGGGGGGACCGGAGGCTGGCGGGGAGCAGAGGGAATGGGAGGGGGGTAGATGATGACAGCGGCGGCAGATCGCCGCTGTCATTCAGTTGCAGGGGGGCGATCGCCAGTGGGGGGGTGGAATCGGTGTCTCCAGCCATGTCCAATGCTACAGCAGCATCGGCCATGGCTGGATTGTAATATTTCATCAATTTTCATTGATGAAATATTACTATCGCTCTGATTGGCTGTTTCACTTTTAACAGCCAATCAGAGCGATCGTAGCCACGTCGGGGCGAAGGCACACCCCCTGTGGTGAAGAACAAAGCCCCCTGTATCTGCGGGTCGGGTGACCTTTCAGTGACCTAGGTCACCCGACCCGCAGGGGGGCATTAAAGTCATGACGCCACATAGGCGTCATGGGTCATTCTGGCACGACTTTTCATGACGCCTACGTGGCGTCAAAGGTCGTGAAGGGGTTAAATACCTCTTGTTTGTTACGCTGGTCGTCACCTGATGAAGGTGGATTCACCACCGAAAAGCTTTGTGAGGACATAGTGACCAAGTAAAGAAGTTTCTTTTCCATCCAAAACAAGTGTCTGTCTTGGTCTGAGCGCCCTAATCAGCCGTACTTCTCTTTTCCTGTATTTTACACCCTTCTGGGTGAGCGGCTTGGTGCAGCACGGACCCAGCGGGCTTCCAACCATCCTGCAAGACCTGAAAGACGGAGGACCTGTGGTTACATCAGCATCACGTGACGCCTCTTGTGACCAGCTAACCTTGGGACCTTTAAGCCAGGATGACGAATGGTGCACGATAATGTGGGATATTAGGGGTAGTAGTCTTGTGGCTCTGCCTCATGGGATGATGTGGGATATTAGTGGTAGTTGTCCGGTGGCTCTGGCTGACGGGATGATGTGGGATATTAGGGGTAGTAGTCTGGTGGCTCTGCCTGATGGGATGATTTGGGATATTAGGGGTAGTAGTCCGGTAGCACTGGCTGATGGGATGATGTGGGCTATTATAGTGAATGTGGCTATGCGGTGTGGGTGGGGCTCTACACTCAGCTTTATATAAATATAGATATAATCAGTATAATTTGTTATAACTAACCGTAGATAGTTACTATGCACGTGCAGCGCCGGGCTCTTCAGCTAGTTTGATTATATTAGTACAGTATATTACATCTATTATTATCTCTCTATTAGTATGTGGTCAGTGTGAATACATTGGAATAGCATAGCATTTTGTAATGATTCAGAAGTCGGGAGGCACATAGGGTGATTGCAGACTTTTCAACCTGGAAAACCTCTTTATGAAGTGTTCTTTGATTTGTAGGATACATGCAGTATTTGTTTTTGCAAGTAGTAAAGAGTGCAATACTTTATACACCAGGTTGGAGCAGTGGCTCAGTGGTTAGCACTGCAGCCTTGAAGAGCTGGGGTCCTGGATTCAAATCCCACCAGGAACAACATCTGCAAGCAGTCTGTATGCTCTCCCCGTGTTTGCGTGGGTTTTCTCCAGGTTTTCCACTTTCCTCCCACATTCCAAAGACATACTGATAGGGAATAGTGCCAAAAATGTCTGTAAAGCGCTGTGGAATTAATAGCGCTATATAAATGAGTAAAATAAATAAATACACCAAATTGCTCTAGTAAATAAGAATAATTAGCATACATCCCGAAATCTGGGCTCAAGTCTGCGCTTGCTTTATGTGACTACAGACTTGTGGATCTCCACAGCATGCACAGTACACACTGACAGGATTACCTGATGCCAGCACTGTGACCGGGCAATCAAGTGACCACAGGTATGTGATTTGCATACTCCTGCTACATTCTAACTTGTATTAGGCCTTGCTCAATTCACTTGTATTGAGTGAGGCCAGCGTTTGTTTAGTCTGCGCATGACCGCATGTAGGCAAATCGCAAACTTGTGATCACGTTCCTGTCAGCTCCCAATATCAGAGAATCCTGACAGCCCACACACTGCATGCTGTGAGAGAATTCAGGAGTCTGCAGTGGCATAGAGTAAATGCAGACTAGTTTCCAAGAGCCAGACAGCCCCTTTAATGTTAGGAAACCTCCAAAACCTATTGGATTTGGGGTTCATTTATAAATACAATGGAGACCTGTCATTTAATCAAAATGTTAAAATAGGAAAATGTTAAGAAATAATTAATGAACCTTTTTTTTTCTAGAAAAATACACTTCTTGGAAATTATCAGTATCTCATGCATGACTTGGTTATCAACATTACAGTTACCCTGACTAGTAAGTATATTTTTACATTTTATCTAATTGTTCCCACCGATGTTGCTGCTATTTTGGAACCACATTAGTAGTGTATTTATGTCATTTTCTGTGACTTTCTAAAAAATATTTATGTTTTTTTTCTAGTGAGTTTAAACCATCCAGCCCCCAAGTTGGCTCCTTACAGACCCCCGGGACAACTTCTCTCTCCTCCTTTATTACTCTCCATTTTCATGCACCTTATATTTTCTTCAATTGTTCAAACCACAGCTTTCTTTTTGCTTGTGCAACAGCCATGGTACAATGAAACTGATGTCTTTAGGTAAATTTGATTATTGGAGCCAGAACAGATACTTGGTCAGCAATGTACAATGATTAGTTCAGTTCATATTTTTGCAAGTTTTTTTGCGTGTATAATTGAGTGGTATTGCATATATAAAAGTGATTACTGTTATATCATGATAGTAGTAACCCTTTAAGAACAGGGACATTTTTGCGTATTGTTTTTTTTTTACTCGCCTTCTGCCAAAAGCCATAACTTATATACCATATATACTCGCGTATAAGCTGAGATTTTCAGCCTATTTTTTTCTGCTGAAAGTCTCCCTCTCAGCTTATATGCGAGTCATAAATGCCAGGGGGTTGGCGGGGGAGGGAGAGCGGGGGTGTCAGATTATACTTACCCTCCCTGGAGTGTTTCTGCAGCCCCCTGCTTCTACCACGGTCTCAGGTGCCTTCCTTCAGCGGTCACGTGGTACCACTCATTAAAGTCATAAATATGCGAATATTCATGACTTTAATGAGCGGTATCACGTGACCTCTGAAGGAAGGAATAACTGCCGGAGACCGTGGGTAAAGTGGGGCTGCAGAGACCACGCCAGGAGGGGGTAAGTATATGCGATATTCACCTGACCCCGCTCCATCGCTGCACATCGCTCTGTCCTCCGCATCCTCTGGCTGTGATGTTCAGGTCAGAGGGCGTGATGACGTAGTTAGTGCGCGCCGCACCCTCTGTCTGAACAGTCACTGACAGAGGACCCGGAAGACAGAGCGGCGTCAGATCTGTAAATATTGCCAGTGCCGGGGTCCTGAGCCAGTGGTGACACCAGCACCTGTCCCCCATAGCACGCTGCTGTCCCCGCCTGCTCAGATCACCGGCACCTGGGCCCCAGCGATGAGAGGTGAGTATGCTATTTTTTTTTATTTGCAGCTGCAGCAGCATATGTGGCCTATTCTATGGGGCATCTTATGGGACAGCATATGGGGCATAATCTATGGAGTATCTTATGGGGCAGCATATAGGGGCATAATATATGGAGCATCTTTTCGAGCATCTTATGGGGGGCATAAACTATGGAGCATCTTATGGAGTATTTTATAGGGGCATAATCTATGGAGCATCTGATGGGGCTTAATCTATGGAGCATCTTTTGGGGCGTCATATGGAGCATAATGTATGGCGCATTTTATGGAGCATCTTATGGGGGCATAATCTATGGAGCATCTTATGGGGCAAAATCTATGGAGAATCTTATGGGAGCATAATCTATGGAGCAGCATATGAGGCTTAAACTATGGAGTATCTTATTGATCATCTTATGGGGAATAATCTATGGAGCATCTTATTGGGCCATTATTAACCTTTGTGCAGCATTATATGGAGTGTATTTTGTATGGAGCATGTTATGGGGCCATCATGAACTGTATGAATCATTATATGGGGCTCCTGATTCAATATGGATATTCAAAAACATTTAACCTACTGATGTCTCAATTAATTTTACTTTTAATGGTATCTATTTTTATTTTTGAAAACTTACGAGTAGCTGCTGCATTTTCCACCCTAGGCTTATACACGAGTCAATAAGTTTTCCCAGTTTTTTGTGGCAAAATTAGGGGGTGTCGGCTAATACTCGGGTTGGCTTATACACGAGTATATACGGTATATATTTTTCTGTCAACATAGACTTTTGAGGGCTTGTCTTTTGCACAATGTGCTAAACTTATTACATATGCCAATTCTGTGTACACATGATGCATTTTCTTAGGAAGATAAAGTGAACAAAAAAATTAAATTCTGGCATTTTGATTTTTTTTTTCTTTTCAAGTTATTTGTTTGTCCCTTTAGGGAACTTGTATCTGTGATCATTTCATTGCTTATACTATATACTACAATACCACAGTGATGCAATTTATATTGAATATTTTTGTCTCTTATGAAGCTCAGCTTAGGGCCCAGGAGTACCAGGAATACAATGATGAGGGTCTTCAGAAGATCACCGATTGTTATAGTAAACCATTGATTCTCCCGTGAACATGTTGCTGGGGACAACAAGACCCAGTGTGTGAGAACTCCGGCATTTGCAAAATTAATTGCTGCTGCCAGAGATTTACACAGATGGTTAAATAGTTAACTGCCACAGTCAGAACTCAGCTCCAGCCGTGGCTGTTAGAGATTGATGCCAGCTATGTAATATAGCTGACATGAGCAATGTGTGAAGTAAACTCAGCTCCTGTGCCCGCTATACAGATGCAGACTCCTTTAGGTTATGGTCACACTATCAGAATATGGTCAGTATTTTACCTCAGTATTTGTAAGCCAAAACTAGGTTAGGGACAATAGAGAAAAAGTATCATAGTAACACGTCACCATTTCTGTATTTATCACCCACTCCTGGTTATGGCTTACAACTTCTGAGGTAAAATACTGACCAAATGCTAATAGAGTGACCATTGCCAAAGGAGGATAATTCATGTCTTAGTGTAAGCAGGTCACTTTGATGCAATAGAGCAGTCAATGAGAGACAGTGGTATTTAACTAGAGAGGAGTGAACCTTTCAAGGTTCGGTTCGGATAATGGATAAACGAAAGTACTTGAACCCCATTAAATTCAATGGGAGGCAAAACCAAACGTATAGACAACATCTTAAATGCTTACAAAAAGCTTCCCATACAGCTAAAATTAGGGGCAGACAGAAGAAAAGTGGCATCAATTGACCCACAGTAGAAATGGCACAGCAGTAGTCAGACATGGGGACGTGGTGGTTAAGGTAGCAGTGTAAGCCTTCTTAGCTAGGAGACCTCATACCTCACACAACACCTCCAATTATTTCTTTTATTATTCCAGCTACACTCAGATGGCACAGACATCAGTTTCATAGACTACTATTGATAGAAAAATGTAAGAATAGTAACAGAGGTAGTTGACTTATCAATTGACCCACAGTAGAACCTTTTATAATGGCACAGAGGAAGTCAGTCATGAGCCAAGGGGTGACAGGTGGATTAGTAGGGCAGCAAAGTTTAGGCTACAGAGCATGCAGAAGGTTGCAGTAGTCAAAGACATGAGATGATGAGGACACACTTTTTTTTGCATATTCATGGCAGAGGACTCTGTGAATTCGGGATATATTTTTGAGTTGGAGTTGGCAGGATGGGAAAAGGGGCTTGGATCTTAGATTTGAAAGAAAGGTCATAGTCAAGCCAGTGATTTTGATGGATAGGTCAGTTGGGGGAGTTGAATGAGATGGTGGAAAGATGATGAATTTGGTTTTATCCATGTTTAGTTTTAGAAATCTAGCAGAGAAGAAAGATGAAATAGAGGACTGACATTGTGGGATGCTGTTACGCTCGCTATTAGTTTTTTGATAACTAAAAATTGTGAACAGCTTGCAGCCTCCTCGGTTGATCGTCGTCCAAATGTGTAATTGTCTGCTCAATGGGGGCCAACTGAGAGCTCTTTGCTCCAAAGATCACAGCTGGTGGTTATGTGTGATTCCCGGTCTGTGATCTCTGTGATAATTGGATGGCCAATCCAGTCTGTTGCCTTTCTGCCTGGTGGATGGAGATGGTTTCAGAAAGTTGATGTCTGTTGCAGTCCCCCCGTACCAGTTGCCCAGTCGCCAATGCTTCTCTGTGCTTCTCTGTGCTCTGTGCTTGCACTACAACAGCATGTCGCTGACAACATCACCCATTCCCTGAAAAAGTCTTTGTCTGCCAGGGTGCATTTCACCACTGACACCTGGATGAGCAAACATGGGCAGGGGTGTTACATCTTACTGTCTGGACATTGGGTGGCTCTGGTGGCTGTGGGGGCAGGTGATCAGGAATCTGCTCCACAAGTCTTTGACTCCTCAAGGCTTGCGTGATAAACCTCTGTATCTAACAGTTCCACAACTGTTTCTGGCTCCTCCACCTCCTGTGCCCTTAACCTCCCCCTTTATTCAGACAAGCATTCCAACAGTGCAAATAGAATCTCCCCCTCCTCTATACTGTGCAGCCATGGCTCACTGCAATCCGGCAGTGTTTAAATTTATATACTTTGGAGGTTGCAGTCACACAGAACTAATAGCAAAGCCACAAAAGAGGACTAAAATCCTCCAAAAATTCAAAAAAACAGCAGAAAAAAGGCAGCACCACTTACCTGCTGAGATCTTAGAACAAATGCACTATAGGATGCATTATGTACCTGACACATAATCGCTTTCTTGCTGTACTATCTTCAACATGATGCCCATATTCTTAGGGTTTGAAATATTTCTGACTATGGGGTTGCCACTAGAGATATATTCGAATAATGATCGCCAAACATAAATTCAGCACAAATATGGCACATTCAGATTCGCGATCAGAAACATGAGCACATTTTTATAGAATCATGAAAAATCGGGAACATTCGTTAAGAAGTGTGTGAAAATATTTGCGTTACCACTAAAGTATTTTGAACACTTTGGCTAGGATAGTGGTGATGTATGATGATTACGGGGCACGTGTTTGATGAGGGCATAGGGTGGGGAGAACTCAGAGGAGTGGCGTGCTTGTAAGTTTTTGTTCTAACTTTATGTGTGCACATTGCGGCTAGGCAATCAGGGTACAGGAAACATCTACAATGTCCAGACACAACTGCTTGTGTCATTGGCTGCTGAAATGACATGTCCCTCTCTATATAAAGAGAGACACATTGTTTTCTCTCCATTTTGTTACTAGCACAGTGCAGAGAGGCTGATTCTGATGCTAGGCCTGGGTGCTGATAGATTTTAGCTAGTTAGCTAGTCAGTTGTTTCTACGTCAGATAGTTTAGATAGCTAGTGTCCTCTGTGGCTGTAAAATTGACTTTCCAGCAGATTTTTTTTTTGTGTCCCATTAGTGAGGTCCACAGATAAAAACAGCAGGGCCCATTTCAGCATGCTGTATCTCACCTTTTGATTTTTTGGCAGTGAAATTATTCTGTTATTTAAGCTGTTGCACAGTTAAGAAATATATTTTTTTAGCAGTTGCTATTGTGATTCACCATGCCATTTCTCACCTTGTCATTTAGTGGTGAAATTGTTCTGAGATTTCAGCTGTTGCACAGTAAAATAATATATATTTTTGGCAGCTGCTAACGTGATTCGGTATGCAATATCTTACCTTTTTATTTAATGGTAGTAAAATTGTTCTGTGATTTGAGCTGTTGCGTAGTAAAAAAAAATTTTTTGCCGTTGCTAACGTGATTCAGCATGCTATATCTCACCTTCTCATTTAGTGGCAGTGAAATTGTTCTGTGATTTGAGTGGTTGCAAAGAAAAACAAAAAAAATATTTTTGGCAGTTGCTAACATGATTCACCATGCCATAACTCACCTTGTCATTTAGTGGTGATGAAATTGTTCTGTGATTTGAGCTGTTGCACAGTAAAAAAATTGTTTTTGCAGTTGCTAATGTGGTTCCGCTCGCCATTTCTCACCTTGTCGTTTAGTGGCGGTGAAATTGTTCTGTGTGCAGAGCTGTTGCAGAGTTAAAAAAAAAAATTCACACTGAAACAATTCTTTTTTTTGTGGCTAATGTGATAAAGTAGGGGAGATCTCAGTTTGAAATTGTTTGGAGCATATCTTATTTGTCATACAGGCCTCATCCACACTGAAACAATTCTTTCTTCTGTTACTAACGTCATACAGTAGGGCATATATCATTTTAATGTTTTTTGGAGCATATCTTCTTTGTTATACAGGCCTCATCCACACTGAAACAATTCTTTCTTCTGTTACTAACGTCATACAGTAGGGGATGTATCATTTTAATGTTTTTTGGAGCATATCTTCTTTGTTATACAGGCCTCATCCACACTGAAACAATTCTTTCTTCGGTGACTAACGTGATTCAGCATGTCATATTTCACCTTGTTATTTAGTGCCACTGAAATTCAGCTTTGTGCAGAGTAAAAAATCTAATTTTTGTTGCTTATACTGTGCCACTGTTGCTTATACCTACCACACTATTTGAGCAACATGCCTGGGAAAAGTGAGTTCATGGTGGATGGGGGATTAGGCTTGGTGTTCTAGGTGTATGTGGGATAGGTGGTAATGTTATTGAAGGCACCAGTGAACCAACAACATCACGTCTTATACAAACATAACTGACAACTTCTGTTACTTGACAGGCTACTCCACTAACTTTCTTTAGCAGCTGCAAAGCGTACACCTTGTTGATGAGGCCCAGAAAGACCATGTGCTCCAGTGGATGGCAGCTTCAAGTGGCCACCTCAACATCACACCCGGTACAGTCCACAGAGTTGACACCCAAATTACCCTTTCTTCCCCCTGCGTCACAACTCTCCAACCATCCAACTGACTTTAGGGCACCATAGATGGATGAGTCTGCAGAGCTGTTCACACATTCTATGCCATTGGCATCAGAAGTGTACTCCAAAGATTCAGAGTCAAGAAAAGGAAATCATCTGCACTGATGCCCCAATTTTTTTTAGCTTGTATCCGGGGCAAGAAGAAGTAGGGTCCGAGCAGTATCCTGACTCTCATCACCAGACATTTATCCCCAGGGGGGTGATTCTGATGAGACTAAGATATCTGAGACTCACACGGACTGTACTGTGCTGTCAGGGCACGAAGAGGAGTAGGGTGACTGCCAGGGCAAGGAATGTGATAACACAGAGGATGATGATGAAGTTGTGGATCCCACTTGATGTGATCACAGAGGCACACAGCTAAGTAGGTCATCTGAGGAGGTGGAGGAAGAGGAAGAAGAGGATGTTATGTTGCACCGTACTGCGCAGACATGGAGTGATGCAACCATGACAACCACTGCATCCTCAGCCATAACTGTGGCCAGCAGCATTTGTGGGTCTGTAGCTTCAAGAAGCATCAAGGATTGCCTAACCTGGGCCTTTTTTAAAACTGAAAAGGATGAGCCAACCCACAGAAACTCTGTTTCTTTACCCGCTCTAGTCAAGCTGAGTGTGAGCCCACCATCATCTGCAACTGAAGTGGATATGCCTGCTGTTTCTGAGCGATCTCAGAGAACAAACACACCACAACTTTATCAATCCACCATAACATCTCCACCTGTACTTCATTCATGGTCCAACTGTTTGTCCGGTTCGCCGTACTCTGCCCTCTCTCAGCACTGCATCCAGCCATCTGTCTCTAAGTAAGTTGTGGTCACATAAGAGATTGTTTCCTCCTACACATGATGAAGCTAAGAGGTTGAACTCCACCACCAACAATCTGTTGGCCACAAAAATGCTGCCTTCCCACCTTCTAGATTCAGATGGTTTCCAAAAGCTGATGTCCACCGCAGTCCCTCAGTACCAGTTGCCCAGTTGCCATTACTTCTCTAAGAAAGCTGTGCCTGCGCTACATCAGCATGTCGCAGACAACATCACAAGTTCCTTGACTAAATTTGTCTGCCAGGGTGCATTTCACCACAGACACTTGGATGAATAAGCATGGCCAAGGGTGTTACATCTCGCTGACTGGACACTGGGTGACTCTGGTGGCTGTTGGGGCAGTCGGATAAGGGGCTGCTCCATAAGTCTTGGAATCCCCAAAGCTTGCAGAACAAATTACTGCACTTCACACTTCCTCCACTGCTTCTGGCTCCTCCTCTAGGGCCTCCAATCTCTGTCTTAATGAGACTTGCATTCCAACAGTGCAGAAAGAAACCCCACTATGTCCATACTGTGCAGCCATGGCTCACCGCAATCAGACAGTATTAAAATTGATATGCCTTGGAGATCGCAGTCGTAAAGCTGAAGAGTTGTGTACGATAACGGTGCGAACCTGGTGGCGGTCCTTCACCGAGGCAAAGTCACACACATACCTTGAATGGCTCATGTCCTCAACCTGGTGGCACTGCAATTTCTCTGCCACTATCCTGACCTGGGTGAACTGCTGCAGGAAGAACAGAAGCTGTGTGCTCCCTTCCACCATTTACACCCCTCATGCCATCGACTTGCATCGATACATAGGGCTTTGTCCATGACAGTCAACAAGTTGATATGCAATGTGCTGACATGTTGGAATACCACTCTGCACATGTTGCAGTGACTGTGGCAGCAGCAATGAGCCCTAACACAGTATGTCATGTCATATAGCCTGGGCCATAGCAGTACAGACATGGCGCATATCATGTTTATGGAGTGGGCACTGATTAAGGACCTCTGCACCCTTCTGCACAGTTCCAAAATGGCTACTTAGATGGTTAGCACTGATGATGCCATCATCAGCACCCACATGCTGGAGCAGACTTTGAATAATCTGCGGGAGGAGGTGGTGGTCCCAAAAGAAGAGAAGGAAGCAGAGGAGATTGCAGAACAGATAACATTATCTCTACATTCCAGACTGTGGTCACACAGTTGGGTGTCTGTGGATTACTGTGATCGGGGGGGTGGTGGTGATAACAGGCAAATTGTTAGTGAAGGTGCAAGAGCCAAGAAACAAATGGAGGAGAAAGAGGTGATGGGCGAGCAACTGTCAGGAGAAGAAGAGGATAATCATTCCCTCTCTGTTGTCCATGGTTGACGTGAGGGGACAGAGAAAACAAGCATCAGTGTTAACCAGCCGCCAACACAGCATGGGCTTGGACCTCATGGAAGAGATCAACATATGAGTGCCTTCTTGCTTTTACACAATCTAAAGAGAGATTTTCCCCAAGACAGCAGTGAGGCACACAATGTAGATCACAGCATTAGACTTCCAATCTCCAGCACGTCAATTTGCCAATGCCAAAATATTAGCCGCAACAGAAGTGTAGGTTGCAAAAGCAATTTCTGTGACTCTTTAGTCACATTTTTTACACCAGTTTATGCATCAACACAACAGAGTCCAAGTCTGACACGTGGTGAATGACTAGAGAGGATGATGGAGGAGTATCTAGGACTCAATATCAATATTATCAAGGAGGGTTTGGACCATGTCACATTTTGGTCTTGAAAAACTGAAAAATGGATGAGTGGCCTGAGCTGGCATCTCACGCCTTGGAGGATTTATCATGCCCGGCAGCCAGCATTCTCTCAGAACATGTTTTCAGCACTACTATTGGTGTGCATACAGAAAAGACCAGCCGGCTGTCCCCTGAAAGTGTAGAACACCTAACTTTCATCAAGATGAACAAGTCATGCATCCTCAAGAACTTTTGCACCCCGATCACTGAGTGTACATACTAGGTAATGTTGTAGTTTTTAGTGCGCTGCGTTAATCTCACAAAAATACAGTCTGTGATATCTTTAGTTGGCCTTCTGTGCATCTGTTGCTGCTACAGATGTTAACACAAATTTTTCAAAAAGGGAAAAAGTGCCACTTTGCTGGTGTCTGCCACTAATTGTTGGAAATGTGAACACTCCTGATTGGGTCTAGATCTGCTGGGTTGGCTGTAGTTGAAGAGATGTCTCTTCCCCATTATACTATTTCTACTCTGGTGAAATTTATGCCACTTTTATGGTGTGTGCCCCTAATTATTTCAAATTTGAAGACTCCTGATTGGGTCTCCATCTGCTGAGTTGGCTGTAGTGGAAGACGAGTTGGTCCCTATTATACTATTTCTACTCTAGTAAAATTGATGCCACTTTGGAGGAGTAATGCCCTAATTTTTTGAAATTTGAAGACTCCTGATTAGGTCTCCAACTGTTGTGTTTGCTGTAGTGGAGGAGATGTCTCTCCCCATTATACTATTTCTACTCTGGTGAGATTGATGCCACTTTGTTGGTGTCTGCTACTAATGCTACTAATTGTTGAAAATGTGAACACTCCTGGTTGGGTCTAGAGCTGCTCGGTTGGCTGTAGTGGAAGATATGTCGCTCCCCACTATGCTATTTCTACTCTGGAGAATCTTATGCCACCTTCGTGGTGTCTGTCCAAAATTATTTTACATTTGAAGCCTCCTGATTGGAACTCCATCCACTGGGTTGGCTGTAGTGGAAGACATGTCAGTCCCTATTATACTATATCTACTCTGGTGAATTTTTTGCCACTTTTTTGTTGTCTGCCACTAATTTTTGGAAATGTGTACACTCCTGGTTGGGTCTCCATCTGCTGGCTTGGCTGTAGTGGAAGAGGTGTCTGCCCCTATTATACTATTTTTACTCTGGAGAATTGATGCCACTCTGTTGTGTCTGAAACTAATTTTTAGCAATGTGTAAACTCCTGGTTGGGTCTCCTTCATGTTTGCTGCCTGTAGCAGTAGGCCTCTGAGACCGACAAGCCTCCACTCCCTGTTACTATCCTTACATTTTTCTGACAATAGTAGTCTACGAAACAAATATTTGTGACACGTGAGTGTGGCTGAGCATGAAAACAGGTTGAGTTGTTGCATGTGTTATCAGAGCTCACAGCACAGCAGGCCTACAATGATCCCTCTCACCCACCTTGTCTTAATTTAAATTTCAATTCAAAGCTGTAAATGCTGGCCCAGACCCTGATACCACATGCATGGCTCATTGCTTCCATGCTATTGTAAACTTTGTACCGTGTGTGAATTGATACTACTTTCCTGGTGTCTGCCCCTCATTTGATGTGTTTTAGAAGCTTTTGGGAATGTTTGAAAGTGTAGTGTATGCGCTTGTTTTTGCTTTCCATTGACTCCAATGACGCTTAGCTATGTTCGGCGAATATTCGACGAATAAATCGCAATCTGAATCAGACATTGAGATATTCACTCATTTCTAGTAGCCACTTTGTTGGATCCACAGTACAAGAGTAAATTTATCCAGATTCTTCCCCTCCTGGAAAGGGATGCGTGCCTTCTGGATTATCAACACACGCTTGTAGACAATCTTAAGAGTGGTTTTCCCCAAGACAGCAGTGAGGCGCATAGTGTGCATCCCAGTTCTAAAAGACCAAACCCAAGAGTCAAGGAGTTATCACAAAAACTTCAGCAGCGGCAGTGTAAGTGGCATAAGCAATTTCTGTCAGTCATTTCACACATTTTTTAAACCAGCCAAACAGAATACAAGTCTGACACATTATAAACGACTGGAGAGGATGGAGCAGCAGTATCTGGAGCTCAATACCAATGCCATCACTGTGGGATTTGAACCTTTTTCAACCTTTTTCAATTTGTTCTT
Organism: Dendrobates tinctorius; assembly: GCF_039654945.1. Taxonomy (NCBI): domain Eukaryota; kingdom Metazoa; phylum Chordata; class Amphibia; order Anura; family Dendrobatidae; genus Dendrobates; species Dendrobates tinctorius. The sequence continues at coordinate 2,539,821 of NW_027361728.1, read as the reverse complement.
CAAAAATGGAAAGGTGGCCTGAGTTTGTCTGTCACGCCTTGGAGATTTTGTCATCCCTGGCTGGTGGTGTTCTGACTGATAAGAGTGTGTGGCTGACCCCTGAAAGTTTAGACCACCTAACTTTTATCAAAATTAACAAGTTATGAATCTCCAATGACTTTTGCACCCCTGTTGCAGATTGCGCAGACTAATCGATGGTGTCATTTTTAGTGTCATGTATTGATCTCGCGTCATATGGCATTCAAGTAATTATTTATTGAATGCAGAAATTCCAGAAAAATTAGACATTTTGGTCAATACCTGACCTTCATCAGTCGTTTGAGAGGAGATCTGTGTGGAAATGTGCTACGTGAGAGTCTGCAGTGTCCACTGCTAAAACAGGAAGCACTGTTGCTACTGCTGCAGATGTTACAAAAAATTTTTTGAAATTTGGAGACTCCAATTTGGGTCTCCACCTTTTGGGTTGCCTGTAGGTGTCTAAGGCCTATTAAACTGTTTTTACTTTTTTGGAAGTGCATTGAGCAGCAGGGTGGTGTGCTGGTAAAAGGAAAAAAAATCTTTTAAATCTTCTGCCTGAGCGAGTGTGAACGAGCTGAGTGTGACTTGAGCTTAAGTGCGAACTGTGGTAAGTGTGTGACTTGTGATTCAGTGAAGAGGTATTTGGAAAACCTTTAACAAATACCTGTGTGAGTAGCTGAATCGTGTTTGCTTAGTGCTTGCTACCTGTTTAATTTTTGGTGGGACTTGGGGACTTGTTTAACCTATTTTTTCTCTCTACAGAGTTAATCTCTTATTTTACTATCTGTGTTTTAAGAGTTAACTATATTGCATTTAAATCTTGAGGTGTAACTGTATTCACAAGAAGTTAATTAAGGGTGGGAGTTCATAATTAAGGGTTTATAAGGGGCAGCTGGTTGGGGCTTAACTCCTTTTGGAAGTGCATTGAGCAGCAGGGTGGTGTGCTGGTAAAAGGGAAAAAAAAATCTCTTTTAAATCTTCTGCCTGAGCGAGTGTGAATGAGCTGAGTGTGACCTGAGCGTAAGTGCGAACTGTGGTAAGTGTGTGACTTGTGATTCAGTGACTTTGGATTCAGGGAGTGTCCAAGGGAGGTATTACTGAATTGCTGTAATATTTTATTAATACTTTTTATTTATTTTGCTTATCTTTTCTGTCTGGTGCAATTCCCATTAGGATGTGCTCCAATATTGCCAATGCCATCCAGTGCATGTCTTGCCGCATGTATGAAATCCTTGAACAGCCGGTCGAAGGTGTATACTGCTGTGCGAGATGTGAGCACATTGTGCATTTGGAAGCCCAGATACTGGATCTAAATGTGCAGCTGGCAACACTGAGATCCATAGACAATATGGAAAGGAGTCTTCTGCTCACTGAGCAGATGCTCAATGGGATAGATGAGGGGGGGATGCTAGGTTGGAGCTTCAGGACAATGAAGCAGCTAGCTGGGTGACAGTTAGAAGGCGGGGTAGAGGGAAGAGCACCAGGGAGGCTAGTCCTGATCTCGCCCACCCCAATAAGTTTGCTAAGTTGGCAGATGAGGGGAGTGTTAGTGCAGGAGTAGCACTGCTGAAGCAAGACATGTCCTCTGAAAGCCAGAAGAGTGTCTGCTCCAGTAAGAGGGGAAATAGGAGAGCAGGGCAGGCCAGACAGGTGCTGGTAGTGGGGAACTCAATTATTAGGGGAACAGATGGGGCAATCTGTCACAAAGACAGGGATCGTCGAACGGTGTGCTGCCTACCTGGCACTTGAGTCCGACACATCGCTGATCGCATTGACAGATTACTGGGAGGGGCTGGTGAGGATCCAGCGGTCATGGTGCACATTGGCACAAATGACAAAGTTAGAGGTAGGTGGAAGGTCCTTAAAGATGATTTCAGGGAATTAAGCTGCAAGCTTAAAGCAAGGACCTCCAAGGTGGTATTTTCGGAAATACTTCCTGTACCACGTGCCACGCCAGAGAGGCAACGGGAGATTAGGGAGGTTAATAAGTGGCTCAGGAATTGGTGTAAGAAGGAGGGGTTTGGGTTCCTGGAGAACTGGGCCGACTTCTCAGTTGGCTACAGGTTCTACGCTAGGGACGGGCTGCACCTCAATGTGGAGGGGGCAGCTGTGCTGGGGGAGAAAATGGCTAGAAGGTTGGAGGAGTGTTTAAACTAGGGACGGGGGGAGGGTATTCCTTTTATAGGAGGGTAAGAGAGTGCAGATAGAGACCTGGGCACAAATAGTGAAATTGGGGGTGGGGGTGGCATGGGGGGTAGGGTTAGAACAGTTAATAATTTAAGAAAGAATAGAGGTACAGAGAGATACATAAAGTGCATGTATACTAATGCCAGAAGCCTCGCCAACAAAATGGAGGAATTGGAGGTAATGTTGTTGGAACATAATTATGACATGGTGGGGATATCTGAGACATGGCTGGACGAGAGCCATGACTGGGCGGTTAATTTACAGGGCTATAGTGTGTTCAGAAATGACCATACAAATAAGCGAGGGGGAGGTGTGTGTTTATATGTAAAATCATCCTTAAAACCCATCCTGCGTGATAATATATATGAATCTAATGAAAATGTAGAGTCCCTGTGGGTGGAGATAAGGGGAGGGGGAAAAAATAATAAATTACTGATAGGGGTTTGTGATAAGTCTCCAAAAATAATGGAAGCAACAGAGAATATCCTCATAAAGCAAATAGATGAAGCTGCGACTCAAGGAGAAGTCATTATTATGGGGGACTTCAACTACCCTGAAATACATTGGGGACCCGAAACCTGCAGTTCCAGCAAAGGTAATAGGTTTTTTACAACTATGAGACACAATTACCTTTCACAACTGGTTTAGGACCCAACAAGAGGGGGGGGCACTGCTAAACCTAATGTTAACCAATAGGCCAGACTGCATATCAAATATAAGGGTTGGGGGTCACTTGGGTAATAGTGATCACAAAATAATAAGTTTTCATGTATCCTTTAATAAGATGTGTAGTAGAGGGGTTACAAGGACACTAAACTTCAGGAAGGCAAATTTCCAACGGATGAGAGATGATCTTGGTGCAATTAACTGGGAAGATATCCTGAGACATAAAAATACACAAAGAAAATGGGAGACGTTTATTAGCATCCTGAATAGGACCTGTGCACAATATGTGCTGTGTGGGAATAAACATGCTAGAAATAGGAGGAAACCACTATGGCTAAATAGAGCTGTAAGGGGTGCAATAAGTGACAAAAATAAAGCATTTAGAGAATTAAAGCAAGTAGGTAGTAGTGAGGCATTAAATAAATACAGAAAATTAAATAAATTCTGTAAAAAGCAAATCAAAATGGCAAAGATTGAGACAGAGAGACTCATTGCCAGAGAAAGTAAAAATAATCCCAAAATATTCTTTAACCCCTTCACGACCTTTGACGCCACATAGGCATCATGAAAAGTCGTGCCAAAACGACCCATGACGCCTATGTGGCGTCATGAAAAGATCTCCCTCCTGTGGGTCGGTTGAGCGGGTTCAATGAAAGTTCACCCGACCCGCTGTTACAGGGGGACCTAGACTTGACACCGGAGGGGTGGCTTTGCCCCCCTGGGGATACGATCACTACCCTCCTTGCATCTGATTGGAGCTAGCGTCCATGTGACGCTAGCCCTCCAATCAGATTTGGAGGGGCGGAGTAAAATCATGGCTGCCTCATTCCTCAACTTCATCCCGTCCGTGGAAGCTGAGGAACGAGGTGCCTGACTGCCGCCCTGACCTGTGATCACCGCCGCTGCCACTGTCATCGCCGCTGCCGCTGCCACCACTGCTCTCCGGTAATATATTTTACTGCCCCGCCGCCTAATTCCAGCCCCTCCCACCTCCGCTCACTCTCCCCTGCCCCCTGATCATCTCCTGCTCCCCTGATCCTCCCCCAGCACCCCCGATCTCCCCCAGTACCCCGATCATCGACCTGCTGTCTCCAGCTCTGCCAGCTCCTCAGCCGCCTCCTGCCCCCTGTGCCTGAGAGCCCCCCTCTGCCCGTGGTGATCCCCCAGCACCCCTGATCATCCCCCAGCACTGCTAATCATTTCCCCTGCTGCTGCAGGCTCCTCAGCCGCCTCCTGTACCTAACAGCCCCCTCCTGCCCCTGTGATCACCCCTCAGCCCTAGTGATCACCCCCATCAACCCCTGCCCCCCCTGATTAACCCCTGCCCTCCTGATTAACCCCTGCTGCTGCAGGTTTTTATTTCCTTATCTTCTCAGCCACCTCCTGCCCCCCCTTGTGCCTGACAGCCCCCCTCTGCCCCTGGTGATCCCCCAGCACCCCTGATCATCCCCCAGCACCGTTGATCATCCCCCAGCACCACTGATCATTTCCCCTGCTGCTGCAGGCTCCTCAGCCGCCTCCTGTGCCTAACAGCCCCCTCCTGCCCCCGTGATCACCCCTCAGCCCTAGTGATCACCCCCATCAACCCCTGCCCCCCTGGTCAACCCCTGCCCCCCTTATTAACCCCTGCTGCTGCTGTTTTTTATATCCACCTCCATCTCCTCAGCCACCTCCTGCCCGCCCCGCACCTGACAGCCTCCTTCTGCCCCTGGTGATCATCCCCCTGCACCCCTGATCATCCCCCTGCACCTCTGATCATCCCCCTGCACCTCTGATCATCCCCCTGCACCCCTGATCACCCCCACTGTTGCTGCCGATGCTGGTTCCAGCTCCACCTAATTTTCCTCAGCGCCCTCTTGCGCCTGACAGCCCCTTTCCACCCCCGGTGACCATCACCCAGCCCCAGTGATCACCCCTGATCACCACCTGCCCCCCTGATCACCCCCCCTGCTGCTGCCACTGGTTCCATCTCCATTTCCATCTCCTCAGTCCCCTCCTGCCCTCCGCATGCCCGACAGTCCCCTCCTGCCCTCCACGTGCCTGACAGTCCCCTCCTGCACCCCACACGCCTGACAGTCCCCTCCTGCACCCCACGCGCCTGACAGTCCCCTCCTGCCCCCCCGCGCACCTGACAGTCCCCTCCTGACAGCCCATTCCTCCAGTAAAAAGCTTCACCAAACACACACATACACACGCACACTATAATAAAGGTTTTTTACACACCACACGCACAATGTCTCGCTCATCCCAGTCATCCCAGTCCCAAAGGGTCTACTCAGTTGAGGAGGCATATGAAATTATTGCCTCTGATACTGATAGTGAGAGAGAGGACCCCATCTTTCTATATTCCTCCCACTCTTCCTCTTCCAGTGACACAGGCTTGCCACCACCGAGATGTCGCAGGACGAGAAATCGTCCGTAGTCCAGGGAGGAAGAGTCGGAGGCCTTAGAGGAAGAGTTGGAGACCTTGGAGGAAGTCTCACAGCCAAGTGTGAGTTTCCCCCAACCTAGTGCTAGTCACGCCCAACCTAGCACTAGGTCTCCCTCCTGGACCCCCGTCCCTGAAAATTTTGCTCCACAAATTCCTGATTTTTTTCCCCAATCAGGAATCCAGTTTGAGACTGCCAACTTCAGGGAAATAGACTTTTTCAGAGTCTTTTTCTCGGAGTCAATCGTCAGTCTCATGGTGGAGCAAACTCTGTAGAAATGATTAAATATTGGGGACTGGTCCTTCACATGGGGATTGTGAAGAAACCAGAAATTCACCAATACTGGAGTACTGATATTTTATATCAAACTCCAGTATTTGGCATGGTGATGACTCGGAAACGTTTTGAGGCTATTCATAAATTTCTTCATTTCAGGGACAACACTGAAAGCCTTCCCCGCAATGACCCGAATTTTGATAGACTGTTCAAAGTTCGGCCAGTCGTCGAACACTTCAGCAACAAGTTTTCTGAAGTGTACATTCCCGAAAGGGAAATTTGTGTGGATGAATCCCTCATCCACTTCAAAGGGAGGCTTCAGTTCCATCATTACCTGCCCAGCAAAAGGGCAAGGTACGGGATGAAACTCTACAAGCTGTGTGAGAGTACCTCAGGGTACAATCTCAGCTTTAGAGTTTACCAAGGAAAGGACAGTAGTATCCAGCCCCCAGAATGTCCCTGCTCTGGGGGTGAATGGGAAAATAGCGTGGGATTTGTTCCACCTTCTGCTTGATAAAGGTTACCATCTGTACGTTCATAACTTTTATACAAGCATCACACTATTTCAATCCCTCTCTGCCAGAGCTACCGTCGCTTGCTGTACCGTGCGCAGAAACCAGAGGGGTCTCCCTATACCACTAATTGAGCAGCCTCTCCGAAAGGGTGAGACCCGAGCCCAATGTAGCGGCAACATGCTTGTCGTCAAGTTCAAAGACAAAAGAGATGTCTTTGTCTTGACCACAATCCATGGTCCCAGCACCACGGCCACCACCGTCAAGGTACCCCAGCACCGGTCCACAAACCAGACTGTGTCCTGGCGTACAACCATCACATGGGGGGAGTTGATCTTTCTGATCAAGTCCTCCAGGCCTATAGTGCCATGCGGAAAGCGAAGGTGTGGTACAAAAAACTGGCTGTGCACCTCGTACAAATGGCACTGTATAACGCATGCGTGCTATCACGATGTGCAGGCCAGAACCACTCCTTCCTTGACTTCCAGGAGGCAGTGATAAAGGCCATGATTTTTGGAGAGGAGGACGGAGCGCGCCCCAGCACTCCTGGAACTCAAGTTTCCCGTATGGTACCAGGGCAACATTTTCCCCATGAGGAGAGAAAAAAAAAGGTGCCGGGTTTGCTATAAAAGGGGGACAAGAAGGGAAACTCATTTCCAATGTGAAACGTGTCCCGGCAAACCTGGACTGTGTTTGAATGAATGCTTCAGAATTCATCACACGTCCATGGACTAAACACATCCTGACACTCCACTACAGAACTCACCCACACCAGCCTGACATACACAACACCACACACACCAACCTGACGTACACTACACCACACACCAACCTGACGTACACTACGCCACACACACCAACCTGATGTAGTATCAGGTTGGTATGTGTGGCGTAGTGTACGTCAGGTTGGTGTGTGTGGTATAGTGTGCGTCAGGTTACCACACACCAACCTGATGTACACTACACCACACCACACACCAACCTGATATACACTACGCCACACACACCAGCGTGATGTAGTGTCAGGTTGGTATGTGTGGCGTAGTGTACGTCAGGTTGGTGTGTGTGTGTGGCGTAGTGTACGTCAGGTTGCTGTGTGTGGTGTATATTACACCACACACAGCAACCTGACGTACACTAGACCACACACCAATCTGACATACACTATGCCACACACACCAACCTGATGTAGTGTCTGGTTAGTATGTGTGGCGTAGTGTAAGTCAGGTTGGTGTGTGTGTGTGTGGCGTAGTGTACGTCAGGTTGGTGTGTGTGTGTGTGGTGTGTACTAAACCACACACAGCAACCTGACGTACACTACACCACACACCAACCTGACATACACTATGCCACACACACCAACCTGATGTAGTGTCAGGTTGGTATGTGTGGCGTAGTGTACGTCAGGTTGGTGTGCGTGTGTGTGGCGTAGTGTACGTCAGGTTGGTGTGTGTGTGTGGTGTGTACTACACCACACACACCAACCTGACGTACACTACACCACACACCAACCTGACATACACTACGCCACACACACCAACCTGATGTAGTGTCAGGTTGGTATGTGTGGCGTAGTGTATGTCAGGTTGGTGTGTGTGTGGCGTAGTGTACGTCAGGTTGGTGTGTGTGTGGTGTATACTGCACCACACACAGCAACCTGATGTACACTACACCACACACCAACCTGACATACACTACGCCACACACACCAACCTGATGTAGTGTCAAGTTGGTATGTGTGGCGTAGTGTACGTCAGGTTGGTGTGTGTGTGGAGTAGTGTACGTCAGGTTGGTGTGTGTGTGTGTGTGTGTGTGTGGTGTGTGCTACACCACACACACCAACCTGACGTACACTACACCATACACCAACCTGACATACACTACGCCAAACACACCAACCTGATGTAGTGCGCCCAAACAGTGGTTTATGACCACATATGAGGTATTGGTGTACTCAGGAGAAATTGCCCAACAAATTTTAGGATCCATTTTATCCTGTTGCCCATATAAAAATGAAAAAATGTAGGCGAAAAAATTTTTTGCTGAAAAAAAGTACTTTTTCATTTTTACAGATCAATTTGTGAAGTACATGGGAGTTCAAAGTGCTCACTATGTATCTAGATAAGTTCCTTGGGGTGTCTAGTTTCCAAAATGGGGTTACTTGTGGGGGTACTCCAATGTTTAGGCACACAGGGGCTCTCCAAACACGACATGGTGTCTGCTAACTATTGGAGTTAATTTTCCATTCCAAAAGTCAAATGGCGCTCCTTCCCTTCAGGGCCCTGCCGTGCGCACAAACAGTGGTTTATGACCACATATGAGGTATTGGTGTACTCAGGAGAAATTGCCCAACAAATTTTATGATCCATTTTATCCTGATGCCCATGTAAAAATGAAAAAATATGGGCAAAAAGAAAATTTTTGTGAAAAAAAGTACTTTTTCATTTTTACAGAACAATTTGTGAAGTACCAGGGGGTTGAAAATGCTCACTATGCATCTAGATAAGTTTCTTTGGGTGTCTAGTTTCCAAAATGGGGTCACTTGTGGGGTACTCCAATGTTTAGGCACACAGGGGCTCTCCAAACACGACATGGTGTCCGCTAATTATTGGAGATAATTTTCCATTCAAAAGTGAAATGGCGCTCCTTCCCTTCTGGGCCCTGCCATGCGCCCAAACAGTGGTTTATGGCCACATATGAGGTATTGGTGTACTCAGGAGAAATTGTCCAACAAATTTTATTATCCATTTTATCCTGTTGCCCAGGTGAAAATTAAAAAATTGATGCTAAAAAAAAAATTTTGTTGGAAAAATTAAAATGTCCATTTTTTCCTTCCACGTTGCTTTAGTTCCTGTGAAGCACCTGAAGGGTTAATAGTCTTCTTGAATGTAGTTTTGAGTAGCTTGAGGGGTGCAGTTTTTAGAATGGTGTCACTTCTGGGTATTTTCTGCCAAATAGACCCCTCAAAATGACTTTAACCCCTTCCTGATATGAGACGCACTATCCCGTCCATGGGACCCGGGCCCCTATGCCCATGGACGGGATAGTACGTCTACCGCGATCAGCGGCGCCCACGTGGTGAGCGCCGCTGATCGCGGCCGGGTGTCAGCTGATTATCACAGCTGACACCCGGCACAATGTGTCAGGGGCGGTCACGGACCGCCCCCAACACGTTAACCCCTTGCACACCGCGATCAAACACGATCGCGGTGTACCGGGAGTTAAAGGGAAGCATCGGCAGGGAGGGGGCTCCCTCCATGCTTCCCTGAGCCCCCCCACGGCAGCGCAATATGCAGTGCTGCTGCGGGGGGCTCCTTTCCTCCAGGCCCCCGAATCCAAGATGGCGACGGGGGCCTTCGGGGGCCTGCAGGAAGCTGGCTTCCTCAGTGCCTGCAAAGCGCAGGCAAGAGGAAGTCTTCTTCAATGCCTGTGACAGATTGCTGATCTGTCACAGTGATCTGTGATGTGACAGATCAGCGATCTGTCACAGGACAGTGATGTCCCACCTGGGACTATGTAATAAAGTTAAAAAAAAATTAAAAAAAAAGTGTAAAAATAATTTTAAAAAAATCGCCAAATAAATTAGTAAAAAAAAAAAAATATTCCCCAATAAATTCATTTTTTGAAAATATAAAAAAACCAAAACAATAAAAGTACACATATTAGGTATCGCCGCGTCCGTAACGACCCGCTCTATAAAACTGTCCCATTAGTTAACCCCTTTAGCGAACCCCTTAAAAAATAAAAATAAAAAACGAAGCAAAAAATAATGATTTATTATCATACCGCCAAACAAAAAGTGTAATAACGCGCGATCAAAAAGACGCATATAAATATCCATGGTACCGCTGAAAACGTCATCTTGTCCCGCAAAAACGAGCCACCACACAGCATCATCAGCGAAAAAATAAAAAAGTTATAGCTCGCAGAATAAAGCGATGCAAAAATAATTATTTTTTATATAAAATTGTTTTCATTGCATAAAACCGACAAAACATAAAAAAACGACCTAAATGAGGTATCACTGTAACCGTACTGACCCGAAGAATAAAACCGCTTTATCAATATTACCACACGCGGAACGGTGTAAACGCACTCCCCCAAAAGAAATTCATGAAATGCTGGTTTTTGTTCATTCTGCGTCCCAAAAATCGGAATAAAAAGCGATAAAAAAATGTCACGTGCCCGAAAATGGTACCAATAAAAACGTCAACTCGTCCCGCAAAAAATAAGACCTCGCATGACTCAGTGGGTCAAAATACGGAAAAATTATAGCTCTCAATATGTGGTGATGGAAAAACTATTTTTACAATAAAAAGCGTCTTTCAGTGTGCGACAGCTGCCAAAAATTAAAACCGCCATAAATAGTAAATCAAACCCCCCGTTATCACCCCCTTAGTTAGGGAAAAATAATAAAATTAAAAAAATGTATTTATTTCCATTTTTCCATTAGGGTTAGGGTTAGGGCTAGGGCTAGGGCTAGGGTTAGGGCTAGGGTTAGGGCTAGGGTTAGGGTTAGGGCTAGGGTTAGGGCTAGGGTAGGGTTAGGGCTAGGGTTAGGGTTAGGGTAGGGTTAGGGCTAGGGTTAGGGTTAGGGCTAGGGCTAGGGTTAGGGCTAGGGTTAGGGTTAGGGCTAGGGTTAGGGCTAGGGTTAGGGCTGAGATTAGGGTTAGGGGTGTGTTGGGGTTCGGGTTGGAGTTAGAATTGGGGGTTTCCACTGTTTGGGCACATCAGGGGCTCTCCAAATACAACATTGCGTCTGATCTCAATTCCAGCCAATTCTGAGTTGAAAAAGTCATATGGTGCTCCTTCCCTTCCAAGCTCTGCCATGCGCCCAAACAGTGTTTTACCCCCACATGTAGGGTATCAGCCTACTCAGGACAAAATTGCAAAACAATTTTGGGGGTCCAATTTCTCCTGTTACCCTTAGGAAAATAAAAAATTGGGGGCAAAAATATCATTTTTGTGGAAAAAAATGATTTTTTTATTTTCGTGTCCGAGCGTTATAAACTTCTGTGAAGCACTTGGGGGTTCAAAGTGCTCACCACACATCTAGATAAGTTCCGTGGGGGGTCTAGTGTCCAAAATGGGGTCACTTGTGGGGAGTTTCAATAGTTTAGGTACATCAGGGGCTCTCCAAACGCACATGACACCCGCAGACCATTCCGTCAAAGTCTGTATTCCAAAATGGCACTGCTTCCCTTCCGAGCCCCGACGTGTGTCCATACAGTAGTTTTCTCCCACATATGGGGTGTCAGCGTACTCAGGACAAATTGGACAACAACTTTTGGGGTTCAATTTCTCCTGTTACCCTTGGGAAAATAAAAAAATTGGGGACTAATTGATCATGTTTGTGGAAAAAATACGATTTTTTTATTTTCATGCCCTGGCATTATAAACTTCTGTGAAGCCCTTGGGGGTTCAAAGTGCTCACCTCACATCTAAATAAGTTCCTTAGGGGATCTAGTTTTCAAAATGGGGTCATTTGTGGGGGGTTTCCACTGTTTAGGTACATTAGGGGCTCTCCAAAGGCAACATGACACCCGCAGACCATTCCATCAATGTCTGCATTCCAAAACATCACTACTTCCCTTCCGAGCCCCGACGTGTGCCCATACAGTAGTTTTCTCCCACATATGGGGTATCAGCATACTCAGGACAAATTGGACAACAACTTTTGGGGTCTAATTTCTCCTGTTACCCTTGGGAAAATAAAAAAAATGGTGACTAAAAGATCATGTTTGTGGAAAAAATACAAATTTTTTATTTTCACGCCCGGGCGTTATAAACTTCTGTGAAGCACTGGGGGGTTCAAAGTGCTCACCACACATCTAGTTAAGTTGCTTAGGGGGTCTAGTTTCCAAAATGGTGTCATTTGTGGGGGGTTTCCACTGTTTAGGTACATCAGGGGTTTTCCAATCGCGACATGGTGTCCGATCTCAATTCCAGCCAAAAACGTCAAATGGCGCTGCTTCACTTCCGAGCTCTGCCATGCACCCAAATAGTGGTTTAGCCCCACATGTGGGGTATCATCGTACTCAGGACAAATTGCACAACAACTTTTAGGGTGCTGTTACCCTTGGAAAAATAAGAATTGAGGGTGAAAAGATCATTTTTGTGGAAAAAATATGATTTTTTAATTGTACGGCTTTATGTTATAAACTTCTGTGAAGCCCTTGGGGGTTCAAAGTTCTCACCACACATCTAGATAAGTTCCTTAGGGGGTCTAGTTTCCAAAATGGTGTCATTTGTGGGGGGTTTCCACTGTTTTGGTACATCAGGGGTTTTCCAATCGCGACATGATGTCCGATCTCAATTCCAGCCAAAAACGTCAAATGGTGCTGCTTCCCTTCCGAGCTCTGCCATGAGCCCAAATAGTGGTTTACCCCCACTTGTGGGGTATCAGCATACTCAGGACAAATTGCACAATAACTTTTAGGGTCCTGTTACCCTTGGGAAAATAAAAATTGGGGTGAAAAGATCATTTTTGTGGAAAAAATATGATTTTTTAATTGTACCGCTGTACGTTATAAACTTCTGTAAAGCCCTTGTGGGTTCAAAGTTCTCACCACATATCTAGATAAGTTCCTTGGGGGGTCTAGTTTCCAAAATGGGGTCACTTGTAGGGGGTTTCCACTGTTTAGGTACATCAGGGACTCTCCAAACGTGACATGGCGTCCGATCTGAATTCCAGCCAATTTTGCATTGAAAAAGTCAAACGGTGCTCCTTCCATTCTGAGCTCTGCCATGCGCCGAAACAGTCGTTCCCCCCCACAAATCAGGTATCAACGTACTCAGGACAAATTGCACAATAACTTTTGCAGTCCAATTTCTCCTGTTACCCTTGGTAAAATAAAAAAAATTGAACCTGAATATTTTTTTTGTGAAAAAAAGTTAGATGTTCATTTTTTTTTAAATATTCAAAAAAATTCCTGTGACGCACCTAAAGGGTTAATAAACTTCTTGAATGTGGTTTTGAGCACCTTAAGTGGTGCAGTTTTTAGAATGGTGTCACTTTTGGGTATTTTCTATCCTATGGACCCCTCAAAGTGGCTTCAAATGTGATGTGGTCCTAAAAATAAAATGGTGTTGTAAAAATAAGAAATCGCTGCTCAAATTTTAACCCTTATAACTTCCTAACAAAAAAAAATTTTGGTTCCAAAATTGTGCTGATGTAAAGTAAACATGTGGGAAATGTTAGTTATCAAGTTTTTTGTGTGCCGTATCTCTTTGATTTAAGGGCATAAAAATTCAAAATTGGAAAATTGTGAAATTTTCAAAATTTTTGCCAAATTTCCGTTTTTTTCACAAATAAACGCAAGTTATTTGAATGAAATTTTACCACTAACATGAAGTACAATATGTCACGAGAAAAAAATGTCAGAATCACCGGGATCCATGGAAGCGTTCCAGAGTTATGACCTCATAAAGGTACAGTGGTCAGAATTGTAAAAATTGGCCCGGTCATGAACGTGCAAACCACCCTTGGGGGTGAAGGGGTTAAATACGATGTGGTCCCTAAAAAAATGGTTTTGTAAATTTTGCTCTAAAAGTGAGAAATCACTGGTCAACTTTTAACCCTTATAACTTCCTAACAAAAAAATATTTTGTTTCCAAAATTGTGCCGATGTAAAGTAGACATGTGGGAAATGTTATTTATTAACTAGTTTGTGTCTGGTTTAATAGAATAAACATTCAAAATTTGAAAATTGCAAAATTTTCATCAAATTTCCATTTTTTTCACAAATAAGCACAAAAATTATCGACCTAAATTTACCACTAACATGAAGCCCAATATGTCACGAAAAAAGAATCTCGGAATCGCTAGGATGCGTTGAAGCGTTCCTGAGTTATTGCCTCATAAAGGACACTGGTCAGAATTGCAAAAAATGGCCAGGTCATTAAGGTCAAAATAGGCTGGGTCATGAAGGGGTTAACTGCATAAATAGTAAGAAGCTAAAAAATGATAGTGTTGGTCCCCTTAAAAATAGTCTGGGTGAAATGGTGGATGAGGATGAGGAAAAAGCCAATATGCTAAATGACTTTTTTTCAACAGTATTTCCACAAGAAAATCCCATGACGGATAACATGATTAGGGATAAAAATTCTCCATTAAATGTCACCTGCTTAACCCAGCAGGAAGTACGGCGGCATCTAAAAATCACTAAAATTGACAAATCCCCGGGCCCGAATGGGATACACCTCCGAGTACTGCAGGAATTAAGCACAGTCATAGATAGACCATTATTTTTAATCTTTAAAGATTCCATATTAACAGGGTCCGTACCACAGGACTGGCATATAGCAAATGTGGTGCCAATATTCAAAAAGGGGACAAAAACCGAACTTGGAAATTATAGACCAGTAAGTTTAACCTCAACTGTGGGTAAAATCTGGGAGTATTTTCTAAGAGATACTATACTGGAGTATCTGAAGAAGAATAACCTCATGACCCAATATCAACATGGGTTTACAAGGGACCGTTCCTGTCAGACTAATCTGATAAGCTTTTATGAAGAGGTAAGTTCCGGACTGGACCAAGGGAATGCAGTGGATGTAGTGTACATGGACTTTTCAAAAGCTTTTGATACGGTGCCACACAAAAGGTTGATACATAAAATAAGAACAATGGGGATAGAGGAAAATATTTGTAAGTGAGTTAAGAGCTGGCTCAGGGATAGGAAACAAAGGGTGGTTATTAATGGAGCACACTCGGACTGGGTCACGGTTAGCAGTGGGGTACCACAGGGGTCAGTATTGGGCCCGCTTCTTTTTAACATATTTATTAATGACCTTGTAGGAGGCATAGAGAGTAGAATTTCAATATTTTCAGATGACACTAAACTCTGCAGGGTAATCAATACAGAGGAGGACAATTTTATATTACAGGAGGATTTATGTAAACTAGAAGCTTGGGCTGATAAATGGCAAAGGAGCTTTAATAGGGATAAATGTAAGGTCATGCACTTGGGTAGAACGAATAAGATGTATAATTATGTGCTTAATTGTAAAACACTGGGCAAAACTGTCACTGAAAAAGACCTGGGTGTATGGGTGGGCGACAAACTCACATTTAGTGGCCAGTGTCAAGTCGCTGCTGCAAAGGCAAATAAAATAATGGGATACATTAAAAGAGGCATAGATGCTCATGAGGAGTACATAATTTTACCTCTATATAAGTCACTAGTGCAACCACACTTAGAATACTGTGTACAGTTCTGGTCTCTGGTGTATAAGAAAGACATAGCTGAACTGGAGCAGGTGCAGAGAAGAGCGACCAAGGTTATTAGGGAACTAGGGGGTCTGCAATACCAAGACAGGTTATTACACTTGGGGTTATGTAGTTTGGAAAATCGAAGACTTAGGGGTGATCTTATTACAATGTATAAATATATGCGGGGACAATACCAAGAGCTTTCTAATGATCTTTTTACTCTTAGACCTGTGACGGGGACAAGGGGGCATCCTCTACGTCTGGAGGAAAGAAGGTTTAAGCATACTCACAGATGCGGATTCTTTACTGTAAGAGCAGTGAGACTATGGAACTCTCTGCCATATGATGTTGTAATGAGTGATTCCTTACCAAAATTTAAGAAGGGACTGGATGCCTTTTTTGAAAAGTATAATATTACAGGGTATATACACTAGTTTCCTTAATATTGCGTTGATCCAGGGAGCTAGTCTGATTGCTGTATGTGGAGTCGGGAAGGAATTTTTTTCCCCAATGTGAAGCTTACTGTTTGCCACATGGGTTTTTTTTTTGCCTTCCTCTGGATCAACATGTTAGGGCAAGTTAGGATAGGATATGGGTTGAACTAGATTGACTTAAAGTCTTCCTTCATCCTTAATAACTATGTTACTATTAGTGTTGAGCGATACCATCCGATAGTGAGAAATATCGGATCGGATTGGATCGGACCGATACCCAAAAAGTATCGGGTATCGCCGATTCCGATACCGGAAGTCCCATGCAAGTCTATGGGACAGAAAAATTGGAATTAAAAAAAACCCTTTCTTTCCTTGCACATCCAGTTCAGGAGGGGGGAAGAGTGTGGGCGGTGCGTGGGCGGAGTCTGTACGGGTCTCTCGGGGGTCTGTCCGGGCCTACAAGTCCCATCACGCGATGCCTGCTACAATGACAGTGATTGAAACATTAGCCAATGATGGGACAGTAGTAGTCCCATCATCCGGCTAATGTGTTGAATGAAAAAAAACATACATACTACATACATACTACATACATTCTACATACATACTACATTCATACAACATACATACATACTACATGCTACATACATACTACATATATACTACATTCATACAACATACATACTACATATATACTACCTTCATACAACATACTACATACATACTACATATATACTACATTCATGCAACATACATACATACTACATATATACTACATTCATACAAAATACATACATACTACATATATACTACATTCATACAACATACATACATACATACTATATACATACTACATATATACTACATTCATACAACATACATACTACATATATACTACATTCATACAACATACATACTACATACATACTACATATATACTACATTCATGCAACATACATACTACATACAGTCATGGCCAAAAGTATTGACACCCCTGCAATTCTGTCAGATAATACTCAGTTTCTTCCTGAAAATGACTGCAAACACAAATTCTTTGGTATTATTATCTTCATTTAATTTGTCTTAAATGAAAAAACACAAAAAGAATTGTCCTAAAGCCAAATTGGATATAATTCCACACCAAACATAACAAAGAGGGTGGACAAAAGTATTGGCACTGTTCAAAAAATCATGTGATGCTTCTCTAATTTGTGTAATTAACAGCACCTATAACTTACCTGTGGCACCTAACAGGTGTTGGCAATAACTAAATCACACTTGCAGCCAGTTGACATGGATTAAAGTTGACTCAACCTCTGTCCTGTGTCCTTGTGTGTACCACATTGAGCATGGAGAAAAGAAAGAAGACCAAAGAACTGTCTGAGGACTTGAGAAACCAAATTGTGAGGAAGCATGAGCAATATCAAGGCTACAAGTCCATCTCCAAAGACCTGAATGTTCCTGTGTCTACCGTGCGCAGTGTCATCAAGAAGTTTAAAGCCCATGGCACTGTGGCTAACCTCTCTAGATGTGGCCGGAAAAGAAAAATTGACAAGAGATTTCAATGCAAGATTGTGCGGATGTTGGATAAAGAACCTCCACTAACATCCAAACAAGTTCAAGCTGCCCTGCAGTCCAAGGGTACAACGGTGTCAACCCGTACTATCCGTCGGCATCTGAATGAAAAGGGACTGTATGGTAGGAGACCCAGGAAGACTCCACTTCTTACCCCGAGACATAAAAAAGCCAGGCTGGAGTTTGCCAAAACTTACCTGAAAAAGCCTAAAACATTTTGGAAGAATGTTCTCTGGTCAGATGAGACAAAAGTAGAGCTTTTACGGCAAAAGCATCAACATAGAGTTTACAGGAGAAAAAAGAGGCATTCAAAGAAAAGTACACAGTCCCTACAGTCAAACATGGCGGAGGTTCCCTGATGTTTTGGGGTTGCTTTGCTGCCTCTGGCACTGGACTGCTTGACCGTGTGCTTGGCATTATGAAGTCAGAAGACTACCAACAAATTTTGCAGCAAAATATAGGGCCCAGTGCAAGAAAGCTGGGTCTAACTCAGAGGGCATGGGTCTTCCAGCAGGACAATAACCCAAAACACACTTCAAAAAGCACTAGAAAATGGTTTGAGAGAAAGCACTGGAGACTTCTAAGGTGGTCAGCAATGAGTCCAGACCTGAATCCCATAGAACACCTGTGGAGAGATCTAAAAATGGCAGTTTGGAGAAGGCACCCTTCAAATATCATGGACCTGGAGTAGTTTGCCAAAGAAGAATGGTCTAAAATTCCAGCAGAGCATTGTAAGAAACTCATTGATGGTTACCGGAAGCAGTTGGTCACAGTTATTTTGGCTAAAGCTTGTGCAACCAAGTATTAGGCTGAGGGTGCCAATACTTTTGTCCGGCCCATTTTTGAAGTTTTGTGTGAAATGATCAATATTTTGCTTTTTGCTTCATTCTCTTTTGTGTTTTTTCATTTAAGACAAATTAAATGAAGAAAGTAATACCAAAGAATTTGTGTTTGCAATCATTTTCAGGAAGAAACTGAATATTATCTGACAGAATTGCAGGGGTGTGAATACTTTTAGCCATGACTGTACATACTACATATATACTACATTCATACTACATACATACATACTACATATATACTACATTCATGCAACATACATACATACTACATACATACTACATATATACTACATTTATACAACATACATACATACTACATTCATACAACATACATACATACTACTTTCATACAACATACATACATACATACTACATATATACTACATTCATGCTACATACATACTACATACATACTTCATACATACTACATACAAAGTTCCCACACAGCTTTTGCCATAAAGTGAGACTAGGGACTATTTTTTTACAGTGGCGGAGGAATACAGTGCGGAAGGATACCTGCCTCCCATCATTGTATTCCTGGGGTCCCTAGAGAGCGGTGGCATCAGCTGATGCTGCTGTTCTCCACGGGAGATCGTCGTGGGACACTCGTGGATTTCTGCGGATCAGGGAGTATATCGGTTGTTTGTTATTTTAATATTTTTTAAAGATGACACTGGCTTCGGGGATCAAAGTGACAAGTGATGCTGAGTATGTACTCTATGTTATATGAACTGTATGTCTATATGTATGTATTGTATGAATGTATTGTATGTAGTATGTATGTATGTTGTATGTATGTAGCATGTTTTATGTATGTTGTATGAATGTAGTATGTATGTAGTATGTATGTATGTATGTTGTATTAATGTAGTATATATGTAGTATGTATGTAGTATGTATGTTGTATGAATGTAGTATATATGTAGTATGTATGTAGTATGTATGTATGTTGTATGAATGTAGTATATATGTAGTATGTATGTAGTATGTAGTATGTATGTTGTATGAATGTAGTATGTATGTAGTATGTATGTTGTATGAATGCAGTATATATTAGTATGTATGTAGTATGTAGTATGTATGTATGTATGTATGTTGTATGAATGTAGTATATATGTAGTATGTATGTAGTATGTATGTTGTATGAATGCAGTATATATTAGTATGTATGTAGTATGTAGTATGTATGTATGTTGTATGAATGTAGTATATAAGTAGTATGCATGTATGTTGTATGAATGTAGTATGTATGTAGTATGTAGTATTATGTATGTATGTTGTATGAATGTAGTATATATGAAGTATGTATATAGTATGTATGTATGTTGTATGTATATAGTATGTATGTTGTATGAATGTAGTATATATGAAGTATGTATATAGTATGTATGTATGTTGTATGAATGTAGCATGTATGTAGTATGTATGTTGCATGTATGTAGTATGTGTGTTTTTTTTTTTTTACATTCAACACATTAGCCGGATGATGGAACTACTACTGTCCCATCATTGGCTAATGTGTCAATCACTGTCATTGTAGCAGGCATCGCCCGATGAGACTTGTAGTCCCATCGGACGATGCCTGCACACACACACAACCCCCGGCAGGCCCGCATAGACCCCCGAGAGGCCCGTACAGGCCCCGGCAGGCCCGCACAGACCCCCGGCAGGCCCGCACAGACCCCCGAGAGGCCCGCATAGACCCCCGAGAGGCCCGTACAGGCCCCAGCAGGCCCGCACAGACCCCCGGCAGGCCCGCACAGACCCCCTGCAGGCTCACACAGACCGCGCATCATGATGCGCACAGATCGCGCATCATGATGACATCATTTCAGCAGCCAATCACAGCCACAACACTGGCTCGTTGCATTATGGGAACTTCCGATTCTGGTATCCGATATTGTAAAAATATCGGTGCTCGGTATCGGAATTCCGATACAGCGAATATCGGCCGATACCCGATATTTGCAGTATCGGACTGCTCAACATTGGTACTATGTTACTCTGAAGAAATTTATGCCACTTTAGTGGTGTGTGATAATAATTTTTTGAAATGTGGAGACTTGAAGTTGGGGGTCTCCGTCTGGTGGTTTGCCTGTGGTAGAAGGTGTGTCAGAGGCCTATTAAATTGTTTCTACTCCGTGGAAATTGATGCCACTTTAGTGGTGTGTGAACAATTTTTTTTTTCTATATGTGGAGACTCCAAGTTGGGTCTCTATCTGGTGGGTTGCCTTTTAGTAGAAGGTGAGTCAGAGACATATTCTACTGTTTCTACTCTGTGGAAATTGATGCCACTTTAGTGGTGTGAGATAATAATTTTTTGAAAGGTGGAGACTACAAGTTGGGTCTCCATCTGGTCGGTTGCCTGTGTAAGTGGGGCTCTCAGACAGGCAGGTGTGCACTCACTTTCAGTCAACTGCCTGTGTTACTTTCCTTACATTTTTGCACCAATAGTACTGTTGGAAACTGATGTTTGTGCCATCTGACTGTGGCTGAAAAAAAAGGTGTTGCATAAAAGATCAGGGCTCCCAGCAAAGAAGGCTTACAAAGCTCCCTAAGCCACCACATCATAGGTTAAACTTCAATTCAAAGCTGTCCCAGACCCTGATACCTCATTTATGGCACATTTCAGACTTTTGCTGTGCCATTATCAAATTCCTACTGTAGGTAAATGAATGTCATGTTTCCTGTTATCTGTTCATAATTTGGGGAAATATTTACATTCCAAGTTGGGTCTCCTTCATGTGTGGTGCCTGTTGCAGTATGGCTCCTAGACTGGCCGGCCTGCATGCAATTTTAGTCAACTACCAGTGTTAATATCCTTACATTTTTCTAACATTAGTGCTCTACCAAACTGATATTTGTGCCACCTGAGTTAGGCTGGGAAAAAAAATTGAGCAATTGCATCAGGTATCAGGGCTCCCAGCAAAGAAGTCTTATTCCTCTCCCTTAGCCAGCATGTCTTAATTGAAACTTCAATTCCTCACTCTAAATGCTCATCTAGGCCCTGATGCATCATGCATGGCCTATTGCTGACTGCTACTATGCTATTATAAAATGTTCTACTACTGGTCAATTAATCAGTTAACTACCTGGGTTACTATCCTTATATTTTTCTACCAATAGTAGTCTATGAAATTGATGTTTGTGTCACCTGAATGTGGCTGGGAAGCTAAAAAAATTAAGCAGATGCATGAGGTATCTGGACTCCCAGCAAATAAAGCTTACACCTCTAGCTTAACCACTAGGTCCTCATTAAAACTTCAATTCCAAGCTGTAAATGCTGGGCCAAACCCTGATATGTCATGCATGTCTCAAAGTTGACTGTTTCTGTGCCATTATAAAAAGTTTTACAGTGGGTTAATTGATCAGTCAACAACTTGTGTTACTTTCCTTGCATTTTTCTATCAATAGTACTGTATGAAACTGTTGTTTGTGCCACCTGAGTGTAGCTGGAATTTAAAAAAAAATGAAGGTGTTGCATGAGATATCAAATCTCCCAGCTAAGAAGGCTTACACTGATCCCTTAACCACCCGGTCCTCACTGAAACTACAATTGCAAGCTGTAAATGCTGTGCCAGGCCCTAATACCTCATGCATGGCCCATTGCTGACTGCTGCTGTGCCACTTGCAAATTTCTACTGTGGGTCAATTGATGCCACTTTCCATGGTGTGTGCCCCCACTTTTAGCTGTTTGGGAAGTTTTTTTTCACCCCTTAAGATATTGTGTATAAGTTTGGTGTGGCCTTCCAGTGAATCTAATGGGGTTCTGGTACATTTGTCAAACTGTACATCGAATATGTTCGGTGACCATCTAACTGTTTGGCAAATAGAACTGAACCTTGAAATGTTTACTCATCTCTACCCTTGATCCCCTTTTGTTGATTCTGTGCAGCCACTTTTCCCATTGCTTTGGATAGATAGCCGCTCTTCATGATGTTAAAAGCTTATGACAATAATGAAACTAACCTTGTGCTATTGGATTGGCTACTAATATAACTACTATAGATCATAATGAAAATTTCTAACATCTATCTTTTGCTATCTTCCGGTGTATATTATAAAGACCTTAATAATGTTACTTTGGACAAATCTGATTTGTCAACTGGAAATTGCTGCTGAACTGTTGTATTCAAATAGTACTGTAGATTTTTATGCATATTAATTCCTATACTGGACTATGGCCACTGGTATATATTAAAGGGGTTGTCCATTAATTGGACACCCCATCTCATTCCTCATGTTTGATCCTGTTAAGATAAAAACACCTATACTCACCTCCAGCGCCGATGCTGTTCCAATGGTGTCAGTACTCATGTACCTTGGACTCACATGAGGTTGTTGCGTCATGTGAGCCCTGTGCCAAGTAATCACTGCCCCTGCTCTTTGACTTCCAGTTGGTGTTCGGTTTGTACAAAAGCGAGAATAGTGACATCAGCATTGGTTGCATATAGGGCTCACGTGATATGAATTTATTTTATATGACCCAAACATGAGGAATGAGAAGAGGTTGTCCAGGTAGTGGACAAGTCCTTTAATTTTGGGGCGTAATGCAGGAAGCAGCCTGAAATAAGATTAACAAAGTTATGTCACATCACAGTAGTATAATTGCTGCTTTTCTCATCCACAGTGCGTGTCTTCCATTAAACCATAGCACAATGAATGTTACAGTGAGAGAACATAGACATGCAGAGAACTTCTTAACAACAACAATGTTCTTTATAACTGGTTTTCAACAAATTATTGAAGAAATTGTGTTTGCCAAAGGAAGGCCATTCAGGCAGCCTCTATATACTAATTGTAAGTTAAAATATATAACAAATATGTATATCTTTAAAGGGAAAATGTCACCATAAAAATGCAGATACAGTTTTGCTCAAAAGTTTACATACCCCAGCAGAATTTTTGCTTTCTTGGCTTTTTTTTTCAGAGAATATGAATGGTAATATCAAAAACTTCTTCTCCACTCATGGTTAGTGGTTGGGTGAAACCATTTATTGTCAAACTACTGTGTTTTCTCTTATAATATCATAACGACAACCCAAAACATCCAAATGACCCTAAACAAAAGTTTACATAAAAAAGTTTCAATTGAGCTTCCAAATTTAAATTTGTTGGACATAAAAACAGAAAGTAGCGGACAAGCCGCACCAATGCTAAGGCATTGGTGCGGCTTGACCTCTACTTTCTGATTTTATGTCCAATAAATTTTTATAAAAATTTGGAAGCTGAATTGAAACTTTTTTATTGGATCTTTGGACATGAGACTACATGGAATTCGTGCTTCCGCGCACCACTAAGCCAAGGCAGGCGAGCTGGTTTATTCATTTTATCTAAAAGTTTACACACCCTGGTGATTTTGGCCTGATGACATGCACAGAAGTTGACACAAAAGGGTTTGACTGGCTACTAAAGGTAACATCCTCACCTGTGACCTGTTTGCTTGTAATCGGTGGGTGTGCATAAAAGCTGAGTGAGTTTCTGGGATCCAGACAGAGTCTTGCATCTTTCATCCAGCCACTGACATTTCTGGATTGTGAGACATGGGGAAAGCAAAAGAATTGTCACTGGATCTACAGGAAAAGGTAGTTGTACCAAACAGGAAAGGGATACACAAAGATATCCAAGGAAATGATCATGCCAGTCAGCAGCTTCATACTGTGATTAACAAACGGAAAATCAGGGGCTCTGTAAAATCAAAACCACGGTCAAGTAGAACAACAAAAATTTCATCCACAACTGCCAGGAAATTTTTTTGAAATGCAAAGAAAAACCCACAAATAACATCAGCTGAAATACTGGACTCTCTGAAAACTAGAGATCTGGCTGTTTCAAGCTGCACAATAAGGAGGCACTTGAAAAACAATGGGCTGCATGGTCGAGTTGCCAAAAGAAAACCATCACTGCTCAAATGCCGCAAACTTTGTCACCTACAATACGCAAGACAGTATAGAGACAAGCCTCAAAACTTCTGGAACAAGGTAATTTGGAGTGATGAGACTAAAATTGAACTTTTTGGCCACAATCATAAACATTACATTTGGAGAGAGGTCAACAAGGCCTATGATGAAAGGAATACCATTCCTACTGTAAAGCATGGAGGCAGATGTTTTGGGATGTGTGTGCTACAAAGGCACAGGAAACTTGGTCAAAGTTGAAGGAAAAATTAATGCAGTCCGTTATCAGCAAATACTGCTGCACATGGGATAAACTTGCACGTTTCAACATGACCACGATCCAAAACCCAAGACTAAGTCGACCAGTCATTGGCTACAACAGAGCAAAATTAAGGTTCTAGAGTGGACATCTTAGTCTCCTGACCTCAATATGATTGAGCCACTCTGGAGAGATCTCAAGCGCACAGTTCATTCTAGACAGTCCAGGAATGTACAAGAACTGGAGGCATTTTGCCAAGAAAAGTGGGCAGCTCTACCATCTGAGAAAATAAGGAACCTCATCCACAACTACCACAAAAGACTTCAAGCTGTCATTGATGTTAGAGGGTGCAACACACGGTATTAAGAAATAGGGTATATAAAGTTTTGATCAGGGTCATTTGGATGTTTTGGGTAGTCATTATGTTTTGAAAAGAGAAACATCGTAGTTTAACAATAAATGGCTTCACCCAACCACTAACCATGAGTGGAGAAAACGTTTTGGTGTTATCATTCATATTCTCTGAAAAAAGGCCAAGAAAGCAAAAATTCTGCTGAGGTACTGTATGTAAACTTTTGAGCACAACTGTATATCTCTCACGCTCTCTCTATATCCCTAATATACAGTATTTCCTTAGTTCTAAAAAGTTACATATTTCCTCTTTTGAAAGGTGGTATGATAGAGTCAAGGATAGAAAGTGTATGATTGAATCTTTTTTAGATCCGGTAAATAAGACCGAACAATTTGTTATATCATTCTTTCTCCATTTATCTAAAGGAAAGTCTGGAAGGGCAGGGCGGAATATAAATAGAGAAAGTTTTTCTAATGGGTAACTAATTTGGTTGTTGTCAGAAATGTTATATAATTTCCTCAGGCCATAATTGCAGATTTTATCAGTATATTCTCTGGTAGAGGGAGGGATTGGTCTAGTAAATGCGCAACAATAAGAGCGTCTAAAGTAGAATTCCCAGTGTAAGACTTTTCCATTTCTGCCCAGCTGGTTTTGGCTTTATCTGTAAGCCATTTCCTGCTCTGCATTATGATATTAGCCTCGGAGTAGGCCTGTAGATTTGGGAGACCAATGCCTCCATTTCTTTTGTTTTTATATAGTAATGATTTGGCTACTCTTGGTGATTTTTTTATTCCAAATAAATTTTGACATGTTCCTTAAGTTCTTAATCCTTATATCTGAAATTTGAACTGGAACAGTTCTAAAGATATAGTGAAGTTTTGGTAGGATTATCATTTTATACAAGGCAGTGCTACCAAGCCATGACGTATTTGTTTTATCAAAATTCTCAATATTTTTTTAAATTTGTTTTTGTAGTAGACTCAGATTTTAAACTAGTAACTAATGTAGAGAATTGGTAATGATGATTTCTAAATATAGGATATGATGTTTTTCACAGTTATAGGGAAATTCTTTTTCTATCAAGGTTTTAGATTTTAGATTTTTTAGCATTTATTTTATAGTTTGAAACTGCAGAGAAGACTCTTATAGTAGAAGTAAGAATTCTCAATAAATTGGTAGGGTCAGTGGTAAAGTTTAGTGCATCATCTATGAACAGACTTATTTTATGATGCCTTAAGTTAAATGGCATTCCCTTTATTAAGTAATTTGTACTAATGGTTTCGGCGAAAGGTTCCAAGATTAGGTCGAATAAGAGTGGGGATAAAGAGCAACCTTGCTCCATTCTGTTGTACTGTAGATTGAAAATGAGTTAGATAATATATTATTCACTTGGACTTTTGCAGAGGGACAAGAGTATAAGGACATAATAAATTTCAAGATTTGTCCATGAATGCCGAATTTTTTTAGAGTGGCTACCATATAATCCCAAGTAATTTGGTCAAACACTTTTTTGGCATCAAGAGAGAGTAATATAGAAGGAATTTTTTGCTTTTCTACATGTAAAATTCAATTTAGTACTCTTCTTGTGCTGTCAGAGGCTTGCCTCCCTTTAGTGAATCCAACTTGGTCTGAATTTATTAAAAAGGGCAGAATTTTGAGCATCCTTTCTGAGATTCTTTTAGCGTAAATCTTGATGTCTGAATTTAAGAGGAATATAGGCCTGTAACATGGGATTACCTCTGGATCATTATTCGATTTTGGAATAATCACTACAGTGGCCTATAAGGATTCCTTTGGAAATTTACCTTCATTGATGGCTGTATTAAACATACACATTTGGGAATCTAAAAGATGGTGACTAGTGATGAGCGAGCATGCTTGGAAGTGCTCGGTGCTCGCCCAAGCATCTCACTGTTCGCGATGCTGAGCAAGCGCCGAGCATTTCCGGGATTGCTCGGCGTTGGCCTTGGATCCCCGCCCTGCAGGTTTGGTGCTCTTTAGAGTACCAATCAACATGCAGGGATTGTCTGCCACACACTGTAATGCCGCAGCCATGTTGGTTGTGGCATTACAGTGATTGGCTGGCCGCACAGCGTCATCAGGTTTATATCAGACCTTGCGCCGCCCTGCTTATCACAGTCAGCTCTGGACTTAGGCAGTGTAGGGAGAGTTGCTGCAGAGATATGGACAGATTTGGTGGTATATAAGTTAGTGTGGGTATTCCATATTGAATACACAAATCCATCTAAACCAATAGTCCTTTTGAGGACTAATTACGGTGTATATATTATAAGTGGTAGGTAGGCTAGGCAGGCATTGAATGTGGCATACTTCATTGCATACAGCAAGAGTCCATTCCATTACTGTCTGCTGCAGCCTATTACAGATATTTACTGTATATACATAGCCCCAGGTATCAGCGGCCAGGAATATTTTTTTTTTCATCTTAATCCTGATTATTTTCTTCAGAAGCAATCCAGAGCACATTTTTTTGTTCCATTTGATTGTTGACAGTGCAGAATACAGCCAGATCCTTTCCATATTACAGCATGAAAATCCAGCTACTTTAAACAGGGGTTTGGCCATTACAGAGATCACAACTAAGAGCAGAGAATATTTTGCCATTTCTGGACTACTGTAAAATATTGTTGGGGTATCTTATACAAATTATTGACACCAGTTTGCTGAAAAAAATAGTTACCTACAGGGCATTTGAGAGAGCATTTGTTGACTACCAACATCAACAAGGCCATCAGTGTTCAGTTCAGATTCCACACATAAGACCTCAGGAGTGGACATGGATGTCAGACATACTGTATGTACCATCCTCTAAAACTTTGAGGACTCCAACAAGATGGTGAGCGGCGATGATGCCATAATTAGCGTCAACGTATCGTTTATCTATGTTCTGAAATGCTCTCTGCTCACAAAGAGGATGCATTGCAGGCGGAGCATGATGAGATGGAGCAAGGAACCATACAGGGTGATTACACACAGCCCAGCCTCATGTCATCCCAATGTGGATTGGGTGATAATGAGGAGGAGGAGGAAGAACAGGAGCTGCTTTCATGCGCTTTAGACGGTATTACAAGCACAACTGTCATACCGTCTGTTCAGCATGAATGGCATGAGGACAGGGAGGAGGAGGAGAGCATGGTCAGTCATCCTCTTGGTGAGGACACGGAAGTCTTGCCTGTTAACAGTCTGGCATGCATGGCTGAGTTTGTTACGCTGCCTTTCCCGTGACCCTCGCATTCTCAAAATTTTGGGTGACAGTCATTACTGGTTTGTAACACTTCTAGACGCACGCTACAAGGAGTACTTTCTATCTCTTATTCCAGAGGCACACAGGTGTACTAAAATGGTGTAGTACCAGAGGGCCTTTGTTGTGAAATTATTAAAAAAAAATCCCAACTGTAAACAGTGGGTGCAGAAGTCACAGTTTGTTGGAAAACCAAGGAGTACAGGCGAGAGTGACACAACTCCAATCCAGCAGAGACAGGGGGAATACTGGCAAAGTTCTGGGAGACTTTTCTCAGACTCTCCCATCGCACTGGCCCTGAGGTTTGGGGTGCTCTTGCAAAGTTTTGGAAGCTGCTGAGGGAGTACCTTCCTGACCATACCAATGTCTTCCATGATTCCTCTGTGCCTTATAATTATTGGGTATCCAAGCTGGACACGTGGCATGAACTGGTTCTCTACGCCTTAGAGGTCCTGGCCTGCCCTGCCGCTAGCATTTTGTCAGAGCATGTATTTAGTGCCGCTGGTGAAATTATAACTGATAAGCGCATCCGCATGTCAACTGAAAATGCTGACAGGCTTACTCTTATAAAAATGAATAAGGGCTGGATTGGGCCAGACTTTTGTACACCATCGAATGATAGCAGGGTAACATAAACTCACATTCAGTGTCTTTTTTCGGATGTCTATTTCCATGCATCTCTTCACGCCCACACATGGGTATACACTTGCTTATTTGGCCTATTTGCTGTTGACCCACTCCTTCTCCTCATCCTCATCATCAACCACCAGGGTGAGCGTGGTCCATTATGCAACATTAACATTATTGTTTTAAAGGGTGTGTATAATGCTCACAACCAACAATTTTATTTAGACTTTATGTTAATGCATACCCCTCAGGGGGAAATGTTTGTCACCCAATACACTTACTGTATGGGCATTACAAGAACAGGAAACCTGCTCCTTTGAAATGGGAATAGATTTTTAGGAGGCCCTCCTCCATGTCTCTTCCAAGGGGTATTGGTGTTCGTCCAAATTTGGGGCAGGCCTTGCATTCACTGCATAGGAAAATAGTATGAAAAATGGGAACTGTAGGGGTCGGTCAGCTTCAACAATGCAATTCTCTACTGCCGTGTCTTTAGCCTCAACATTGACATTCTCCAATGCAAGTTCTTCAGGCTCCACAGTGAAATGCTCCACTACTGAGTGTTCAGCCTCAACACTGCAATTCTCCACTGCCAAGTCTTCATCCTCAACACTGCAATTCTCCACTGCAGTTTCTTCAGCCTCAAAACTGAAATTCTCCACTGCAGGTTTTTCAGCCTCAACACTGACATTCTCCACTGCTGGGTCTTCATACTCAACACTGCAATTCTCCAATGCAGGATTTTCAGGCTCAACACTGAAATGCTCCACTGCCAGGTGTTCAGCCTCAACACTGCAATGCTCTAGTGCTAGGTCTTCAGCCTCAACACTGGCAATCCTTAATGCAGGTTCTTCTGGCTCAACACTGCATTGCTCCACTGCCAGGTCTTCATCCTAAACACTGCAATTCTCCAATGCAGGGTCTTCAGCCTCAACATTGACATTCTCCAATGCAAGTTCTTCAGACTCAACACTGAAGTGCTCCACTACTGGGTGTTCAGTCTCAACACTGCAATTCTCCACTGCCGGGTCTTCATCCTCAACAATGCAATTCTCCAATGCAGGTTCTTCAGGCTCAGCACTGAAATGCTCCACTGCCGGGTGTTCAGCCTCAACACTGCAATGCTCCAATGCTGGCTCTTCAGCCTCCACACTGACATTCTCCAAAGCAGGTTCTTCTGGCTCATCACTGCATTGCTCCACTGCCGAGTCTTCTTCCTCAATAGTGACATTCTCCAATGCAAGTTTTTCAGGCTCAACACTGAAATGCTCCACTGCTGGGTGTTCAACCTCAACACTCACATTCTCCAAAGCAGGTTCTTCAGGCTCAACACTGACATTCTCCACTGCTGGGTGTTCATCATCATCACTGCAATTCTCCAATGCAGGTTCTTCAGGCTCAGCGCTGCAATACTCAACTGCCGGGTGTTCTTCTGCAACACTGCAATGCTCCAATGCAGGTTCTTCAGGCTCAACACTGAAATGCTCTACTGCCAGGTGTTCAGCCTCAACATTGCAATGCTCCACTGCTGGGTCTTCATCCTCAACACTACAATTCTCCACTGCAGTTTTACAGCATCAAAACTGAAATTTTCTACTACAGGTTTTTCAGCCTCAACACTGACATTTTCCACTGCCAAGTCTTCATCCTCAACACTGCAATTCTTCAATGCAGGTTCTACAGGCTCAACACTGCAATGCTAAACTGCCAGGTGTTCTTCTTCAACACTGCAATGCTCCAATGCAGGTTCTTCACGCTCAACACTGAAGTGCTCCACTGCCGGGTTTTCAGGCTTAACACTGCAATGCTCCAATGCTGGTTCTTCAGGCTCAACAGTGCAATTCACTGCATAGGTAAACAGTATGGGAGTACCAAATTACTAATAATGGGAACAATGCTTTCAGGTGGCCATCCAGTACTTCTGTTCAAAGGGTTATTTGGGTTCATTTAACTTTGGGACTGGCTAGGCCCTGCATTCACTGTATAGGTAAACAGTATGGGAGTACCAAATTACTAATAATGGGAACAATGCTTTCAGGTGGCCATCAAGTGCTTCTGTTCAAAGGGTTATTTGGGTTCATTTAACTTTGGGACTGGCCAGGCCCTGCATTCACTGTATAGGCAAACAGTATGGGAGTACCAAATAACTAATAATGGGAATAATGCTTTCAGGTGGCCATCCAGTATGTGGCTTCAAAGGGGTATTGGGGTGTGTCTAAATTTGATGCAGGGCAGGCCTTGCATTTAATGTGTAAGTAACAGTATGGGAGTACCAACTTCCTAATAATGGGAAGATTGCTTTCAGGTGGCCAAAATGTACGTCTGTTCAAAGGGTTATTGGTGTGCGTCCAAATTTTGGGCAGCCCTGCCACTCACTGCATATGCAATAACATGATAGGAGACCCACTGTTTAATAATGGGAACAACAAGCCATAGCCGGCTGATGGATGAATAGTAAAGGCTCCCTGATGGCCCTATAAAAGTAGGCTTTGTGACTTTCAGAGTCCATCCTTCATGGAACTCTGAAACTGGATGTGTCAGATGATGTGTCACACACTACATGGCCAGTTAAGGTTGTAAAATGTCAAAATGACATTTCCCAGTGAATGCATTTGTCTTGGTTGAAAGCAATGCTAAATGTTCAAAAACGCTACTTGTGAACATAGCCCAAGTGGTGGAGGAGCATTTTTGTTTTGGGTTATTTATTTTGCCTTAAATACAAATCATTACCCTGAAAAGGATGTTGCTTAACATATTTCCCAGGAAAATCCATTTTGGTTTTGTTTTTGCATGTTTTATTGTGAGTCTGTAAAAGTGGCGTAAGACTTTGACAACATTGTTCACAGCAGTGACCTGGGAGTCAGAAATTCTTCCAAAGGTCTTCCCCATGATGTTCCCATGTCATTTATCACTGTTCCCATCGATTTCCACGATTTATAGACCCTCTAAAGACCCCTGGGGGGTGCCGTGGCAAGAATGCTCAGTTACCCATAGACTTAAATTGGGCTTGTTGCTTGGGTCGAGCACCCAAGCATTTCAATAAGCTGGACCCGAGCACTGAGCACCCGAGCATTTTAGTGCTCGCCCATCACTAATGGTGTTTAAAAATTTTATAATTATCATTATGTATACCATCTGGTCCAGGTGTTTTACTTTCCTTTAATGCTTTTATATCTTTGTCAGTTTCGTATGTTAAAATCGGGATGTTTAGCAATGATAATTCATCTGTATTATAGTTGTGGGAGATTAAATTGTTTATTTCTATAGTTTTTGGTTGAATTGTATCTCTAACATCCTTTCAATTATATAAGGCAGAGTAAAACACCACAAATTGTTCAGTAATTTCTTGCGGATGTGTATATTTAACTCCATCATTTTTAATGGAAGAGACTCTAGTTTTCATACGCTGTTTTTTGACCTTGTTGGCCAAAAATCTAGACATTTTGTTATGGGACAAATAATAATTAAGCTTAACCCCTTCACCCCAAGGGTGGTTTGCACGTTCATGACCGGGCCAATTTTTACAATTCTGACCACTGTACCTTTATGAGGTCATAACTCTGGAACGCTTCCATGGATCCCGGTGATTCTGACATTGTTTTCTCGTGACATATTGTACTTCATGTTAGTGGTAAAATTTCATTCAAATAACTTGCGTTTATTTGTGAGAAAAACGGAAATTTGGCGAAAATTTTGAAAATTTCGCAATTTTCCAACTTTGAATTTTTATGCCCTTAAATCACAGAGATACGACACACAAAAAACTTGATAACTAACATTTCCCACATGTTTACTTTACATCAGCACAATTTTGGAACCAAAATTTTTTTTTGTTAGGCTGGTTTCACACTTGCGTTTTTTTTCGCTGGAATTTAGCGCTAAAAAACGCATGCGATTTTTTTTCCTATACTTTGCATGGGATGCGCTTATGTGCGCATACACATGCGTTTGTATGCGTTTTTCCGCGCATGCGTTTTTTTGCGGTATGCGCTCGGGCGCACAAAATGCATCCTGTTGCATTTTTTGGGCGTCCGACTTGCCTCAAAAAAACGCATGCGCACGCAATGCATTTTTTTACAGCAAGACACCCATTATAAGTCTATGGGTGCGCATATGTGCGCATTGGCATGCTTATGTATGCGTTTTTTTTCGCATGCGTTTTTTTTTTACCATTAGTTGGACAATGGAATTTAGGGGTTTGGGTTAGAGTTAGGGTTAGTTAAGGTGGTTTAGGGCTAGGGTTAGGGTTAGCTAGGGTTTAGGGTTAGGGTTAGGGTTAGTATGGTTTGGTTAAGGGTTAGGGTCAGGGTTAGGGTTAGTATGGTTTGGTTAAGGGCTAGGGTTAGGGTCAGGGTTAGGGTTAGGGTCAGGGTTAGGGTCAGGGTTAGGGTCAGGGTTAGGGTTAGGGTCAGGGTTAGGGTCAGGGTTAGGGTTAGGGTTAGGGTCAGGGTTAGGGTTAGGGTTAGGGTCAGGGTTAGGGTTAGGGTCAGAGTTAGGGTTAGAGTCAGGTTTAGGGTCAGGGTTAGGGTCAGGGTTAGGGTCAGGGTTAGGGTTAGGGTTAGGGTTAGTAAAGTCATGGTTTGGGTTAGTGTGAGGGGCCACCTAATGTTGGAAAAAAACGCAAACGCGGTAAAAACGCACTAAAAACACATACAAACGCATAAAAACGCTGCGTTTTTTTCATGCATGCTCATAAAGATGCTTGAAAAAAACGCAGCATTTGTATGCGTTTGTATGCGTTTTTTCAATGCTTTTTTTGCGGGAAAAACACGCTGCAAAAAAAAGCAAGTGTGAAATTAGCCTTAGGAAGTTATAAGGGTTAAAAGTTGACCAGCGATTTCTCATTTTTACAACACCATTTTATTTTTAGGACCACATCACATTTGAAGCCACTTTGAGGGGTCTATATGATAGAAAATACCCAAAAGTGACACCATCTTTTCACCCCAATTTTTATTTTCCCAAGGGTAACAGGACCCTAAAAGTTATTGTGCAATTTGTCCTGAGTACGCTGATACCCCACATGTGGGGGTAAACCACTATTTGGGCGCATGGCAGAGCTCGGAAGGGAAGCAGCGCCATTTGACGTTTTTGGCTGGAATTGAGATCGGACACAATGTCACGATTGGAAAACCCCTGATGTACCTAAACAGTGGAAACCCCCCACAAATGACACCATTTTGTAAACTAGACCCCCTAAGGAACTTAACTAGATGTGTGGTGAGCACTTTGAACCCCCCAGTGCTTCACAGAACTTTATAACGCCCGGGCGTGAAAATAAAAAATTCTTATTTTTTCCACAAACATGATTTTTAGTCACCATTTTTTTATTTTCCCAAGGGTACCAGGAGAAATTGGACCCCAAAAGTTGTTGTCCAATTTGTCCTGAGTATGCTGATACCCCATATGTGGGAGAAAACTACTGTATGGGCACACGTTGGGGCTCGAAAGGGAAGTAGTGACGTTTTGGAATGCAGACTTTGAGGGAATGGTCTGCGGGTGTCATGTTGCCTTTGGAGAGCCCCTAATGTACCTAAACAGTGGAAACCCCCCACAAATGACCCCATTTTGAAAACTAAACCCCCTATGGAACTTATCTAGATGTGTGGTGAGCACTTTGAACCCCCAAGGGCTTCACAGAAGTTTATAATGCCCAGGCATGAAAATAAAAAAATCGTATTTTTTCCACAAACATGATCAATTAGTCCCCAATTTTTTTATTTTCCCAAGGGTAACAGGAGAAATTGGACCCCAAAAGTTGTTGTCCAATTTGTCATGAGTACGCTGACACCCCATACGTGGGAGAAAACTACTGTATGGACACACGTCGGGGCTCGGAAGGGAAGCAGTGACGTTTTGGAATGCAGACTTTGATGGAATGGTCTGCGGGTGTCATGTGCATTTGGAGAGCCCCTGATGCACCTAAACTATTGAAACTCCCGACAAGTGACCCCATTTTGGACACTAGACCCCCCACGGAACTTATCTAGATGTGTGGTGAGCACTTTGAACCCCCAAGTGCTTCACAGAAGTTTATAACGCTCGGACGTGAAAATAAGAAAATCATTTTTTTCCACAAAAATGATATTTTTGCCCCAAATTTTTTATTTTCCTAAGGGTAACAGGAGAAATTGGACCCCAAAAATTGTTTTGCAATTTATCCTGAGTAGGCTGATACCCTACATGTGGGGGTAAAACACTGTTTTGGCGCATGGCAGAGCTTGGAAGGGAAGGAGCACCATTTGACTTTTTCAACTCAGAATTGGCTGGAATTGAGATCAGATGCCTTGTTGCATTTTGGAGAGCCCCTGATGTGCCCAAACAGTGGACACCCACAATTCTAACTCCAACCCGAACCCCAAAACACCCCTAACCCTAATCTCAGCCCTAAACCTAACCCTAACCCTAGCCCTAACCCTAGCCCTAACCCTAGCCCTAGCCCTAACCCTAACCCTAGCCCTAACCCTACCCTAACCCTAACCCTAGCCCTAACCCTACCCTAGCCCTAACCCTAATGGAAAAATGGAAATAAATACATTTT
This sequence comes from Dendrobates tinctorius, assembly GCF_039654945.1. Classification (NCBI taxonomy): domain Eukaryota; kingdom Metazoa; phylum Chordata; class Amphibia; order Anura; family Dendrobatidae; genus Dendrobates; species Dendrobates tinctorius. The sequence goes on along the minus strand of NW_027361728.1, from coordinate 2,504,733 downwards.
TTTTAATTTTACTATTTTTCCCTAACTAAGGGGGTGAAAACGGGGGGTTTGATTTACTATTTATGGCGGTTTTTATATTTGGCAGCTGTCGCATGCTAAAAGACGCTTTTTATTGTAAAAATAGTTTTTGCATCACCACATATTGAGAGCTATAATTTTTCCGTATTTGACCCACCGAGTCATGTGAGGTCTTATTTTTTGTGGGACGAGTTGACGTTTTTATTGGTACCATTTTCGGGCACGTGTCATTTTTTGATCGCTTTTTATTCCGATTTTTGGGACGCAGAATGAACAAAAACCAGCGTTTCATGAATTTTTTTTGGGGGGGTGCATTTACACCGTTCCACGTGCGGTAAAATTGATAAAGCGGTTTTATTCTTCGGGTCAGTACGGTTACAGCGATACCTCATTTAGGTCGTTTTTTTATGTTTTGTCGGTTTTATGCAATGAAAACTGTTTTATATAAAAAATAATTATTTTTGCATCGCTTTATTCTGCGAGCTATAACTTTTTTATTTTTTTGCTGATGATGCTGTGTGGCAGCTCATTTTTTGCGGGACAAGATGACATTTTCAGCGGTACCATGGATATTTATATGCGTCTTTTTGATCGCGCGTTATTGTACTTTTTGTTTGGCGGTATGATAATAAATCATTATTTTTTGCTTCGTTTTTTATTTTTATTTTTAAGGGGTTTGCTAAAGGGGTTAACTAATGGGATAGTTTTATAGGGCTGGTCGTTACGGACGCGGCGATACCTAATATGTGTACTTTTATTGTTTATTTTTATTTCCAAAAAATGGATTTATTTAGGGGAATATTTTTTTTTTTTTTTACTAATTTATTTGGCGATATTTTTAAAATTATTTTTACACTTTTTTTAATTTTTTTTTACTTTATTACATAGTCCCAGGTGGGACATCACTGTCCTGTGACAGATCGCATTGAAGAAGACTTCCTCTTGCCTACGCTTTGCAGGCACTGAGGAAGCCCCCCGCAGGAAAGGAGCCCCCCGCAGCAGCGCTGCACATTGCGCTGCCGTGGGGGGCTCAGGGAAGCACGGAGGGAGCCCCCTCCCTGCCGATGCTTCCCTTTAACCCCCGGTACACCGCGATCGTGTTTGATCACGGTGTGCAAGGGGTTAACGTGTCGGGGGTGGTCCGTGACTGCCCCTGACACATTGTGCCGGGTGTCAGCTGTGATAATCAGCTGACACCCGGCCGCGATCAGCGGTGCTCACCACGCAGGCGCCGCTGATCGTGGTAGACGTACTATCCCGTCCATGGGCATAGGGTTAATGGAGTTCAGAAGTTTATCGTAGTCATCTAAAAGAATGGATTTTAGTTCTTTAGTGCCAGGGGTGATCGGTGGGATGGGGACCCTATTTCCCTCTCCTCTGATATGTGATCACATCAGAAGAGAGAGAAATTAAATGGAAAATCTGACTTTTTTTGCGGTCGCTGTTATACCATTAATAACAGCGATCGCAACACCAGAGTTGGTAAAAATCATGTTCTCTGGGGTCTCAGATACTCCTGTCAACCTTAAAAGGCGTTATCAGTGGTCATTAAGGGCTTAAATGTAACTCTCATTATTCTCCCCTGCTCGCGCCGATCGCCGGCAGAGCAGGGGAGAATGACGAGAGCCGTGTTCAGCACCCAGTGCCGGGGAACAGTGTTTACTGCAATGCTTCTTCCCCGGTGCCCATCCTTGTGGTACTGATGCGGCACACATATGCCACACGTGTGTCGCAACTATTACACACACGGACATTGACATCTCCGGTATCAGAAATATCAGGACATGTGAAAGAGGCATTATCACGTGTTTTTGTTTGGCAGCTGTCACACGCTAAAAGACGCTTTTTATTGCAAAAAATAGTTTTTGCATCACCACATTTTGAGAGCTATAATTTTTCCATATTGTGACCTACAGAGTCATGTAAGGTCTTGTTTTTTGTGGGATGAGCTGACGTTTTTATTGGTACCATTTTTGGGTACATGACATTTTTTGATCGCTTTCTATTCTGATTTTTGGGAGACAGAATGAGCAAAAAACAGCAATTCATGAATTTCTTTTGGGGGGCTTACACCGTTCCGCATGTGGTAAAATTGATAAGGCAATTTTATTCTTCAGTTTATTACGATTACAGCGATACCTCATTTGCTTCTTTTTTTCATGTTTAGGCGCTTTTATATAATAAAAACTATTTTATAGAAAAAATTGTTTTTGCATCACTTTATTCTGATAGCTGTAATTTTTTTATTTTTTGCTGATAATGCTGTGTCATGGCTTGTTTTTTTTCGGGAATAGATGATGTTTTCAGCGGTATCATGTGTATTTATAGCCATCTTTTTGATCGCGTGTTATTCCACTTTTTGTTCGGCGATATGATAAAGTATTGTTTTTTGCCTTGTTTTATCTGGGAAACAATGTTGCTAATGGCTGCTTTCCAAGCTGAGACATCACCCTTAGAAGGTGAGTACATGTGCAGTCCACTCTTCCTTTTTAAAGAATTTAGTAGACTGATTTCAAGAAGTTACACACCAAAGCAAGTTATCTGTACTTCCACATTAATAAACAAATTTTTGCTTTATTTCATCCATGTACTGAAGTTCCTTGGCAGTTCTACAACAGAAAGTTCTACAGTGATTCTCAGAACACTGCATTCATTGCATCTAGCTTTTATATACATTCCAAAGAGGTTTATTCGGCCACATCAGTGGCTCAGTAAACTTCCATCAACCTTGAAAGTTTGAGATGAGATGAACATGCTAAATTAGGTGTCTTTGAATGAGTCCCTACATGATGTGACATTAGGGAGAAAAGACTGCCATCTGCTGGATCCAACTCGCACTAGAAGAATTGCAGGGGGCACTTTTGTGCGGGATGTGGTCAAGTGCCTTGCATGATAGAGTTCTTGCGTATAAAAGCCCTGAACACCAATCCATAGGGGAATTTGGTGCCAAGGAGAGGTGCAGATGTGCACAGGAGGAAATGCTGCAGCGAGAGTGACAGACTGAAGCAGGAAGTGTATGCCTGCAGTGTGCTGGATACTTGCAGACAGGACCCAGGTGATACCAGATAAGATCCAGAGCCCCGACTATGCCAGTTAAGACCTGAGGACCTGATCTACTCCAATCAAGATACCAAACCCTGACGACACCAGATGAGATCTGGAGCCCAGCCCTCTCTGCCCCAGGCCTAGGAAATGCCTGCTGACGGTCAAGAACAGAAGATCTGCTCAGAGACGTCAATCAGAGGATTGTGCCTGTGGTTACAGGTTGACAACATGAGTGAGCAGAGCTGCCACTTTCAGCCATAACACATGAGACAGGGATCAGCCTGGGTTAGGAGAGCAGGTGGGGTGGGGGCTGATTGGTGCACAAGAGGCTCCCTAATAGACTTTGTCAGGAGGACTTGCGGCCTAGCAGGAAAACCTAGTAACTCCCACTATGTCCATTGTTGCAGAAAGAGATACTGTGGTAGCTCCCAGAAATGGGTATACCACCCTTGTATAAAGAACATTAGTGTAATTCTTGAGAGACTTTTCCCGCTATTCTAATTGTATTGTTGCATGGTTTATTGCTGCTCACACTGTTTCATATCATTCACTGTCTCCTAACTACTGTAAATTCCCGCTGTATTTTACAGGATTAAACCATTAATTGACTGTTCCTGCCTTGTCCTTCCTGTATATTGCATTCAGTCTCCTGCTTTCCATTTTTATGGTTTGAATCTCTAAAAGTGATTAGTACCATCTAAAGAAAAATATTGCCCTGAACCACCAAAACTTTTTTTCCAGAATTCTGGTATAAAAAGTTTTTAAAAGTTCTAACATTTTCATTCAATGTGATGTTGCACAAAAATGTTGCAACTTTTGAAGTTTTCACACAATTTTTGCCTAGCTCTGACAATGTGGATTGAGCTGGTGGTGACCATTGCTCGACAAATTCATGATGAGAGGCTGTGTTCACTGTACAACAAATCTTAATTCAGCTGGCATTGGAGTAAGATTTGTGGTGAGGTGCTCATCTCACTTGCTTCATTAAGAGGCATGTAACTCTTAATGGATCCGGAGACTCACACTTCACCCTGCTCACTCATCAAGACCAGCATGAAAGTCTTGATGAATTGGGACTGTTTTTTAATTTATCCCTGGTTACCATCCCCTCTGCAGAGGAAAATCAGGCCCATATAGACTGTATGTTAAACTTTTAAACTTGGAACCATATTATTTGTTGTACATAGAGGAAAGACAAGCCCATTGCTTGTTAATATTTATCACGTATTATTTGCAAGACCCACTTTCCACAGTTTTTGTATATACATGTTAATAGCTCTAATTTTTTTCAGATGTCCTATCAGTTATGATCATAATCCAAATTGTGGTTTATCTGTTTTTCATCTTTGCTGATATTGAGACATTATACACTGCTATGGAGGTAAAGTGTTTTAGATTTAATTTTGCAAGTGTCTATTTTCTGAGAATGATAAGATTCCGCATAATACTTTAATTTTCATGTATCCGTTTCATCAAATATTACAACTCAATATTACTGCTCTTACAAACTATGAAGATAGACAACTACATATTTATGTCTGATCATGGATTTTACTTTACAAAGTTTACTAACTAGACAAATAATTCAATATATAAGACCATTGACTTCATTATTTTTCATTAAAATATGAAAAGAAACAGCAAATAAATATCATGCAGAAAAACTTTGGTTCATACCTTCATCACTGTTGTTAGCTGTAACAGATATGGGAGAGGCAGGCCTACTGCCCACTGATCCATTGACTACAAAGGCCAGTTTTGTGACATCTTGATTATTGCTTCTTGCATAAAGGAATAAAGGAACATCAAAAGTTAAAAATTTCAAAGCTACTGCTCACCATACTGCTCCTCTCACCCTCTACTCTTCACTACCATCGTCGCATATTCTTATCACTGCCACAATCTCTGATCCCCGGGCCTGCTAGGCTGGTAATTCCAGCTCTGATGGGGCAGGGGAAGTTCATGGTGCATTTCATAACATCATGACCTTACCTGAGCTTGTGTGAGCCATCCCAGGGTTTGTCAATGCGGGGGCCAGAGAGGTGAGCGGTAAGGAGAGTTTTAGGATTTTCCTTTAAGTTTTACATCTTATGCTTATTACGTTCTAGGGTCTGGAGAGAACATAAAACATAAATTGAATTTCATGAGAAAATCCGTGTGGACAGGAGATTTAAAAATTTTCCTGATCCACTCATCATTAGTCAAAGAAAATGGTAACAGAGTTTCCAAAAGTGAACTCAGATTAAACAAGATAGATCTGATGGCTTTTTTAACTTGCTGTAGGAAAAGACTATCTGTAAGGAAATCCTTATTCCATTAAAAATCTCTGTCACTCTGTCCCGACTTATTTCAGGGGTGTGCCAGTTGGGCTTCTTCTGAAGTTTTGATAAAACATATTGTTTCTGCTGTATCCTCATTATGAACTGCTGTTGTGTAGTCCTTGATATTCATGATCTCCTGCTCTCTACCCCTCACCATTGATTGGCATCTTTCTTCCCATGCATAGTGTGCAAAGAAATCTGTCAGTCAATAGTGAAGGCAGGATTATATAAAGCACTTTGTTGAGATAACTAGCAGATCTGCAACAGATAAAATAGTGATTTTTATGAAAACTGCAGCATGGAGCCTCCTAAGTGACACCCCGTTGGAATCAGAGTTTCTGTCACTATTTTATGCTACCTACAGACTGGGAACCATAAATTTGATGACAGGCTCACTTTTAATGTCCATTGTATGCACATATACAGTATTTCATATCCACACAAGACATCTGTTGAATTAAAGCAAATTCAAATATGATGTATTTTTGTTGGAATCTGTGTTAATATAGTTAATTATAACATTTTTTAAAAGTATATTAATTTTCGGATTTTTAACTTATCCTAAATATTAAAAATCAAAATAGTTTGATTCATTATGTATTTTTATGTATTATTGTTTGTATAAATCATTGCTTACTAATGACTTTTTATTCTTTATTCAGCTTGTATGTACCCCATATTACTGGAGAGTGTACATCTTGATCATGGTGTTTGTTCTCTTCATCGTGTCATACACTGCGGAGGTAAATGTTCCTGGGGCATTTTAATCATCAACTATTTACTATGAAAACTTTAATCAAACAAAATATTGCAGTTCTTGCCATATTTTCAAAATATACAGAGAGATAAAACATGCATTGAGATGCTTATGTTAAAACTGTTCTCTATTTTAAAGGAAAATTTTCAGCAAGTTTTTGCTATGTAATCTGACAGCGCCATGAGTTAGGAGCTGAGACTGTGATTACTGTGACATTAGTTTACTGGGTGCAGCAGTTAAGATAGATTCACAGTTTTTCTCTGCAGCAGTTCTAGCAAAGCTCAGTTGTTGAGCTTTTGTATAACCCCGTCCACAGCAATGTTTTCTGTGTACATTTTATAGTGACAGAGAGCTGCTAATCAGTACTGGGATGTGGTTGGACTAGGATGCACGAGGACAGTTGTCCTTTAGTTATAATCTCCTGCTGATAAAACACTGATTGTATTGAAAAGGCAATGCGCAGAGCAGTAAGTGTCAAATCACTGTAATCAGGGCCTCTACTCCTTCATTATGCTAGATCAGTGCTGATTCAAATAGTAGACTGTGATATACTGAGAGATCACGCATTGTGGAATGGTAGATCTTGTAAGTCTCCTTACTACTAACTTGCTAAGTTCAGTTGCCTTGTCACAGGTTTGTAATTTGTGTCTATACCACCACCTAACGTTCATTGGAGGTATTATAGACACTTGTGAGTGTTGACCTGTGTACAATTGAGTATTGATGTAGATGTAGCTCTCCAAAACACTCCGTGACAAGATATGGCCGGAAACAGTGATTGAAATCAGTATTGAACAAGTCACCACTTTTTTAAGTACATATATTTCTAAAAGTGCTAGAGACATGAAATTCTCATGGGCTGTGGATTTGGCAGGTAACAACCCACACAGGCAAAAAGAAATCAAACCACAGATGTTCATAAATTAAGCTATATGTATTAATGAGAAATTACACAGGAAAAAATTATTGAACACATGAAGAAATAGAGATACAAAAAGCCTTGAAAAGTCATGACTAGGTGAAAGCTATCAGTAATTAGAAAGCAATCTTGCAACTTAGTGAAAAATAATATCCAACAGCAAAGAAAAAAATGTTCCAGCTCCTTAAAAAACTTGAACTTTTAGTAATCCAATTTTTTTCTTTTCCAAAAAATTCATACAATAAAAAACTCCACAAACAATGTGCTATAACGGATTTAATGGATACCCTATAAAAAAGGTGAATCATTACCAAGGTACCACACAAACAACATCTCATGATGGGTAAATCCAGTGAGCTATCTTAAGAACCTTTAGAACCTTATTGTTGAAAAATATACTGATAGCATTGGTTACAGAATAACTTCTATACTACTGAAGGGCATTGTTAGGGCCATAATCCGAAAATGGAAAGATCATCATTTCACCATGAAACGGCCACTAACAGCTGCTTCCTTCAAGATTTATCACAGGGGAGTGAATAGAATTATCAGAAGTGTTGTCCAAAAGCTAAGGACCACTTGTGGAGAGCTACAGAAAAACCTGAAGGCAGCAGGTACAATTGTTCCAGAGAAAACTGTAAGTAATGTACTGAAACCCATGCCTTGAATGCATGCTCATCATGCAAGATTCCATTGCTGAACAAAAAGCATGTTCAAGCACGTTAAAGCTTGCTTAGCAACATTTAGACAAGCCTGTGAAATTCAGGAAAAGTATAGTCTGGTGAGATAAGACCAAAATTTAACTCTTTGGATGACATAATACACACCATGTTTGGAGGCCGAAAGTCATTGCCTATCACTCCAAAATATCATACCAACACTGAAGTTTGGAGGTTGGAACATCATGGTGTAGGGCTACTTTTCAGCATACTGCACTGGCAAACTACATATAACTAATGGAAGAATGAATGGAAAAATGTACCGAGACATTCTTGATAAAAATTTATGGCCATCTACCAGGATGATAAAGATGAAACAAGGGTGGACATTTCAGTTAAACAATTATTCTCACCACACATGCAAGGAAACTCTCACTTGGTTTTAGTAAAATAAAATATAGCTGCTAGAATGGCCCAGTCAATAATCTGAACTGAGTTCAATAGAAAATTTATGAAAGGAACTAAAGCTCAGAGTTCATACCTTGATGTTTGGAAAAGTGTTTGTGTGGAAGAATGGGCCAAAACCACACCTGAGCAATGCATGCGACTAGTTTCTCCATATAGAAGGCGTCTTGAAGCTGTCATCACAAACAAAGGTTTTTGTACGAACTATTAAATATATTTGAGTAAATGTGTTGAATATTTTTCACTGTGTAATTTCTGTTTATTACACATATCTCAATTCATGGACATCAATGGTTTGATTTCTGTGCTTGTGCGGATTGGATGGTTTGTTACTGATGTCTGGTGAGAATTTCATATCAATAGCAGGTTTAGAAATGTATTTACTCAGAAAATTGATGAGGTGTTTAATACTCATTTCACCCACTGAATAAGCTAAAAGAGTTTCACTTTGCATACATCAGAAACCCACAGACCCCTATAACTCCTCATAATTTGGTGATAAGATGCCTTGAGTGTGACTTCAAAATCTGTTACTGTAGCTATGGGAATAACTGTTTTAATTTCTTGGGACTGCTTTTGCAAATAAGAAAATGGCACCACGAGAGCTAACAATTTGGTATACAACCATCATACCTAATAGCGCAAACTCCTTATACTGCCATTTGGAACCAACTAATTTTTTTTATCTTTATTTTTCCTAGATGTGGTTTATTGAAAATAGAAAACTCTGGCTCGGGATAAAGCGGCTCTTTCACTACAAATCAAAGAGCCAATACAGAAAGTTGCAAAGAAAAATACAGAAAGATCCAGAGTGGCCTCCACAGAATAGAATGGACTATGCCGTCCAAAATGTCGCTGCAGAGGATTGCAGCATTTAAACTTACAGTAACCCCCCTTTGCAGCATTGCACCAAATGAATCTGAAAAAACAATCGTAACTGTAATGTAAATGCAGCAAACCTGAAATGAAATAGTTATTTTGCTAGTGAAAAGACACTGAACCTAATAAATAGAATAGGTCATATATTTGAGATCAGTTGGGGTCCAACACCGGCACTCCATTATGCCGAGTACTGCAATTAGTAAGAGATAAAGTTTAGTGCTCGGCAGCAATGTTTGGTGCTGCTGATTTTTTTCCTCCGTACATCGCTTATATCTAGTCACTGCAGATTTTAGCTGATTGGTTGGGTTACCTGTTGTACCCCAATTTCGTATTGATTGCCTACTCTATGAATATGTCAGTCTGGGGCAACCCCTATAATAATACTTGGAGCTGAGCTAAACAAAATATCCTTATGTAATTAGCTGTAGTTAGAGGGCTAAAGGCATTTTAACATTGTGCGTTAATTTTTTATGCATATATTAGTAACAATCTATATACAATTTTGCTAAAATGTGAGTTAAATAAGATGCTGCATACCCATAAAAGAATGATATACCCACTTTTAGTTCTCATAGAGATATCTGTTTTTTTTCATGTGTTATATTATTGGTTTTTACTTATAGAACACAAAACTATTATATTCTATGTGGCTGTTCGTATGATTGTATTTTTTTGCTGACTGTATGTCAGTATCAAAAATCAGAGACATCTTTTTTCTACTAGCATCAAGGATGAAAATAATTTACAGCACAGAGATGCCATCAATGCTGTCTGTGATTAACATTGTACATCTATGTTCACAAGTTCAGTATTTGATGAGTATTTTACATCAGTATTTACCGTTGTGCTAAAAAATTTACATACCCTGGCAGAATTTTTGCTTTCTTGGCCTTTTTTCAGAGAATTTGAATGATAACACCAAAACTTTTTCTCCACTCATGGTTAGTAGGTGGGTGAAGCTATTTATTGTCAAACTACTGTGTTTTCTCTTTTTAAATCATAATGACAACCCAAAACATCCAAATGACCTGATCAAAAGTTTACATATCCTGGTGATTTTGACCTGAAAACATGCACAGAAGTTAACACAAATGGGTTTGACTGGCTACTAAAGGTAACATCCTCACCTGTGACCTGTTTGCTTGTAATCAGAAATACTCTTGCTGCTTTCATCCAGCCACTGACGTTTTAGGATTGTGAGTCATGGGGAAAGCAAAAGAATTGTCAATGGATCTATGGGAAAAGGTAGCTGAACTATATAAAACAGGAAAGGGATACAAAAATATATCCAAGGAATTGAAAATGCCGGTCAGCAGCATTCAAACTGTGATATAAAAATGGAAAATCAGGGGCTCTGTAAAAACAAAACCACGTTCAGGTAGAATAACAAAATTTCATCCACAACTGCCAGGAAAATTGTTTGGGATGCAAAGAAAAACCCACAAATAACATCAGCTGAAATACTGGAGTCTCTGAAAACTAGCGGTGTGGCTGTTTCAAGATGCACAATAAGGATGCACTTGAAGAAAAATGGGCTGCATGGTTGAGTCACCAAAAGAAAGCTATTTCTGCACAAATGCCACAAAGTATCTTACCTACAATACACAAAACATCACCGAGAAAAGTCTCAAAACTTCTGGAACAAGGTAATTTGGAGTTATGAGAACAAAATTGAACTTTTTGGTCACAACCATTAATTTTACATTTGGAGAGAGGTCAACAAGGCCTATGATGAAAGAAACACTATTCCTACTGTAAAGCACGGAGGTGGATCGCTGAAGCTTTTGGGATGTGTGAGCTACAAAGGCACAGGAAACTTGGCCAAAGTTTAAGGAAAGTTGAATGCAGCACGTTATCAGCAATTACTGGAGGTAAATTTGCAATCATCAGCCCGGAAGCTGTACATGAGACGTACTTGGATATTCCAACATGACAATGATCCAAAACACAAGGCAAAGTCAACCTGTCATTGGCTATGGCAGAACAAAGTGAAGGTTCTGGAATGGTCATCTCAGTCTCCTGACCTCAATATCATTGAGCCACTCTGGGGAGATCTCAAGTGGGCAGTTCATGCTAGACAGCCCAGGAATTTACAGGAACTGGAGGCTTTTTGCCAAGAAGAGTGGGCAGCTTTACCATCTGAGAAATAAAGAACCTCATCCACAACTGCCACAAAAGCCTTCAAGCTGTCTTTGATGTTAGAGGGAGCGATACATGGTATTAAGAAATGTGGTATGTAAACTTTTGATCAGGGTCATTTGGATGTTTTGGGCTGTCATTATGATTTAAAAAGAGAAAACAGAGTAGTTTGACAATAAATGGCTTCACACAACCACTAACCATGAGTGGAAAAAGTTCTGATGTTCTCATTCACATTCTCTGAAAAAAGGCCAAGAAAGCAAAAATTCTGCCTGGGTATGTAAACTTTTGAGCACCACTGTATAAGCCAAAACCAGGAGAGTCCAAAATGCTGCATTCAATCATGCAGTTAAATCCGCATGTGTTCATTGAACAATGCAGATTTACCGCATCCAATACATTCTATTGTGTAAATTTCTGATGCGGAGATTAGTGTTAAGATTTCTATAAATCCCATCATCCACTATGCTTGTATCGTAGAGAGCATTGTTTTGGACACAGCACAGGTTAGCTGCTTTCAAAACGCTGCTATTCCGGATCATGGACGCGTAGCCTTATACATTTCTTCTGATTGTTCCACTCCTGATTATGGCTTAAAAATACTATGGTAAAATACTGACTAAGTACTGAATGTGTGAATGTGGCCTAAAAGATAATAGAAGTTTTGTCATTTATGTAGTTATTTTTCCATATGTGAAATTCACTGATAAAACACTGATGGTATAAACTGACTGAACACTGATGAATCTCAGATAGAAAACACTGATGACACTTGTAGCAAACTTTTGCGTACGTGAACAAACACAGATGTCTGAATGAGGCCTTCAATAAGTTATCTGTGATATAACCCCTTAAGAAAATATTTTTTTAAAACATGACTACATATAAACATTGCTGTGTTGCTTATTTTTCATCCGTAGTCTTATATTTCAAAAGTATATCAGGACTCTTCGGACCTACTGATTAGAGTTGAGCGAAATGGGTCGAAAAATTTCAAAAGTCGCCGACTTTTGGTAAAGTCGGATTTCATGAAACGAAACCCAACCCTAGGGTGAGGTCGGCCACGAGCTCGGCGACTTTAGCACCAAAGTCGCGTTTCAAAAGTTTGTTTTCCGCCCTTTTTCAGCCAATCAGGATCCACGGACACTGTGGGCAACGTGATGACATAGGCAGGGGTCACCACCATCTTTGAGAAGGGCATGCAAGTGATTGGCTTGCTTTGGGGGGCATCACAGGGGGTATAAAAGGGCGTGCACGCCGACCGCCATGTTACTCATGCTGATCTCAGAATAGGGAGAGCTGCTGCTGCTGCTGATTCTGTAGGGAGAGCGTTAGGCAGGGAAGAAGACACCAAAAACTGCTTCTGCTACTAGCGATTTTGCCTGTACAACACACCAGTCACTGTGTGTGCAGTGCAAGTGAAGGCTATATTGTGCTGTATCAGCTGTGTTGGTTGTTAGGCTACCTTATAAGGCTTCCTGATAGCTGCGTTGCTGTTTTCCCACTGCTCTGCAAACTGCTTTTTTAAAAGCAATCCAAATTTTATTTTTTGTCCTGATGATGTACCGAGCGTGCATTTTTTCACACCATACAGCGGTGTACGCTCCTCACACAGTACCGTGTAACGGCTGTTATCACGGCCACAATGAAGCTATCTGTGTGTCACTCTGTAAGAATAAGTCGAAGACATGTTCCGTTCTTACAGACCTACACCTTCTAGTTTTGTCTGCTTTTCAAACAGTTAAGTATATTTGCTGTTTGATCACATTCAAAACTATAGAGAGACAGCGTGTGTCAGTCCGTATACTTAAAAAACACGGAGCTTGACAATCTTACGGACACCGGACAGTGGTGTACGTGCACGCTCCTCTCTCAGTACCGTGTAACGGCTGTTATCACGGCCACAGCGAAGCTATCTGTGTGTCACTCTGTAAGAATAAGTCGAGGACATGTTCTGTTCTTACAGACCTACACCTTCTATTTTTGTCTGCTTTTCAACCAGTTAAGTATATTTGCTGTTTGATCACATTCAAAACTATAGAGAGACAGCGTGTGTCAGTCCGTATACTTAAAAAACACGGAGCTTGACAATTTTAAGGACACCGGACAGCGGTGTACGTGCATGCTCCTCTCTCAGTACCGTGTAACGGCTGTTATCACAGCCACAGTGAAGCTATCTGTGTGTCACTCTGTAAGAATAAGTCGAGGACATGTTCCGTTCTTACAGACCTACACCTTCTAGTTTTGTCTGCTTTTCAAACAGTTAAGTATATTTGCTGTTTGATCACATTCAAAACTAAAGAGAGACAGCGTGTGTCAGTCCGTATACTTAAAAAACACGGAGCTTGACAATTTTACGGACAACGGACAGCGGTGTACGTGCACGCTCCTCTCTCAGTACCGTGTAACGGCTGTTATCACGGCCACAGCGAAGCTATCTGTGTGTCACTCTGTAAGAATAAGTCGAGGACATGTTCCGTTCTTACAGACCTACACTCTAGGGAGATTCCTATTCTGCCCAATTCTATATACACCTTGTAGTTTGTCATGCACTAGCCAATTTCTGCCTGTGACATAGCGGTGTGATATTCACTGGGCCTGACACAATCAAACAGTGTCCACAAGTGTGTTCAGAAATTCTACATCTCCCCTGTCCTATAGTGACATTTTTCACACCTGCGACATTGAGCCTGTGACATAGCGGTGTGATATTAACTGGGCCTCACACAACAGTGTCCACAAGTGTGTTCAGAAATTCTACATCTCCCCTGTCCTATAGTGACATTTTTCACACCTGCGACATTGAGCATGTGACATAGTGGTGTGATTTTAACTGGGCCTCACACAACAGTGTCCACAAGTGTGTTCAGAAATTCTACATCTCCCCTGTCCTATAGTGACATTTTTCACACCAGCGACATTGAGCCTGTGACATAGCGGTGTGATATTAACTGGGCCTCACACAACAGTGTCCACAAGTGTGTTCAGAAATTCGACGTCTCCCCTGTCCTATATACACCTTTTACCTTATTTTCATTACTATATAGTTTGTGGGATTTTGTGTACATTTTTACCAAAAATGAGGAAGGCTGGTGGAAGAGGCCGTGGAATTGGGCGGGGGTTGCCAGCTGGTAATGATGGTGTTGGTGGTGGATCTGATGGTAGTGGCAAAAGCAAAATAGAACCGAATGCAGGAGGTGTTGAGCCTGCCTCATCGTCTGGCTCCACAAGGCCTCGAAGGCTTAGTTTTCTAGGAGTTGGCAAACCGCTTTTAAAGCCAGAGCATCAGGAAAAAGTTTTGGCTTACATTGCTGACGCAGCCTCCAGCTCTATCGCCTCCTCTTCTGAAGTTGTAAAAAATAAAAGCACAGAGTCGTCATTGGAGGGTCATGTTCATGAACCTCACCTTTCCTTGTGTCCTTCACCCCAACCAAGATTGAAGGATGACGCAGGCCATACAACTGATTACTCCATGGAGCTGTTTTCACATACCATGCCTGGGTTATCAAGTGAAATGGTGAATTACCCAGGCCAAGATGAATCTGACATGTAGTGCACTGATGCACAGCCGCTGATAGATGATTCTGCTGGTACATTCACTCAGAGCACTACATTGTCTTCGAAGTGTAATGAGCCAGATTCTGACCCTGATGAGACTCAGGTGCCCCTTCCCGCATGCTATACCACCATACACGGTGACACAGAGGAAGGTGCACATGACATTGAAGAGGAGGTGATGGATGACCCAGTTGTTGACCCAGATTGGCATCCATTGGGGGAAGAGGGTGCTGCTTCCAATAGCTCAGATGAGGAGGAGGAGCATCCACAGCAGACATCGACATCGCAACAGCTGTTATCTGGCAGGCCCGGAGCACTCCAAAGACAGGTTCCAAAAATCAAAAGAGTTGCTGGACAGCTTGTCCAGACGGTCAAAATAGCACAGCGTGCTAGGCCGCAAAATGTCTTCCAAAGTAGGAAGAGTGCAGTGTGGCACTATTTTGAACAAAATCCTCATGATCAGGCCAAGGTTATCTGTAAGAAGTGCACAAAGACCTTCAGCCGAGGGAAAAATCTGAAAAATTTGAATACCAGTTGCATGCTTAGACATTTAACCAGCATGCACTTGCAAGCGTGGACACAACACCAAACCTCAAGTACCACATGTGCAACTGATCACAAAGAAGGTAGTCAGCAATGCTACATTGTTTCCCCCACTGTAAGCCCACCGGTTAGCACAGCAGCAAATGTTGAGGTGTCATTGCAAGGCCAAAGCAGTCAGGGAATCCCACTGTTATATCAACGAAAGACTGAATCTAGGCCATCAGAAAGAACACCAACTCCATCACCATCATCAACCCTCTCTCAGTCCGCCCTGTCCACCGCTACTTCCACCATATGCAGCTCTCAAGTCCAGCTCACCCTCCCAGACACTATGAGTAGGTCAAGAAAGTACTCAGTCTCTCATCCGCGTACACTGGGTTTGAACGCCCACATTGCCAAACTAATCTCGTTTGAGATGATGCCCTTTCGGTTGGTGGAAAGCAAAGCTTTCCGCGAACTCATGGCCTATGCAGTACCACGCTATGACCTACCCAGTCGCCACTTCTTCTCTCGCAAAGCCATCCCAGCCCTCCACCATCATGTGAAAGACCGCATTGTCCATGCACTCAAGCAGTCAGTGAGTGAAAAGGTGCACCTCACAACAGATGCATGGTCCAGTCGGCATGGCCAGGGCCGTTACGTGTCCATCACTGCGCACTGGGTTAATGTGGTGGATGCAGGGTCCACAGGGGACAGCGGTGGTGGGGCAGTGCTGCCCAGCCCACGGTATAGTAAACAGTTGGCTGTAGGCGTTCGACCCTCCTCCTCCTCCTCCAGAAGCGAAAGCTCGTCCACAGAGCGCAGTCGTGCGAGCACTCCATCTGCAGCTGCCACCGTTGCACACAAGGTGTTCCCCTAACGAGCAGCTAGTGGAAAGCGTCAGCAGGCTGTGTTGCAGATGATGTGTTTGGGCGACAGGCACGCGTGGAGGTGCTGGCCGAGTACTTTCAGCGACAAACTGAGTCATGGCTGGGCAGTATACATCTTGAGGCAGGCAAGGTAGTTAGTGATAACGGCCGTAATTTTGTGGCAGCCATAGCACTTTCAAAACTCAGCCACATACCTTGCTTGGCTCATACCTTGAACCTGGTGGTGCAGTGCTTCCTCAAAAATTATCCGGAGTTAACAGCCCTGCTCCAGAAGGTGCGAAGACTGTGCGCGCACATCCGCGGGTCGCCTGTACACTCCATTCGTATGCAGAAGCTGCAGCGATTGCTCCACCTTCCCAACCACCTTTTTATTATCGACATTGCAACAAGGTGGAACTCCACCCTGCACATGGTTGAGCGGCTGTGCGAACAGAGGCAGGCCATAATGCATTTGTGGGAGGATACACGGCCAGGCACTTTGAGAGCAGACATGGAGTTGACATGTGTTCAGTGGTCGAAGCTGAAAGACCTCTGTAAAGTCCTTTAGTGTTTTGAGGAATGCACACGGCTGGTAAGCGCAGACGACGCCATCCTAAGCATGAGCATCCCACTTATGCGTCTGCTCATGCAAACTTTGACGCACCTTAAGGAGCAAGCGTCTGCAGCCAATGTTGACGAGGAGGAAGAGGAGGAGGGAATCCTTGATGACATTCAGCCATTGTCTGTTCAGGGACCTCTCCTGGACGAGGTGGAGGAAGAAGAGGATGAGGAGGATGATGATGGGGATGATTACTTAGGTGAGGAGGATGCATCTCGTGGGGCAAGTGAAAATGTTGGCGTGGCAAGGTCTGGTACAGGGTTTGTGCATGACTGGAGGGATGTGGATTTGCCAGAAAGTGCTCCTCCAACCAGCACTCGCAGTGCATCATTGACACCGGGAACATTGGCCCACATGTCAGATTATGCCTTGCAGATCCTAAAAAGGGACCCCTGCATTGCCAAAATGATGAACGATGACGACTACTGGTTGGCCAGCATCCTGGATCCACGCTATAAAGGCAAATTACAAAACATCATGCCACAGGAGAACCTTGACCTAATATTGGATAATAAACAAGCAACTCTGGTAAACCGGTTGGTTGAGGCATTCCCAGCACACAGCAGCGGTGATGCTTCTCACACGAGCCGTACGGGCCGGGGGCAGCTTGGCAGAGGTGTTCGTGGTGCACACAGCAGAAGTGGCGTTGGAGACAGGGGTTTCATGACAATGTTGTGGACTGATTTTTCAAGTACCGCTCACACAACTGGTAATACTGCATCGATGGAAAGTGACAGGAGACAGCAGTTGTCAACTATGGTTACAAACTACTTTTCCTGCCATATCGATGTTCTCCCGCACAGGTCATTCCCCTTTGACTATTGGGCCGCTAAACTGGACACCTGGCCTGAATTGGCACAATATGCCTTACAGGAGCTCGCTTGCCCAGCTGCAAGTGTGCTATCGGAAAGAGTCTTCAGTGCAGCTGGATCAATCCTGACAGAAAAAAGGACCCGTCTGTCAACCCAAAATGTGGATGATCTAACCTTCATTAAAATGAACCATGCATGGGTTTCCAAGGATTTTGTCCCACCTTCCCCTGATGACACATAGGGTGACAGAAAAATGGCTTGCTTTGGTCCTCCTCTTCCTGGGACTTGAACAATTTCGCCTTTTGCATCAGCTGAATGTCCAACATCAACATATGCCACTTTCTAAAACTCCCTAACTGTGCTGCCTCCCCCCCATGGCCGGGGTCACCACCTAGCGCATGAAACCGTGCGAGTGCCGTTGCCCTGGACAGGTGGGTAGGCCGACTCTTGGGCACGGGCACTGGCACAGGGTCCCTCATAGTGCAATCAAGTGTCTCTGACGGTGGTGGTGCACACCCGCCGTCAGACACACCGCCATACTATGAGGGGCCCAGTGCCAGTACCAATGCCCACGAGTGGGCCCCCTTGCTTGGGCAGGGCCCCAGCATTTGCAATCTTTACCTCTCCCTGCTCCTCCGCTGTGTAGTCTGAGCCGTCAAATCCATACTGGGCCTGACACCGTCTGAGCCTGCCTCCTGATCTATACACATATATTTTGAATGTGTACACTATGCTATCCATACATGTTATCCGGGGATACGGTACCCTTTCTCACCTTTGTGCAATCACGTGTAATCCATGCTGGGCCTGACACCGTTTGAGCCTGTCTCCTGATCTATAGACATATATTTTGAATGTGTGCACTATGCTATCCATACATGTTTTCCGGGGATACGGTACCCTTTCTCACCTTTGTGCAATCATGTGTAATCCATACTGGGCCTGACACCGTTGGAGCCTGCCTCCTGATCTATACACATATATTTTGAATGTGTACACTATGCTATCCATACATGTTATCCGGGGATACGGTACCCTTTCACACCTTTGTGCAATCACGTGTAATCCATGCTGTTCCTGACACCGTTTGAGCCTGTCTCCTGATCTATACACATATATTTTGAATGTGTACACTATGCTATCCATACATGTTATCCGGGGATACGGTACCCTTTCTCACCTTTGTGCAATCACGTGTAATCCATACTGGGCCTGACACCGTCTGAGCCTGCCTCCTGATCTATACACATATATTTTGAATGTGTACACTATGCTATCCATACATGTTATCCAGGGATACGGTATCCCTTTCTCACCTTTGTGCAATCACGTGTAATCCATACTCGGCCTGACACCGTCTGAGCCTGCCTCCTGATCTATAGACATATATTTTGAATGTGTACACTATGCTATCCATACATGTCATCCGGGGATACGGTACCCTTTCTCACCTTTGTGTAATCATGTGTAATCCATACTGGGCCTGACACCATCTGAGCCTGCCTCCTGATCTATACACATATATTTTGAATGTGTACACTATGCTATCCATACATGTTATTCGGGGATACGGTACCCTTTCTCACCTTTGTGCAATCACATGTAATCCATACTGGGCCTGACACCGTCTGAGCCTGCCTCCTGATCTATAGACATATATTTTGAATGTGTACACTATGCTATCCATACATGTTATCCGGGGATACGGTACCCTTTCTCACGTTTGTGCAATCACGTGTAATCCATACTGGGCCTGACACCGTTTGAGCCTGTCTCCTGATCTATACACATATATTTTGAATGTGTACACTATGCTATCCATACGTGTTATCCGAGGATACGGTACCCTTTCTCACCTTTGTGCAATCACGTGTAATCCATACTGGGCCTGAGAACGGCTGGCGAGCTGTTAAGCAAGCTGCAGCACCTGTGGTTTGCACACGTAAGTTTTTCATTTTTTCAGGAATGACGGTTAGGCCTAATTCCGGAACTGCGGTTGACCTGCACTTACTGGGAAATCATCGTTCACGGGTAATAATTGTAATCCCAGTTCCCCATCACTAACGTTGTTCAGCGGGTTATCTGCACCTGTAAGCGCACATGCAGCCACGGACATGTAAGGGCATGACACACCAATTATTGGCCAATCTCACGTGCCAGAGCCTCGCGTGTCCCTCTAGTAAGCTGGACTCGGACCGCGGGGCATGACGGAGTCTCGTTCGTTAGCAGAATTAAGCTTGCAATGTGTGCATCTTTTTTGTGGCTGGATGGTTGAGGTTGCCCATGTTGAGTCAAATTATGCCGTAGGCTCCACTCCTGGTGGTGCCCTTCTGGACATTCCTTTAAGGTTCAGCTTTGCAACCATACTGCCCACGTAAAACAAACACTTTGCCTTCATGAATGCTGTTTGGAGGGTCGTGACTCGTGGGAATAACGCCGCCCAATCAGTTAACCTGCTAGAGAGATCCTTCGTTGCTCCCAAGAATGACATCACACTCCCTAGGAGGAAGGTAATGCCACTGTGGCGACCGTACTCCTGGGGGCGACACAAGTGCACTGATGCCCAGCCACTGCTCAATGAATCTGCTGGTACATTGACCCAGACCACTACATTCCCCTCGCACGCTACACGGCCTGAATCTGACCCTGATGAAACTCAGATTACCCTTCCCATATACAGTTCCATCTTACACGGTGACAAAGAGGAACCTGCAGATGAAAGTGCAGGTTCGGCACACCCGCCGTCAGACACACCACAGGGGTCCTGTGCCAGTGCCGTCGCCAACGAGTGGGCCCCCCCTTCTTGCTCAGGATCACAGCACTTGCAAGGTTGAAATACTGTGCAGTGAGATGGAAGATGGGGACGACGAGGAGTCCAGACTAGTACAGGGATTCCCTAGCGAGGAGACTTATTTCATTGTTTTCAATGTTGGGACAGCAATTTTTGGGGAGCACTATACTCTGGAGAATGATAGATGGGGCCCAACATACACTGGAACATTCCAAAGGTGGACATCAGACACTGGAGCAGCATTTACAGGGCCCATTATACACTAGAGCATTAGAAATGGGGCCCATTATGTTTGGAGCATTATTTGGGCCCATAAGACAGTGGAGCTTCATCCATGGGGACCAACATATACTGTAGCATTATGTGGAGTTCATCATATACTGTTTCAAACATTATATGGGACCAATGATTCTGTATGGAGAAATAGATGGGCCTCGTCATGAGATGTAAAAAGTGAAGTATTTTTCATTGTACTATACCGCTATTTCTCTGCCATATCGGAGCATCATGAGTTGTGGTATGTGTTAAAGGGGCGCTCTTTTGCCCAGGGCACATGAAAACCTGGAGCCAGCCCTACCCCCCCACAACTTTAGCCAAATAACCCCCATTTTTCAGTGCGTAACTAGTATTATGAAGTTAATTAAGGTTGACAAGCTTAAGTAAGAAGAATTGATGCTTTTGGCATTCAAATGGGCACTGTAGGTGTGTTTCCTGTCCTCCTCTCACTGCTGACTTTAATTCCCCATTGAGTTACATTGGGTTTCGTGTTTCGGCCGACTTTTCCCTATAGTCGGCCGATTTTGCTCGACGCGACTTTTGGAAAAGTCGGGTTTCATGAAACGAAACTCGACCCTAAAAAAAGCAAAAGTCGCTCAACTCTACTACTGATGACTACCCATTCCTGCTAATACATGTGGGGACAAATGACACAGCAAGAAACGACTGCAAAACCATCTGCAGTGACTTTGAAAACTTAGAAAAGAAAGTGAAGAACTGGGAGCGCAGGTGGTCTTCTCTTCCATCCTCCCAGTGGATGGCCATGGAACAAGGAGGTGGAATAAGATTCTGCAGGTGAACAACTGGCTACGTCGATGGTGCCATCAGCAAGGATTTGGACTTCTGGATCACGGAGTGAATTACTTATACGATAGACTACTTGCTAGAGATGGGGTGCACCTTATGAAGACTGGAAAACATGTATTTGGAAGTTGCCTTGCTACACTCATCAGGAGAGCTTTAAACTAGAACAACATGGGAAGGGAAGCAAAAGGCCAGAAAAAGCCATACACCTAATAAATGCTATTGAGAAATCTGCTATTAGAAGTGGGAGGAAAGAACAAAGACAAAAAAAATCTAAATAATAAAAATATTGGAGAAAGAGAAACCAATCACAAACTAAAATGTTTCTGTACTAATGCACAAAGCATGGGCAACAAATAAGGAGAATTGGGACTACTAACACAGGAAAAGAAATATGATGTCATTGAAATCACTGAAACTTGGAGGGACAATACAAATGATTGGAATACAAGGCTAGAAAGATACAACTTATTTGCAAGAAACAGACTTGATAAACGAGGAGGAGGTGTCGCATTGTATGTTAGAAACGTGTATATCTGCACAGAGATTGAAGCTTCAGAGACTGGGAGTTCTGTGGAAACTGTTTGGGTAAGAATACAAGGACTGAACAATGGAAAGGACACCATTGTAGGCATTTACTACAGACCGCCTGTGCAAGCTGGAGATGCATCAAATGGCCAAGTTCTCCAAAAAATATGACATAGTTGTCATGGGAGATTTCAACTATCCAGACATTTGTTGGGAATCTCTCTCAGGCAAAACTTACAGGTCAAGGAAATTCTTATCCTCTCTTGCTGACAACTTTATCTTCCAAAAGGTAGGGGAGAAAACAAGGGGAACTGCTACCTTGGATCTAATCCTTAAAAACAGGGAGGAAATAGTTGAGGAGGTAAAAGTGGCTGGGACCCTAGGAGGTAGCAACCATGCTATTTTAGAATTTTGGATAACTAGAGGAGGAAGACCTGTGAAAACTCAGACATCAAGGTTAGATTTCAGAAAGGCAGATTTTAAGGGATTCAGAAAGAGAATTGCAGGGATCCATTGGCTGGATATCTTAAGGACAAAAATGTCCAGGAAGGATGGGAAATCTTGAAAAATTAAATTCTCAAAGCACAATTGTTAACAATTCCAAAAAGAGGGAAGAATAGGAAGCGTTTATGGAAACCAGGATGGATGAACACAGAACTTAAGCACATGCTAAAAAGGAAGAAAGAAATGTTTATAAAATGGAAAGAAGGAGGCATATCTAAAGAAGAATATAATGCTGTGTACACAACCTGCAGGGCACGATACAGATTATCTAAAGCTGACAATTAATTGAGGCTTGCAAGAGACGTCAAAAGCAATAACAAAGGATTTTGGGGATATGTCAAAAGTAAAAGAAAAGTCAAAGATGCTATAAGATTTTTACATGATGAAAATGATGAAATGGTAAGACAGGCTGTTGAGAAGGTCGAACTTTTATATTCCTATTTTGCATCTGTTTTCTCTCAGAAAGGAAATGTAACATCAAATATTCTTCACTATTCTATTAAGGGAATAGAAGAATCCAGAATATCTATAAACAGAAAGATAGTGAGGAAACACTTAACTAACCTAATTGAATTCAAGTCTTCAGGTCCAGATGGATTACACCCCAGAGTACTGAAGGAGATAGCAGAAGAAATTTTTGAACCCCTCTCCATAATCTTTGAAATTCATTTTGAACAGGAGAAGTCCCAGAAGACTGGAGAAGAGCAAATGTTGTTCCTATCTTAAAAAAGGGGAAGAAGGTGGACCCAAGCTCCTATAGGCTGGTGAGTCTGACTTCTATACCAGGAAAGATCTTTAAACAAATTATTAAACAACATGTACAGTTGTGGCCAAAAGTATTGACACCACTGCAATTCTGTAAAATAATACTCAGCTTCTTCCTGAAAATGATTGCAAACACAAATTCTTTGGTATTGTTATCTTCATTTAATTTGTCTTAAATGAAAAAACACAAAAGAGAATGAAGCAAAAAGCAAAACATTGATCATTTCACACAAAACTCCAAAAATGGTCCAGAAAAAAGTATTGGCACCCTCAGCCTAATACTTGGTTGCACAACCTTTAGCCAAAATAACTGCGACCTACCGCTTCCGGTAACCATCAATGAGTTTCTTACAATGCTCTGCTGGAATTTTAGACCATTCTTCTTTGGCAAACTGCTGCAGGTCCCTGATATTTGAAGGGTGCCTTCTCCAAACTGCCATTTTTAGATCTCTCCACAGGTGTTCTATGGGATTCAGGTCTGGACTCATTGCTGGCCACCTTAGAAGTCTCCAGTGCTTTCTCTCAAACCATTTTCTAGTGCTTTTTGAAGTGTGTTTTTGGTCATTGTCCTGCTGGAAGACCCATGACCTCTGAGGGAGACCCAGCTTTCTCACACTGGGCCCTACATTATGCTGCAAAATTTTTGGTAGTCTTCAGACTTCATAATGCCATGCACACAGTCAAGCAGTCCAGTGCCAGAGGCAGCAAACCAACCCCAAAACATCAGGGAACCTCTACCATGTTTGACTGTAGGGACCATGTTCTTTTCTTTGAATGCCTCTTTTTTTCTCCTGTAATCTCTATGTTGATGCCTTTGCCCAAAAGCTCTACTTTTGTCTAATCTGACCAGAGAACATTCTTCCAAAACGTTTTAGGCTTTTTCAGGTAAGTTTTGGCAAACTCCAGCCTGGTTTTTTTATGTCTCGGGGTAAGAAGTGGGGTCTTCCTGGGTCTCCTACCATACAGTCCCTTTTCATTCAGACGCCGATGGATAGTATGAGTTGACACTGTTGTTCCCTCGGACTGCAGGACAGCTTGAACTTGTTTGGATGTTAGTCGAGGTTCTTTATCCAACATCCGCACAATCTTGCATTGAAATCTCTTGTCAATTTTTCTTTTCCGTCCACATCTAGGGAGGTTAGCCACAGTGCCATGGGCTTTAAACTTCTTGATGACACTGCACACGGTAGACACAGGAACATTCAGATCTTTGGAGATGGATTTGTAGCCTTGAGATTGCTCATGCTTCCTCACAATTTGGTTTCTCAAGTCCTCAGACAGTTCTTTGGTATTCTTTCTTTTCTCCATGCTCAATGTGGTACACACAAGGACACAGGACAGAGGCTGAGTCAACTTTAATCCATGTCAACTGGCTGTAAGTGTGATTTAGTTATTGCCAACACCTGTTAGGTGCCACAGGTAAGTTACAGGTGCTGTTAATTACACAAATTAGAGAAGCATCACATGATTTTTCGAACAGTACCACAGGGCTCTGTACTGGGCCCTGTATTAATCAACATCTTCATCAATGATTTAGATGAAGGAATTGAGGGTAAGCTGATTAAATTTGCTGATGACACAAAGCTAGGAGGGATAGCTAATACTAAAGCAGAGAGAGAGAGGATTCAAAAAGATATTAATAAACTGGATCAGTGGGCAGCAGCTAACAGAATGGTTTTTAACAGGGAAAAATGCAAAGTACTACATCTGGGCAATAAAAATGAATAAGCATATACAGAATGGGAGTAGATCACAGACTGAATATGAGTCAACAATTTGAGGCAGCAGCAAAAAAGGCAAATGCAATTCTAGGATGTATTAACAGAAGCATATAGTCTAGATCACGTGAAGTCATTATTGCCCTGTACTCCTCTTTGGTCAGACCTCATCTGGATTACTGTGTCCAGTTTTGGGCGCCACATTTTAAAAAATACATAAAAAAACTGGAGCAAGTTCAGAAAAGAGCGACCAGAATGATGACCAGTCTGCAAACCCTGTCCTATGAGGAAAGATTGCAGGATTTGGGAATGTTTAGCTTGCAGAAGAGAAGACTGAGAGGAGACTTAATAACTGTCTACAAATGGCTCAAGGACTGTCTCATTGTAGAAGGATCATCTTTATTCTCATTTGCACAAGGAAACACTAGAAGCAATGGGATGAAACTGAATGGGAGGAGACACAGATTAGATATTAGAAAAAACTTTTTGACAGTTAGAGTGATCAATGAGTGGAACAGGCTGCCACAAGAAGTGGTGAGTTCTCCTTCAATAGAAGTCTTCAAACAGAGGCTGGACAGACATCTGTCTGGGATGATTTAGCGAATCCTGCTTTGAGCAGGGGGTTGGACCAGATGGCCCAGGAGGTCCCTTCCAACTCTACGATTCTATGATTCTATGACTCTAATTGAGCTCAACTATACTGCAACCTCTTTGATGAAATTTCTTGTGACTGGTATGGGTCATCTTTTGAGTCTCGGATCTTAGACTACTAATGTTTAACTCGGAAGAAAACCTATGCTTTACCCCCCTCTAAGCTGTAATATGTGGTTATTCCTGCAACCAGAGGGAGCAATTAATCATAAAAAATTATATGTACACACTGTAAATATGCTTTGTTTTTATTTTTTTTTTTCAAATGTCCATAATGTTACATTTTTACATACAATACATTATAATTACAAAGACGATAATATATTATAAATTATCATTGGAAAAAGTACAAATACATATATGTAACATGTACATACATTTATTAGGCGTAAACTTTGCAAGTGATCAGAGTCCAAAGGTGCACAGAGGCATGTTAAGATAAATTCATACATACAGAATCAAAAAACTCTGTGTTTTAGTCTATGGCTAAATATTTAATCAGATCTATCTTGATGCAGGTCATTTCAGTGTACTACATTATGTAGTTCCTACTCTGTGAACTGTCTATAATTCCTACGATGTTTATTTGTATCATTTGTTCTTAGATTGGGCTTGAACTGGACACATTGCACATCTGAAATGTCCCATGTAGAGTATACTCAAATGGGATTTTTAAGAACTTATAAGATTTAGAATACAGTCACTTCATCGGTCTCATTTACATATCCATTAATGGCATCATCATCTTCAAATCCGAGATTAATTTGTGCTCCAGATTCTTTATTCTCCCCTATTACATGAACATTGTCCGTGGCCTGGAAGTTCTCATTGAATGCAAGATTCAGCTGTACTTGTGGTTCATCATATGCCATGTTTATTGATCTGAATGACCCGGTGCTTATTCTATTGCTACTGGAGGAAACACTGGAATTTAAAAAGCCATTCTTCTTTTTTCTGTAAAAATAGAAAGAAGCAATTGATAACCTTCATACAGACAATATAAGATGATGCAATGAAAATGATGCTTGGTTTTGTTCTCACTTGACTGTGAGGCTCCAAACTCGCAAGCTCCATCAATTTCACCAAAAGAAAAAAGCTGTATTAATTTTTTTGGTAAAATGATGGACATGACAAACCCAGTATCAGTTTGGACCATCTGGCGCCGATTGCTGTCATAATGTGATGGTTCAATGTCTTGGGTGTTTTTCTGATTTACTGTTTTTATAATAGAAAAGAAAAGCGGTATTCTAACGGTTAGTGTGAACCAAACCTTTGTGAAAAAATGTTTAAAGGACCACTAAGATGACTTTTTATTTAACAACGGTATCCTGGATCATGCAGATCCTGACAGCAGCACATCTGATGCACATCTTTGCTTATCGCCTGATCCATAAATGTTGGTACTGTGAAGAATAAGTAGTGCTCGGGCAGAGTCATAGAATATTTTTAAGAAAAGCTCTTGTTCCTTAATTCTGATTACTTACTTGGATTTGAGGTAGAAATATGCAATAACCATAAACACTATGCAGATGACAAACACTCCAACAATGACGCCAATCACTATGTAGATTATAACTGTATTTTCTGGAAAAGAGAAGAAGAGGCATAAATATATGCTTAATATTCTCATTATGTGTACATTTATTTTGTGTTCTAAAGCTATAATTATTTCTTGATCTGAAAAACAAATGTTCATAGACCCTAGTAATGGCCCTAGGGTTTTTAATTATAGGGGTCTATTTAAATGTAGCAACATTTTATTAGGAAAAAAATAACACTTTTCATTCCTGCCATTGCTTTTTGTGCTAATTCCTGAAAAGCCCCTAAAGGGTTAATAAACTACCAGACAGCAGTTTTGAATATGTCGACTGGTGCCGTTTTTATAAAATGTATCACTTTGGGAGGTTTCCAATATATAGGTTCCTCAAATTACTTCAAAAGTGAGTAAGTCCCTAAAAGAAAAAGTTTTGTAAATTTCCTTGAAACTAATACAAAAATACTGCTAAATTTTTAAACCTAACAACTTAACAAAATGAATGGACATTTCACAAATGGTGTTGATTAGTGATGAGCGAGTATGCTCGTTACTCGAGAATTACGAGTATGCCCAGGTGTTCTCCGAGTAATTTGGGCGTGCTCTGAGATTTATTTTGTGTAGCCACAACTGCATGATTTGCTGCTGCTAGACTGCCTGAATACATGTGGGGATTGCCTAACAAACACCCGCAAATCATGCAGCTGCGGCGACACAAAATAAATCTCCAAGTACGCCCAAACTATTCGGAGAACACCCTAGCATACTCAGAATTCTTGAGTAACGAGCATACTCTCTCATCACTAGTGGTGATGAAAGACAGACACAATGTAAATATGATCTAATAATTTTTTGTGTGGTATGACTTTGGATTAATGATATGAACATTAAAAATTTGAAAATTGCAAAAAAAATAATAATTTTTGTCACTTCTGAAATTTTAATAAATCTATGCAAAACATAGACTTTAAATCTACCTCTAACATAATGTATAAAGTGTCATCAAAATAACTGAGATATGTGTAAGCACTCTAGTCTTATTGCCACATAAAGTGACTTATCAGAATTGAAAAATTTGGCTTGGTCACTAAGGGGTTCAAATGTATAAACTTTTAAAATGCGTATAGTTTTATACAGTGTATTATAGGATACTTGTTGTTTTGTGAACCACTATATATTTAAGACATCCATCTGCAGGAATTGAACTGACATCACCTATTATTATTATGTATTTTTATTATAGCGCCATTTATTCCATGGCGGCTTACATTTGAAAAGTGGTATACATAATCAAAAACAAGTATAATAATCTTTAACAAAATGAGTCACCGACTGGTACAAGAGGAGAGAGGATTCTGCTCTAAAGGGCTCACAGTCACTATGTATAGGCCAGATTTTACGCCACAGCAATGAGTTTTTTTTCGAAAGGGAAACTTATTTTTAAGACATTAGATTTTGCAAAACACTTTATTGACTACTTTTTGATTATACAATATTATCTAAAATGTCCATATAGCTTCCTATATTGATACAAATCAGGAAGCAGGCACATACCCTCCTTTTCGTCCTCACAGTACACTCCAGTGTGGGTGCTAGGGCACAGACAGCTCATACTGCTAGTGGAATTTCCTTCTACTGGCAACTCTACACAAGTACCACCATTTTCACAAGGGTTCTCTAGACAAGGGCTTGCTGTAATAATATACAAAAATATAATGAATGTATATTCTAATAATTTAGTTAATATTTCATTGCATTATTTCTTCTTAAAATGCAATCTAACTTTTCGCTACTTACGGATATAGCATCCTCGAATCTGACTGGCAGTTGTACATTCTTCTCCTGGCCCGCACTCCATTGTATCACAACTTACAGATAAGGTGTCTAAGCAAGTACAGTTCTGTGAGCAATCATCTGTAACAAATGATTCCCCTTTCTGGAAACAAAGTGAAATCGAAAGTTAGACTCTACTCTATTCTACCTTTTTTTTAAAAAGAATTGTGCAAGGAATCATTCATTCTGTGTCATTTACACAGAATCAAAAAGCTGGAGATTTAAAAATCCAAACCGTGGCAAATATTAAAATAAAAACATTAATAAGGTAGAATGTGTCTAGAATGATTTAATATTCTATTTCAAACTTCCCTAGGGGGCTGAAAGACTATCCAACTCTTTAGAAGTTATCATTTATCCTGCTGGGCCCACACAAAGCTGTGGAAAGGGGCTTTGCAGGTACCTTTCCATATGGTGCTGGGGCATGAAACGCACACCTCCACTTTCTTCATTCTTTTAGAAAACACCATGCATTCTACTGATCTATCTACAGCAGTTCCATACAGAATGAATGCAGTAGTGGTGCATATGTCTAAGCACTGGTCCACACTGAAGAGCCTCTACAGAGCCCCATTTTGTGGACCTGTGGGGGTCCCAGTGTTGTACCCCGATTTATCAGCAGATCATCACCTATCCATTAGATCATTGAAAATCTCAAAAAAATGGAAATTATATTTTAAACACTGATGCATTATGGTTTCTGCAAAGAACAGCTCATGAAAAAACTTGTTTGCAAGAATTTTGCATAATCTTAACCTGCATGGTCAACATGCTATCTTTAAGCACCACTCCAGCGTTTTTAATATTTCAGTGCTGCAGTGGTGCTACTAATCTATTGCCCCTGCCCCTATTATTTTACTTACCACCCATCATCAGCTATTAGTGGTGCCCCTCTGGCCCTGCACTGCCATCTTGTAACCTTCTGACTGACCAAGAGTAAGAGGAAGCGATGACAGGCTCTCAATACAAGTCTATGACAGCCAGAATGAGGCTCTCACAGACATGCATTGAAAAGTAACCTCTTGCTCCCCCAGCAAACACTGGAGAGAACCATCAGGTTACAAACTGCTGGCGATTGATTGACTGAAGCGGTGCGCATAACAGATGAAGACAGTGGCTATTAAGTGTAAGACTAGGGAGAAGGAACTTAGATTAGTAGCATACTCGTGCTGTGAACCTGCAAATAGGCTAGGCACTGAATGATGAAGGAATACAAGAAGTTTTCCGAATTATGAGCACACTTAAGAGTTTTCTTTAGCGATCAGAATTAAGTGCCGTGACCCTCTGCAGGCAGGAAATGTAAATGAAGGTAAAAAGTAGAGGTTCAGTACTGACTACTGTAATTTACAAGGATTTATGGAGGTTACTGGTTGTATCTAACTGAGTTAGGGTATTTTAACACTTTGCAGATTTGTTAATTTTTCTAACTCTGTGTAGTCCAGATTGATGTACCTTGTGGTATTTATTCAGGTAGCTGCATCCACACTCGCTATATGGCACACACTCATAATTACTAAGAATGTAGCCTTCTTTACACTGACATCCTTCACAGGAAGGCACCTCACATTCAGACTCAGATGCCATGTTGCTGCAGGTTGCTGGACACGCACTCATGCGATCTGAATAGACACTGTTGCTATCACAAGTCATTCCTGTTGGCAAAATAAAAAAAAATTATAACATGGCATATCCTGAATTATTATAGTGTTAATCATTTTTATTTATTAGAAGAAAGAAAGAAAACCGACAAACAATATGAGTTGTAACAGACAGATAAAACTCAATTACTCACCACAACCGGTGCTTTGTCTCCATCCATCAACTATAGTCTCATTTTGCTGACAGGCAATTGCGTATTGTTCAAGATTATTGCAGAGCAATTCTTTACTTTGGAACTCCGCACATGTGTCAAATATACAGTCCCTTTAAAAATAGTAAGATAGCAAATAACTAACCCATCGTAATGTATGACAACAAAGTTTAAAAATAGAGAAAAAATATTTCACAAGGCGCATACCCTTAGCAGAAAAACTATTAACACCACTGACAGTTTTAGTAGAAAGCACTGATTAATATGTTATAATGGCCCCTGCAAGGGGAATATATTAGACATCAAATGAACAGTCTGTTCTTAAAGCTCATGTGTTGGAAAGAAGAAAAATGGCAAAAATAAGGATCCAAGTAACTTTAACAAGTTGTACATCTAGACAACTGGATCAAAACAATTATAAATTGGCAAGTCTTTTGGGGCATTACTAGTATGCAGTAGTGCAGTAACAAGTACCTACCAAAGCTAGTTTAAGAAGGGACTAACAGTGACCCAGCAACAGGGCTGTGTGTACCAAAGGTTTATTAATGCTTGTAGGAAATGATCAGACCCTTCCTAGTCACTAGTGTAACGCATATTGTGTAAAAATATACTGCCGTGTGTGATAGAAAGGTGGAAGAACAGACAGCTTTCTGATGTAGCCACAGATCAGTCAGAGTCTATATGCTGACCCTCTAAACAACCAACCTCACCTACAGTAAGCAAATATAGTTCAGAGCCGGAACATGCAGCAATGGAAAACAGGTGGTCTGTATATTTGTAATCTATCTGGGGAAGTTTAGATACCAAGATGCATTAAAGAAAGACAGAATAATATGTTGTGTGATGTTCTGGTAGAAAATCTTTCGCATTCATGTTGACATTACTTTCACTCAAACCACCAACACTTTGGCCAAGTTTACCCTTATACAGCATGTAGATTACTTAATGACGGTTTTCCACTTTTGTTAGGCTAATGTGTTCCACCACACTGCAAAAAGTACTCAGAAATGGTTTCATGAATAGCATGATGCCCTGACCACCAACTTCCCAAGATCTAAATCTCATCAAGCATCTGTGGGATGAGCTGGAAAAACCATGTCCAATCCACTAATCCATGGAAGGGCTTCAGGTATTGGAGGGCTTAAAAGATCTGCTACCAATGTGCTGATGTCAGATACCACAGGAAACCATCATAGGTCTTGAAGTGGTTCTACCTCAGCATGTCAGAGCTGTTTTGAAAGCAATACAGCAACTTATATAACATTAGGCAGGTGGTTTTAAAGTTATGACTGATTGGTGTACACTTATTGTCTATCTATTATAAGAATCTAGACTACAGATGGCTGTGAAAAGCAGTAAGATGTGGAGTAGGTAATATATCTTTTGCTTTTACGTATGTTTAAATTGTAGTCTAACAAATCTTGCTTGTTAAGTTTTAGTTGCCTTCAAAATAATTGAGTCAATTAATAAAATGGATTACTTACACAATAAAGTCTTCTGGAGATATATATGGGAGACAGTTTTTGAATGGGCCATTTTCTTCTCTCATAATTCCACAGAATGAAGAACTGTTCACAAATGCAAGGCCAGAAGCAGAGCAAGCAAAATTGTCTCCTGTGTTTATTATTATATCTTCTTCCTGCACTGCCACTAAGTCACGTCTGAAAGAAATATGTGTGTTGAATTGAATGTTGAATGTGGTAAAAAAAAATTACATATAAACTATCCAATATTCTGAAATCTAAAAAAAACTTGTACAATAGCATACATAATAAGGATGCTATTCCTATAGCTTACCTAAATCTTGAGACTGTCTTAAGCGATTTGACATTCCAGCTTTCACCAAAGGATTCTACATTACTAAGAACTCTTCCATTTGGATCAGCAAAATCATTATTCCTATTTCCATCATAATTGCCACACAGACCCTGGACCATATCCTTGTATGTGCTTGGCACAACGATTTCTTTTAAATCAAAAGTTCAATGATTAACTTTCAATAATAATAATACTAATCATCTTTATTTATATAGCACTAACATATTCTACAGCGCTTTACAATTCAACAGTTCATATATAAGTCATAAGTAACAACATTAAAGATAGTACAATAACTAGAGTAAAATACTGACAACCCTGCTCATAAGAGCTTGCAATCTAGAAGAGGGAATTTGAAAACATTATTAGTTCGATATCAGAATTGGAAGTTCCGTCTTTCCATATTTTGTGATTTTTTTTGCATAAGCATTGGAAAGATACAGTGTTGCCACCTGTCACAGCTTGGCCTTCTAAAATGAACTTGACAGCTGATGTATTCTGCCCAATCCACAGGCAGCATGTATCAGGCACTGGATGTGTGATCACAGCCAGCTATATTTGACTTGCGCATATACGCAGAGACTTGTCAATCCAGGACAGTGGGTGGGGAGAAGCCATCTGGGACTTGCCTGTATTACTAGTGCCCCTGGCGGCGTTTCAGAGTTAAGCAAACCTGTCTGAGATCATACAGCCAGTACCTGATACATGCTTCTTGTAGATCGGGCAACATGGATCAGCTGTCAGGTTCCCTTTAAGGGTTTGTATGAACAATCTTATTCTCATTATTTTGGGCTGATTTTCTTATAATTTCTGAACTCACAATAGAATAGGACAAATGACCAAAAATATCTATTGTAAAGATGCTAGATTATATCAGTTTCATGAATATGTAAGGTGAGTTAAAGGTGAAGACTCTCCTTAAATTGCTGACCGCTAGACATTGTACATTATAACTTATCTGAGGGAAGTTGCATCCTTGAAGAAAAGAATTGCATTATGCAATTAGATGAAAGTCAATTTATACATTTTCTACTTTGTCTACTAATAGGATTGCTGCCCTAGATGTGGGGACCCTCTGTAATAAAATCACTATTTGTCAGAATAGTTCATATTGAAAGAGGTTGTGAAGATATTAAGAGGGGATGTCTTCATCAACAACCTCCCACCCCAACAGCGTGGTACCCTGTCAATGTTGTAATATAAACTATAATAATAACTTAAGGATAATTGGGTAGTAAAAAAGAATATTTTTTGCAATACTCATCTATTTATGTCTATTGTGATTTATGGTTTATTGCTGTTTTTGCATGTATTCATTTATGTCTGCAAACATATATTTCTTATTTATATGTTAGCTTTGTTTAGCAGCATTAATTGCTTAGGTCTGACTAAGGTGGAGCTAATTAATTACCTGAAACTGGGTGTTCACTCTGCAGTCTCCTCATGTATTCATTTATTTACGCTTCCTAGTTTTGATAAGATATACCTATGACTAAGGACATGTAATATCTGTCTGAAACGCGTAAGTAGCCTTGCCTGTCATGGTGGCTTATTTATATGATTTTAAAACCTTCCTAATAAATGTGAGTTTTATCTTTTTTCACTAATTTTGGTGCTGGAGACCCCCTCTTTTTTCCTTTGGATTTGGATTTATAGCGCCAGTTGAACCGCACTGGACATCTCCTGGCATCAGACTGCTTATGGACTATATGGACACTGATGTACGGTAGGCTGAATATTTTTTCTTCTTTTTTTGCTAAAAAAGAATATAACTTATGAAAGACATTTGCATTCAGGGCTACTGATAAAATACACTGAGTATAGAATGAGTATTGTACATCAGATGGCCAAACTAATCAATCTCTTGTAATTCTTTGTTGTCAATGTCATCAGTGGTGGAATATTTACCCGCATTTTCTCTGCCATCAAAGCTGATAGAAAGACCAAAATCAGTCTCCAAGTGAATTCTAGTTGGTCTCTGATAAATACTTATTCCTTCATGTGGACTTACAGGTGGCGACGTTCTCACACCATTTAACTGGTAATAAAAAAAAATAAGTCAATCAACAAATACTTTCACAGGTAAAGAAATTAATTCTGTCATTTTGCATGATTTGCACCAAGTGAATCACACAAAAAAATCAGATTTGAGCAAAGTCAGATTTTTTGTAAAAGTTGAGGCAAATTCTATACACCTTGAACAGATTCACTCGTCTTTGTTCACTGTGTAAACAAATTATATTTTAATGATTTTGACTGTTTCACGCCACCTCTGATATTTGCACGATCAATACAAAATGATGGGGAGCTCTTTATTTGACAGTAAACTCTTGATGTACTCTTCTAATACTTACCACTAAAACCTTATTTTGTTTGAATGTTATAACATGGTTGTAAACTACAATTTCCAGCTCCTTGAGCAAACTGTACTTGCTGAATATCACCATGGCTTCATTTTTGCCTTTGATTGTAAATGTCTCCAAGTAGTCAGGTAGGGAAGGATGTGTTCTTGATACCATGTATGTCTGCTTCCCTTGGAAGTGATGATTCAAGCCATCAAAGGTATTGTAGTGTGGATCACCAGCTATTGTGCATTTGCCATAGCCTAAAACCAACACAAAGAGGCAAAAGAGTAAGAAATTCAGTTCAACTATGAAACAATCATCTGAGCATTTTCTATAATGCTTCAAACATATAGTAGTCCTATGTCCATGTGTACAGACCTATCCTCGTAATAGGACACATGTTAGCAAAAAAGTTAGACAAAAGCAGCCCAAATGGTCATTTCTCCCTACTCATCAAAGGGGGAGAAGAGGACAATCAAGAAATTTCTCTAGATTTAGATGTGTGATGGGGCTGGAAGATATGTTTTAGTTGAACTTATTAAGTCTTTGAACTTCAATGTTTCCTTGCTAGACCAGAATTGGTATCTCCTAGAGATTGAGGAGATAAGCACTGTAACCACTGATCACTACTCTTACTTTTTGGTTTACAGTAGTATTTTCCATTCTTGTTCATGCTGCAGACTCCATTGGAACATTTATATTCTTTACATTGGATGTTATTGCCCTTCTTGCACTCGCATTTCATTGTGCAGTGTGGTGTAATCCAGCTCTCATAAACCTGGAAAAGAACAAGACAAACAGTATAAATGTTGCTTCTATGGGCTTTATTGGATACCAATCATATGTGACTTTTCTTCACTGTGTTTGCACACACATAACTTTTTTGAATGATACATTGTAATCTGCGACACATATTGATAATATATATAAGAGAACATTTAGCCAAATTCAGTTTATTAAACAGAGGTGACAGAGAATCAGTCTGCATCCTCCTGTGAACTGGTATTGAGACCAGGTATTGCGAATTATGGCCTTTTTTCTGTTAAGATTTTTGGATTTGATGTCTTTTTCAGTTAATTACTCTTGATTTTTGTACACAGACTTACAAGACACAAGGAACCTTATGAGCTTTGGATATTTTGGCCTTAAGATCAACTATTATCTCATGTGTTTTTTTCATACTTGCAAACTGAATAAGATAAAATAAGGGGTTTGCTCTTGTTGGGTACAAGAATAGAGGTCTTGATGGCCCGCCTGATATAATATTGTGCGTGTGACCAATAGGTTGTAATCTGGCATTGTGGCCTACAGGCATCTGTGTGATTGGTACACTATACAAGCCTTATTCATCTGGCTCTTAGAGTACTAGTTAATCACCCGCATTATGGGTCAGCGCAAAAGTGGTTGTTCATCAGTATTTTGCTCCTGTGCTGCCTCCACCTTATATAAGTGGGATCTATCTGCATCCGGCAGTATATTGGTATTGAAACCATGCATTGGTAAGCAAGGCCTCTGTTTTCCTGATGATTTGTGCTAAAGAAGCTTCTTTACAAAACAGAATACTTTCTGTAGTCTTCTCATAGGTAATAGGAGCAGAAAAGACAAGGATGAATAAGGTAGGGAACATTTCAGGCTCAAGTTTAAGTTGGGCTGTCCCATCAGAAAACAATTAGTAACAGTGTATACTTTTGATTCCATTCTATGGAATTCTTTGCATTTCAGTTGTGCATTAGCAAAGAATTATTTCACATGAAAAATACAGTACTAACATTTTATGCACTTGGTTAACAAAAATCGTTCATTTGTGTTGTTAATATCGTATAAGTCATATATCTACATACATTGTAGTAATTATCATTGGAGTCCCTGCAGCCACAAGAATTTAGTGAAACGCATTGGTCGCCACTAAGTACATAACCATCATTGCAAACGCAGCCTTCCATACATGTTGTTGGCTTCTCACAGGTATCTTCAGCATAGATGTTGGTGCAGGTAGGGGGACAAAGTGATGCACAGTCTGTATAGCGACTGTGTGTAGGACAAGCCAAAGCTGCAATAGAGAAATAGGTGGTTAAATAGAATATCCAAAAAAGTGTCTAAGACATGATGTCTATTTGCAAAATGTTGACAACAATGCAAGTTTGTATCTCAATCAAAGCACAGATGGAACAGCGCTAAATCTTTAAATTCTGCAGAGATTTTTATTGTTGCTAAAGAATTAACAAAGTATAGACACTTTACTTTATATTAATTGCAGTAAACTGTTCTGTTCTATTTCCTTATATACAAAGATGCAAATATATGAATACGTACGACAGAAAAATGGATTTCTCCATTTAATGTTCACTCCTTGAGTCCTGCAGGCATCAACATAGGCTTGGACTACAGCACATAGGGTAGACTGCATGCCGTTGTAAATGCACATGTCATATACACAGGACTTGATAAAGTCATCTGGGTTAACAAGATTATGGCATGCTTGGAATGTGTCTGACTGGAGAACATTGCACTGTCTCTGAATGTTTGGCAATGACAAAGCAAAACATGGTGGATCTAGATCATCTCGTGTATCATCTAAGCAACTGTAAGAGAAACAAGAAAGATATTTCATTTATTTTTTTCTATTAATAAAAAGTGTCATTATATAGGATACTGACAGTATAAAGTGTAATACTGAATCCTGAGAAGGATTTATTTTGAAAAAATGTATCAAGATGTAGTGTGTTATAACTATGCAATATACAACCAACAGTAAGTAGGAAGCATTGTGATGAACTTAGAGCCATATCCTATTGGTTGATACTCAGCTGCCACCAATTTTTTGACATCTTCATGAAATTCAGAACATAATAATTTAATACCCTCAATGTTCTCCTAAGAAACAGACTTGATATTGAATGCACCTCAAAGAAAGTTAAAAGTTTTAAAGTTTTATTCTCATCTGGGACATTTAAGGAATATCCACTGGATATACCATAAAATCACTGATGGATCTAGGCATTACTTTTATGACAAAAATGGAAGTGGGCACGTGTACGCGGGCTGCGCTGTGGGAATGAAGAGCCTTGGGATTCCAAAATGGTTTTATTAATACCAATGCGTTTCTGTCCTGAGCCTTTCTCAAGGTATAAAAACCAAGTGAGATCAGCTTCCATTTTTGCCATTATACCTCTAGAACAACGTTTTTCTCCAGCAACAAGGCAGCAGCGGCTTTTTACGCTTTTATAGGTATTGTGCCTGCACACAACACCTTTAGGTGAGTGCTACCGTCGATTTTACCTTTCCCTTACCAAAAACTATTGCCCTATTTTATGTACTCTTCTATGCCCCTCAAGAGGTTCTCAGATATTACTTTTAATATCTACACTGAGTTTGAGAACAGGGTTCTTTGACCTATCTCATAGATATTGTGAATGGAGAGGTAGCCGTACATTCACAGCTTTTCTTTTCACTACTATGAGAGTTCCAATAGCAGCCAAACACAGTCATATTCCTAGTAAACTGAGCAGACTGAATAGGGTTTATTCAGCTTGAAGACATCTAATATTAATTACATTTTTCTCTAGCTAATATCATTAGTGATATTCCTGCACATTGGGGTAAACCTGTACAAACAACAGACAACCTGTAAATAATACGAGAATAGTTGTAGTTACTTTAATTCACTGTCTATTTCCGATTTCCAGCTGTTTCCAAATTGTACAACATTGGCTGCTTGAAGTCCATTTGGCATAAGTAATTCATCATTTTGCAGACCGTTGAAATTACCGCACATACCACACACCTGTTACGTCACAGCAAAGAGAAATTCATTACATGTTGTGAACAAAAATTCCTGTATTGCAGTTAGTTCTAAAGCTAAAACCACTAGAACTGACCTTGCCATAGTAAGCGGTAGGGAGGACAACCTCCAAATGGTGATTTCCATCAAACTTCACAAACATTCCAAAGTCTGTGGTCACCACAGTGTAAAGACCAACATTTCCAATAGTGAGCCCATTCACATTTCCTGACCATGGTGTTTGGATTCGTGTGTTATCCACCTGTTATTAAAGAGGAATTAAATAACCTAATTATGCATGCTTTTCAGCATTATCTTATCAAAAATAAGGACAAACATTGCTGCAAAGTAATGAGATAGACTGATTTATAAAAAATAGATAGATAGGTAGATAGATAATTTTAATATAAAATAAAACAAATATATTTACTAATTAGTATATAAATGTAAATCTTACAAGAATTTTCCTGTCTTTCTGCAAGGTGATATGTAGTCCATAAATATCAATATAAACTTCTTTCAGGTATGTTGCTGTCCTTTTTCCACGGTCCTCTGTTTTTCCTTTGATGGTAAATGGAATGACGCTCCTCTTGACACATATGTCCACCAGAAAATAAGTACATGTACCCATGAAGCTGTGTACAACTTTATCAAATGTGTTGAAGTGGGGATCTCCAAAAATATGGCAAGCGCCAATACCTGTAGGAAAGAATATACACCAATTTATGAATAGCAGATATATATTGACACCAAATATATTTTTTGATACTGTGTCAACAGATTTATTCTGCTATATTTTGATTTTATCCATATAACTTGTAATCTTGTAATTAAACATAGACATATCTTTGGGACCACATTATTATTTATTTACTATCTTTATCCTCTCATTAAAATTTTCTTCTAGATTTTGCATATACTGTACATATATATAAATATATATAGTGGTTCTGCAGGTGGTGACAACGGACAATTTCTCTATTCTCATCCTTTTTCGTTGTTGTTTTGGTCACTTTTGCATTTTGTCTTTGCTCTCATCCCTAGAAGTTCATCAACATAAGGCGGTTTCTACTGTACAACCCACAGAGCTTGATCAGGTAGTGCAGTTCAACCAGGATGGCACATCAATGCAAGTTGTGGCAAGAAGGGTAGTTGTGTCTGTCAGCACAGTGTCCAGGGCATGGGGATGATACCAGGAGACAGGCCAGTACACCAGGAAATGTGGAGGGGGCCATAGGACGGCAACAACATAGCAGCAGTACCACTACATCTTCCTTTGTGCAAGGAGGAACAGGAGGAGCAGCTCCAGAACTCTCCAAATGATCTCCAGTACCCCACTTAAATTCATGTTTCTGCTCAAACTGTCAGAAATAGATTCCATGAGGGATGTTTGAGGACCCAATGTCCATAAGTGGGTGTAGTGCTTACACTCTTACACCATGCATGGCGATTGGCATTAGTCAGAGAACACCAAGATTGGCAGATTTGACATTGATGCCCTTTGTTCTTCATGGATGAGAGCAGGTTCACACTAAGCACATGTGACAGACATGACACAATCTGGTGACACAGTAAAGAATGCTCTATTGCCTAAAACAGCCTCCAGCATGATCGGTTTGGCAGTGGGTCAGTAATGGTGTGGGGTGGCATTTCTTTGGAAGGCCACACAGACCTTCAAGTGCTAGTCAGAGGTATTATGACTGCCATTACGTACCGGGATGAGATCCTCAGATGCATTGTGAGACCATATGCAGGTGCAGTGGGCCCTGGGTTTCTTCTGATGCATGACAATGCTAGGCCTCATGTGGCTGAAATGTGTCAGCAGTTCCTGCATAATAAAGGCATTGGTGCTATGGATTGGACTGCCCGTTCCCCAGACCTGAATCCACTTGAGCACATCTAGGACATCATGTCTCATTCCATCCACCAACACTACGTTGTACCTCAGACTGTCCAGGAGTTGACTGATGCTTTAATGCAGATCTGTGAGGAGTTCCATCAGAAGAAAACATCCTCCACTTCATCAGGAGAATGTCCAGGCATTATAGGGAGGTCATGCAGGCACAAGGAGGCTACACACTACATAGCATCATCTCCTTGTTTTGAGGCATTTCCACTGAAGTTAGATCAGCCTGTAATTTGGTTTCCAACATTGATTTTGAGTATCAATCCAAATCCAGACCTCCATGGAATATCAATTTTGATTTGCATTGATTTTTGTATGTTTTATTGTTCTCAACACATTCCACTTTGTAATAAATAAAGATTTGTAGCTGGAATATTTAATTTAGTGATATCTAGGATGTGGCATTTTAGTTTTCCCTTTAGTTTTTTGAGCAGTGTATATATTATTATTATTATTTATTTATATAGCGCCATTTATTCCATGGCGCTTTACATGGTAAAAGGGGAAATATAGACAAGTACAATAAACATGTGCAAGACAAGGGACACACAATTACAGAAGGAGAGAGGACCCTGCCCGCGAGGGCTCACAGTCTACAGGGATGGGTGAGGATACACTAGGAGAGAGTAGAGCTGGTTGTGCGGTGGTTCAGTAGACCGAGGATCATTGCAGGCTGTAGGCTTGCATATAAATATATAGTGGCAAAGCGAGGTGGGGTTGGGTTAGATCCCAGTACTGCAGGTTTTAATTAGATGTGCCTGACTAGCTTTGACTAAGAACCATGAAAAGTGTTCACATTGTGTTAGTCTGATGGATGCTGAGCAAAGTGCTGGTTATTGAACCTGGTGAGTGACCAGCAAAAAATATTAGCTGGAACTGGGAGAGAAACAAGAGAGATTGCACAAGACAGCTAGAAAAGTTGCACAGTCTGTGTGTTGGAGCTGCAGAGTAATGTGTGGAAATTGCAGCCTGTTCAGTGTGAACTGTGCATGGAGATGAACACTTCTGTTTGGGGCTGGAAGCTGCTAGAGCTCAGGCTGAAGGGGATAGCGAGACTGGTGGGACCATACCTCTTCTGTATATAAAGGTTGCTGCAGAAGAAAGGACTGTAATCTGTTTGGGTGAGCAGGCACTGACATATATGTTCCGCGCTGAAATAACTGTTTATTTTCTGCTATACCTTTGTGTCCAGGAGAGGCTGCTTTGTTTTGAATCGATTGATGTTTTATGAAAATTATAAAACTGCCTGTTTGAGTGCTACCTAATGCCTACCTGAGAGCGTGAATCCCTACAATATATATAAGTATAGATATAAATACTTGATACATACAGTACACATGCTAGAACATAAACTGTCAATGCAATACAAACCAGAGGATTGACATCCCAGCACTCCATCCTGCCGTTTGCAATGTTCATAGACTCCACATTGCCAATTTTCACACGTGATGTTGTTATTACTATTGCATATGCAGCGCTGTGTGCAGTTCTCATGGGTAAACCAACTTTCTCCGAGCTGAAGACAACATATGAAAGAGTTCATAACATAGCTCAAGAAGTAATTAAATAATATTATTTTTACAGATCTATATTAAAGACTACAGAGGCCTTACCTGATAGGAGTTGTTATTTTCATCAGTGCATCCACACTCACTTGAAGAAACACATCTGTCTCCACTTAGGACATAAGAGTCATTACAGAAGCAACCTTCTACTGCTTCAGCCTTGCACAGTGCCACTGGTGGAGAGTTGAAGCAAGTGTCTGGGCATGTGGTACCACAGCTCTTATAATAGCTTCTTGCAGGACAAGAAATTGCTAGAAAATATTGAAACAAAGTTTGCCAGACATAAGTTATCTGAAGAATGTCCAGATTGAGACTCAACTGTGAGCAACTTTTATTCAATTGTCAATGCTGAATAAAATATTATGGCAATAAAAATTCCCAACAATCCCAACACAAACATTAACTTGAAGATTGGTAGAGATCCAATCACTTGGAACCTCATTGGTCCTAAGGACAGACTTGATTGGCTAGTGGTTGCATAGATGAGATGCTGAAACATACATTCCAAGAGTATTGCGAGAGATAGCTGCTTACAGAGAATAAGTAATAACACGAGGACCGATGAGCATCTCACCAGTCAACAAATGAACTATATTTCTAGAAAACTTGTTTCAAAGAAAGATTTTTCATGAACTATTCAACTTTCATTGAAAGAATATTCCCAGAAGATTATTAGTTCTTCTTTCTCCCAAGAAGATCAAATGCCACCAACTTAATTTTAAGTGAAAACTTTCTGGGCTCATTTGGCTGAAATGATTGCTCCTAAGTTTTTAACTCCATGAAGGATTGTTTTGCTTAACATCGTTCATTTTCATCAACTTTTATCAAATGTATATGAGAGCCTTAAGCTCAGTTTTCATTGGTAGGAATAATAGCTGGAATACAAATTGAAATATATATGTAATACTTACGGCAGAAGGTGTCTGATCTCCATTCAACGCATTTTCCAGCATCTGAGCATTGTTGAGCATATGCTTGCACAGCATAGCAAAGGGAATTTGACTCGCCACCAGTGAAACACATGTCCAATACACAGTTTTCAAAGAAATTATCAGGATTCACAAGAGCATGGCAGTCCTTGAAAATTCCTAGAAAAATAGTAGAGAGATCTAATGAGTTTTTTGTGTATATGATTGTTAAAAAAATCCCTGCTTGATTGTCAAAATATTGGTAAAAGTATTCAATTATATAAATAAACATACTGTTTTTTCATTATAAAAACTATATATATTACCTGATGTATCAGTTATAATGCCACAAAGTGTGCTCCTGCTGTACTCTGCTATGAGATTTAGATCACAGTCTTCTAGGTCCTGACTACCACACCTTCAAAACATGACAAACAAATTTATTATACATAGGGCCTATATGTAGGATAAACTGTGTTTTAATACTGTTATAACATTGACACATTGTATTTATACCAGCGTTCTATTAAACGTAATAATTTGTTGAACTAAATGACTGTGATATTGGAATTTAGGGATATACAATGAAGGATGCCATTATAACATTGAAAGACAGGCCGTTTCTTTGAAAAGAAATAACACTAATTTGCAGATAACATTTACAAAAAGTCAAAGTAAATATGGGTGAGCCAAAATACCAAAGACAACCAATTTACAACTGAGCCGCTGTTTTCCAATCTTGTAATATCCCATCAACAACTAAAGGCTCAGTGAATTGTGAAAGTATCTATCCAAATTCGAATATTCTAATAGTCTGCAATTTAAGCTTAGTGGACCTCAATACAAGAACATTTCTTTAGAAATAGCAATAAATGTATGAACTGCAAATCAATTTATCATTTTTAATGGAAATATTTTTCTATAATCACATTTAAAAATGGAATCAATAATGCAACATTTCCCACACTTACTCATTATTATCTTTGTCAACCAGCCAGCTATCACCAAGGTCTTTTGAATCTGATGCTGTGCTGCCATCAGGCTTCAAATAGTCATCTGCCGCAATGCCATTGTAGTTGCCTAAAAGGTAAGAATATTGACAGTTACTCAAAACTGATAACTTCCTTGAAGCCTATACACTGTAAGTAGATTCAAAAGTATGTCTTACCGCACAGACCACACACATCACCCTTGATTGTTGATGGAAGGGAAACATCAGTGTAATGGTTACCATCAAACTTCACTTGCAGTCCAAAGTCTGTAGCCAAAATTATATAACTGCCACTGATGTGCACTTTGACTCTACTATCTAGAGCAGCTGGGAGGTTTGTTCTCTGTCCATCAACCTATAACACATTTAGTAAACATCAATTAAACTGGAAAATAAAAAAACTATTTATGACACATAATAATGTAAACCAGGCTCTGTAACTCAGTACTATTGCTTCACAGACATGTATGTAGATGTACAGGGACAGACTGGCTCTTGGGTCATGTGTTCATTTCTTTTCACACAGCTCCCTCTGAGGAAGCCCACTCAAAAGTCGTATCGGGGCTGCGTGAGCATAGTGGGACGTGTTT
The DNA here is from genome assembly GCF_039654945.1 of Dendrobates tinctorius. Classification (NCBI taxonomy): domain Eukaryota; kingdom Metazoa; phylum Chordata; class Amphibia; order Anura; family Dendrobatidae; genus Dendrobates; species Dendrobates tinctorius. Next base: position 2,460,030 of record NW_027361728.1, on the reverse strand, counting down.
TTACATGGGTAAATGCTAATATTACTAGAGTTGTTGCTGGATATATATTTAGAGATGTACAATAGCTTAATTGCTCTCAGGATATTTGCTATTTTCTGTGAGCCATAGGCTGTACGGTTTTCTGCTGCAGTTATGGGTATATCTTTGTATTTATTTCTTAAAACCCCTGAGCATAGATCCTATTGTTATTATTGATCACAGTATTCTGTGCTAGCCTTAAATATAGTAAATTTATTTTTATCCCTTTCAGCGCCTTGATTTTTTGTGTCTTCACCATTGACCTACCTTGATACCCTATTATTGTGTACAATTTTAGATTTGTCATACAATTTGATATTTCTCTATCTATTTTTCATATACAATTTGTCTTTTTGGGGTTATTAATTCCATATTATTATAGGTTTAAGTATTATCTGAAGTTCCCTATTTACATTTAGTTGGGACTATGGTTTCCCTTATTATCGACTACATACGTGTTCCGACATTAATTATATTTTCATTTATAGTAGTTTCCTTTCCAATAAGGACATGATTTTTGAAGAATGCAGGAAACTTACGTTCAACTTTTTGTTCTTCAGCAATGTGAAATCAGTGTAGTACACTTCAACATGTACTGATTGAATGTATGATACTTTAGTGTTGGATCCTCTGTGCTCATTGGTGGTGTAGACATGGAAGTATGGGAATTCACTGGGTGTTACATTGCATAGTTTTGTAAGAGTGTAGCTGCAGTTCCCCATGTAATGGAGAACTGTACCATCAAAGGTGTTATAATGAGGATCTCCAGAGGCACTGCAGATTGAAAAAGCTGGAATAAAGCATGTAAAAAGTAATATTAGTCCAAACTGCATTGCTATTTTTACTTTCAACAATCAAAACTGATCTTTATGAACATTTCTGAACTTGGATGAGAGAAAAACCAAACATCCATAACTGATGTAAAAAAACACAAATGTTATTAAGCATGTTTCAAAGATAGCCAGCGATACTGTGATTTTCCTTCACGCAAAAACAACATATATTGTAATGTTTTTCCAGTTGATTTTAGAAATTGAAAGTCTAATATTCAGTTTAGGAAAAGTAAAATAATTCATGAAGCTACATTCTAACAGCTTACAATGTAGATTTGTGTTTGGTTGTTGCTGTAGATTGGGCTGCTCTAATGCCCAATGATCAGCTGGAATTCATTTGTTTCCATTTTAACTCATGGGTACAGTATGATACAATCAGTTACATAGAATCACAGCTTGTTTTATTATAGAAAAAACATTGTTTTTCAATCCTTTAAGATTAATCATGGTCTTTTCAAACTTGAGGCACTTACTGATGATCAAAGGTGTTGTTACAGTAGTAGTAGTAGTAGTTGTTGTTGTTGTTGTTGTTGTTGTTGGACTTAGAGTAGTTAAAGAAATGGTTGAATCTAAAAAATAAGTATATTGTATTATAAAAAGTGTGATTGATTAAAACTCCAGGTCAGAAATGGCACAACACTACATTTTTGCAATACAGTGATTGGGTTACACATATTACCAGCAATTTACAAAATACCAAAGAATATTGCTAAATATAGCCTATTTCTTGACACCAAAGAATATTGCTAAATATAGCCTATTTCTTGACTCCAAAGAATATTGCTAAATATAGCCTATTTCTTGACACCAAAGAATATTGCTAAATATAGCCTATTTCTTGACACCAAAGAATATTGCTAAATATAGCCTCTTTCTTGACTCCAAAGAATATTGCTAAATATAGCCTATTTCTTGACACCAAAGAATATTGCTAAATATAGCCTATTTCTTGACACAAAAGAATATTGCTAAATATAGCCTATTTCTTGACATGAAAGAATATTGCTAAATATAGCCTATTTCTGATTGAAGTATTAGAAAGAATCAATCCATTAAATGTCCTCTGAATTTATTGGTGAATATCATGTAGGTGTACAGCTCAGGACAAACAAACTGAACTCAAAAAATCCTTAGTATAAATTTTCTTAGTAAAATAACATACAAACATTTAAAAGCATCCATGCCTCATGACTAGTGTTGAGCATTCCGATACCGCAAGTATCGGGTATCGGCCGATATTAGCGGTATCGGAATTCCGATACTGACTTCCGATACTTTTGTCATATCGGATTCCGGAATCGGAATCGGAAGTTCAAAGTTGATTGACAGCCGAAATGACGTAATCATGATGCGCAGTGTGTGCGCATCATGATGCGCCGTCATTTCGGGCCTTCCGGGGGTCTCTGCCGGCCTGCAGGGGGGCTGTGTGGACTGCCCGGGGTCTGTACCGGCCTGCCGGGGGGCTGTGCCGGCCTGCCGGTGGTCTGTGCACCCTGTGGGGGTCTGTACCGGCCTGCCGGGGGGCTCTGCCGGCCTGCCGGGGGGCTGTGCTGATGTCCGGGAGTCTATGCAGGCATCGTCCGATGGGACTACAAGTCCCATCGGGCGATGCCTGCTACCATGACAGTGATTGACACATTAGCCAATGATGGGACAGTAGTAGTCCCATCATCCGGCTAATGTGTTGAATGTAAAAAAAAAAAAAAAAATTACTACATACATACATACTACATATATACTACATACATACTACATGCATGCTACATACATACTACATGCATGCTACATACATGCTACATACTACATACATGCATGCTACATACATACTACATGCTACATACATACTACATATATACTACATGCATGCTACATACATACTACATGCTACATACATACTACATATATACTACATGCATGCTACATACATACTACATGCTACATACATACCACATATATACTACATACATACTACATGCATGCTACATACATACTACATGCTACATACATACCACATATATACTACATACATACTACATGCATGCTACATACATACTACATGCTACGTACATACCACATATATACTACATACATACTACATGCATGCTACATACATACTACATACATACTACATATATACTACATGCATGCTACATACATACTACATGCTACATACATACCACATATATACTACATACATACTACATGCATGCTACATACATGCTACATGCATGCTACATACATACTACATGCTACATACATGCTACATACATACTACATGCATGCTACATACATACTACATGCTACATACATACCACATATATACTACATACATACTACATACATGCTACATACATACTACATGCATGCTACATACAATACATACATAGACATACAGTACATATAACATAGAGTAACATACTTACCAATACTTGTCACATTGTTCCCCGAAGCCATTGTCTTTTACGGAATAAATATTAACATAACAAACCACAAAAATACTCACCCATGATCCGAAGCAGTCCATGAGTGTGTCCCATGACGATCTTGGGTAGAGAACTGCAGCATCAGCTGATGCTGCCGCTCTCTACGGGCTGCAGGAATCCAATGACGGAAGGTAGGTATCCTTCCGCACTGTATTCCTCCGCCACTTAAAAAAAAAAAGTCCCTAGTCTCACTTTATGGTAAAAGCTGTGTGGGAATTTCCCACGCAGCAATGGCATAAAGTGAGACTAGGGACTTTTTTTTTTTAAGTGGCGGAGGAATACAGTGCGGAAGGATACCTACCTTCCGTCATTGGATTCCTGCAGCCCGTAGAGAGCGGCAGCATCAGCTGATGCTGCAGTTCTCTACCCAAGATCGTCGTGGGACACACTCGTGGACTGCTTTGGATCATGGGTGAGTATTTTTGTGGTTTGTTATGTTAATATTTATTCCGTAAAAGACAATGGCTTCGGGGAACAATGTGACAAGAATTGGTAAGTATGTTACTCTATGTTATATGTACTGTATGTCTATGTATGTATTGTATGAATGTATTGTATGTAGCATGCATGTAGTATGTATGTAGTATGTATGTAGTATGTATTTAGCATGTAGTATGTATGTAGCATGCATGTAGTATGTATGTAGCATGTAGTATGTATGTAGCATGTATGTAGTATGTATGTACCATGTAGTATGTATGTAGCATGCATGTAGTATGTATGTAGTATATATGTGGTATGTATGTAGCATGTAGTATGTATGTAGCATGCATGTAGTATGTATATAGTATATATGTAGCATGTCGTATGTATGTAGCATGCATGTAGTATGTATGTAGCATGCATGTAGTATATATGTAGCATGTAGTATGTATGTAGCATGCATGTAGTATATATGTACTATGTATGTAGCATGCAGTATGTATGTAGTATGCATGTAGTATATATGTAGTATGTAGTATGTATGTAGCATGCATGTAGTATATATGTACTATGTATGCAGCATGCAGTAAGTATGTAGTATGCATGTAGTATATATGTAGCATGTAGTATGTATGTAGCATGCATGTAGTATATATATACTATGTATGTAGCATGCAGTATGTATGTAGTATGCATGTAGTATATATGTAGCATGCAGTATGTATGTAGCATGCATGTAGTATATATGTAGCATGTAGTATGTATGTAGCATGCATGTAGTATATATGTACTATGTATGTAGCATGCAGTATGTATGTAGTATGCATGTAGTATATATGTAGCATGTAGTATGTATGTAGCATGCATGTAGTATATATGTACTATGTATGTAGCATGTAGTATATATGTAGTATGCATGTAGTATATATGTAGTATGTATGTATGTAGTATTTTTTTTTTTTTTTTTTACATTTAACACATTAGCCGGATGATGGGACTACTACGGTCCCATCATTGGCTAATGTGTCAATCACTGTCATGGTAGCAGGCATCGCCCGATGGGACTTGTAGTCCCATCGGACGATGCCTGCACGGACCCCCGGACATCAGCGCAGCCCCCCGGCAGGCCGGTACAGACCCCCACAGGGTGCACAGCCCCCCGGCAGGCCGGCACAGCCCCCCGGCAGGCCGGTACAGACCCCCACAGGGTGTACAGACCCCGGGCAGTCCGCACAGCCCACCGGCAGGCCGGCACAGCCCCCCGGCAGGCCGGCAGAGACCCCCGGAAGGCCCGTACAGACCCCCGAGAGGCTGTACAAGGGCAGGAAAGGGTTTTTCCAATTCCGATACCGGAAGTCTCATAGACTTGAATGGGACTTCCGGTATCGGCATCGGCGATACCGATACTTTTTTTAAAGATCGGCCGATCCATTCCGATCCGATATTTTGAAGTATCGGACGGTATCGCTCAACTCTACTCATGACTGAATGACACATATAATGGTAAAGACAAAAGATATATATACCATTAGTTCATGAAGTGTAGGGGCTAAGAGTAGTAATAGATGGAAAGTGTCATGGTTTGCTCAGCTTGTGGGATTACGTAGTTCAGAGGTTAATCTGGACTGTAAGACTCATTGCCTATGTCCTGACTATTCTCTGATTGCCCTTCTTCTACTGTGCTGCTATCTCTGTGTATGACTCATTGCTTTCGTTCTGACTACTCTCTGCTCGTCCCTCTGGTACCGTGCTGCCCTCTTCATGTATGACCCCCCGTTTGTCTGACCTGAGTTCCCCTCTCCTCTACTCCAGGATCCCTGTAGTAGAATCCTGCATTCATCTCCAGCAGCAGGACACTAAGGCTACTTTCACACTTGCGTTTTTTTGCTGCGCGTTTTTTGCGCACACAAACGCATGAAAAAAACGCATCATGCATTTGTGTGCGTTTTTTTGCGGGTTTTGGTGCGTTTTTTAAAAATGCATGCGCTTTTTTTGCGCATACGTGCGCATTACAATGCGCACGTATGCGCACCCATAGATATTAATGGGTGTTTTGCTGTAAAAAAACGCATTGCGTGCGCATGCGTTTTTGGGGGGCAAGTCGAACGCACAAAAAATGCAACAGGATGCATTTTGTGCGCCCGAGCGCACACTACAAAAAACGCATGCACACACAAACGCGTACAAACACATGTGTATGCGCACATATGCGCACCCATGTTAAAGTATAGGGAAAAAACCGCATGCGTTTTTTTGCACTAAAAAGCAGCGCCAAAAAACGCAAGTGTGAAACCAGCCTTAGCCCCATACATGATCGTAGGTCCTTCACCGCTTGCTACCTTCAGCGTCCCAGGTCCTGTCATGCCTAAGCTTTCCCTGCAGTATCTGACCCCGGGCCCTCCCGAAGTGTGGGTGAGTTACCCTGTTCAGCCGTTGTAGTTCGCCGACACTGACAAGACCCTGATAGAAAGTAGTAGTAGATAACATATCCATTATACTTGCCTAGGTAGCTGATGGAAGCTTAGGTCTTGTGTCCCTCTATCCCGATGCATGCTTTGTCTTGCTTCCTCTAGAGGCCTCTATACTTCATGCACTAATGCTAACTATTATATCCATATAGGGCAGATTTATACTTGTGTGTTTACTATTATTACTTATTATAAGATGTCACATAACCCTTTGGTCTGATTCATTGTATGTGTCCCTCAGTCATGAAGCATATTTTTTTTACATTTTTTATGTTATTTTACTAATAAAATTTATTCTAAAGAATTTTTTTTAAGTACTAGATAGCCTGAACATAAAACTATGGATTTTTAGAAACATTTCTTTTTAGAAAGTTAATAAGTTACTATATAGCATAGTATTTATCAATGAAATTACAATTAATTATCAGTTTTACTATCTTGTCAGTCAATTTTGCACTAAACACACGTTACATTATCACAAAAGCACATTTTTTAATCCAGACATTTGAGAATGTCTTCCAGTTCAAGTTTACACTCATTGCTATAATGAATTGCTTACTTTACTCGAATAACAGTAAATTACATTAATATTTATTATTTACCTGTTTGAGGGTGTGTCAATGAAGTGGACGCTGCAGGGGGAGTTGGTGATGGTTTGTTTGGATCTGCAAAAAATGTAAAGAAAGTTCAGCAAAATAAATTACATAAAAAGAACAATGAGAAAATAAAGAAAACTGGGAAAATATTTTTACCACAAATAGTATTTGATATCCAGTCTCCTAAGAGAACGCCAAGTGCTTCACAAGCTGTAGCATAAGATTGCAAGACACTGCAAACCAAATCGTCACTTCCTCCTGTGACACACTGGTCAAATACACAGCTCTCATAATATTGGTGGGGACGGATAACAGCATGGCATGGTTTGAATGGTCCATTAATTTGCCTAATAATCCAGCATTTCTGTTCGGCCTCTTGTTGGACAGATGGAGGACAGACTAGTGGTGGTGGAGGAGTGGAATCACATCTAAGCAACAGAAAAATGTAATTACCGTTGAGAACAAAGCAATTACTTAAAGGGGCTGGATGAAAGTGATTGCTATAATAATGATTCAGGGACCTCATATGCTTTGTGCTTTATCTATGAAAACGACAGACCCATTGACCAATTGGTCCTGATTTGTATCTAAATCTTTCAGTATTCATACAGTATGTTTTTTTCTTATTTGTGTGCTTTACTGATAAGTAAAGTGTTCAAACAACTCAAGTATTAATTGTGAATGTTAGGGATTGGTAATTCAGCTACAGAATGGTAAAGTAAAAAGTGATAAATTCAGTGTATGAAAGCAATAAAAATATAGTGAATACAATATTTGCAGTGACCTTATCAGAAATAAGTAATTTATGTTATTATTGTACTTACATCCATCCATCATCTGGTACTTGCCAACTGTTTCCAAAGTCATTGACATATGTTACAATACTGCCATTGGGTGTCATGAAGTCATCAAAGCGGTTATCATTGTAGGTACCGCACAATCCACACAGTGCATCCTTGTAATACTCTTTCACTCTCACAAACAACTCATGATCTCCATTAAACTGGAGTTCAAGGCCAAAGTCTGTACTGACGGTAACATAGTGGCCATTCTGTGTGATGATTATTCCAGACACATTAGCAGGAAGGATGACATGTATATCATTAACCTAAAAAAAGAGTCACATAAGGAAAATGTTTCTACTTGAAAGCCATAGTCTAATTCATACAAATTCATACTCTTCTAGTGGTAAGTAAGCATAACTATAAAGAGTTGGGAAACTGCATCAACATATTGGCCCTGGAGCCAGATTTTCCCTCTATCCATATGAAGAGACTTGTACTATAAAATACATATTAAATGTAAGAGGGCGTAAAACAACAAGTAAATATATATGCAAATATAATAAAAGACATCTTAAACTGTAAAGATATATTATATATATTATAAACAGTAGCTCCACATCCCCTTAAAGGACTGAATCACAGACCATCCAGACTGAGAAAGAAAAAAAGAGAAAACCACCAGGAATGTAAGGAAGTTAAGTGGAAGGGCAGGCACAATGGTGCTAAATTAAGACAAATATAACATTATAAACAATTAAAATTAAAGGTTAAAATGCCTTTATTAAAATATGGCACAAGATAATATGCAAAGCTAATTGATGGCATCAAAAAATATATGTATATATATCACAAAAATTAAGAAAACACAAACAGACCGCCAGTACAAAAAATATGTTAAAAATTAATAGCATAGCACCACCAAGTGTCTAAACAAGATAATAGAATTATGTAATACAAAATATATCCAAGGAGGCGCAAAAAAATAAGATACAATGTTATAACCAGGTAAATAGCATAACAGTGGCCAGAATAAAATAAGTATTATGACCAAATATATAGCACAAAAATGGACAAGATAAATTTGTATATGTACAAATAACCCAACTAAATAACATAAGATGAAATAGTGGTCATCAAGCATAAATACCTGGAATGAGTAAGTTGTGGTAACGGTGTGGAGAAAAACGCGCCCCGACACGCGTTTCGGATAAATATGCTTCGTCAGGATAAATATCTGATAAATATCCTTCATAACTATCCTGACAAAGGATATTTATCCGAAACGCATGTCGGGGTGCATTTTTCTCCACACCGTTACTGCCACTTACTCATTCCAGGTATTTATGCTTGATTAGCACTATTTCATCTTATGCTATTTAGTTGGTTTATTTGGACATATACAGGTGTAACATTCAAATTTATCATGTCCATTTTTGTGCTATATATTTGGTTATAATACTTATTTTATTCTGGCCACTTTTATGCTATTTACCTGGTTATAACATTGTATCTTATTTTTTGTGCCACCTTGGATATATTTTGTATTACATAATTCTATTATCTTGTTTAGCCACTTGGTGGTGCCATACTATCAATTTTTAATATATTTATATCTTTTGTACTGGCGGTCATTTTATTAATTTTTGTGATATATATACATATAATTTTTGATGTCATCAATTAACTTTGTATATTATCTTGTGACATATTTTAATAAAGTCATTTTAACCTTTAATTTTAATTGTTTCTAATTATATATTTTATATTTGTCTTAATTTTGCACCATTGTGCCTGCCCTTCCATTTAATTTCCGTCCATTCCTGGTGGTTTTCTCTTTTTTACTTTATAAATTTCATTTATTAGATTGATGGTTCTTTTACACATAATCATACTTACGTGTACAATGTTGTTCTTTCCAATGTGGATCTTTATTCCATCAACAGTCAGTGTAACAGAATTAATGGCTGTCCAACTTGGGTTTCCTCTGTGCTCATTGCGGGTGGTGACACTGAAGTTACGGGATGTATTAGCACATGTCTCCACTACAGTATAAGTACATGCACCCTGGAAGTGATGGACTGTGCCATCAAAGGTGGTATAGTGGGGATCTCCATAAATGTGGCAGATTGCTGTGCTTGGTTGGTAGCAGCCCAATAACCCATCTTGCACCTTACAGATTTTGTCTTCTGCACAGGACATTGGTGAACAGGTAACCGTGTTGTTTCCCAAACAGGTACACTGAGTCTCACAGTTATCTTGAATGAATTGTTCTCCTTCCTGTCATTAGAAAAAATATTAAAGTAAATGTGGACACCATAGACACAGCTAATAAAAAGACAGTATTAGTTCTCTGCATACCTTATAGTACACGTCATTGTACAAACAGCCACAATGTGACTCTGGTACACATGTTCCTCCACTGATGACATATCCAGGATGACACTCACAGCCTTCAGAACATGGCAAGCTGCAGTTTCCTGAAGGATATGGGTCTACACATGTCGCGGGGCAAGCAGATGCACATGTGGTGAAGTTACTGTTTTCTGGACATTCAGAAGCTAAATGAAGAAAGACTTGTTAATGATACAATCTATATAGGTGGTAAGGTCAGTTCTATTTTCTTGTTTGAAAAGATTAAAACATACATGTGAAGATACTTACGACAGAATGTGCTGTTTCTCCAAGATATAGAGATGCCTTCCTTCTGGCAAGCATCAGCATAGGCTGCTAATAGACTGCAGAGAGTTTCTGGATCTCCATTAAGTGCACACATGTCAAATAGGCAGCTTTCCATGAATCCACCGGGACCGATGACTGAATTACAAATATGGAAAGGACCATCTTTACTTATTAGAAGACCACAGAAGGCATCACTTCTATACAGCTCATCATTCTCTGGTGTACAGGATGGTGGTGGTGAGGGCTCAGGGTCATCTGGACTACAAAGTGGATCATCATCTTCTACAATCCAGCTGTGTCCTAGCTGTTCAGAGTTCCCTGCTTGCAGTCCGTTAGGCATCATGTAATCGTCTTGTCTACGGTTGTTAAAGTTACCGCACATCCCGCAAGTTAGGCCAGAGTAATTGCTTGGAAGTTTCACCTCCACCGAAGTATCTAAGTCATATGAGACAGTCAGCTTAAAATCTGTCTGGAGGCTGACATATTTTCCAGTCCATTTGACAGTCACTGCTCCTCCAAATAATGTCACTGGAAGTGTAGTCCAGATTTCATTGACCTGTAAAACATTGGAAGAAATAGAAATTATATTAATTTAGCATCTGTCCAGTTTGACCTTTTATTTTAGCTGAACCACCTGTGAAATATGTATCATATGTATCATTTTTTTGGAACTGAAGTGTAATTTCATTGTTCCCAACTATATAACCTCAAAAGGTTCTTGAACATATTTAATGCGTTCTGCATACTTTCCTTTGGATTAAATATAGCACTACTCACCAAAACTCGATCTTTTTCATTTTTCATAATTTGAACTTTTTGCCCATAAACTTCGACAAGAACATATTTCACAAATGACACTGTGGGATCTCCTCGATGTTCATTCTTTGCTTCAATATTGAAATACTGTGGAGAAGAAGAACTGTTGCACAACTTTGCAAGGGTGTATGTGCATAGACCCATGAAGTTGTGGTTCAGCCTATCGAAGGTGTCGTAGTGAGGATCATTATGGACCCGACAAACTCCATATGTGAAATAGTGGCATCCTGGTGCACCATTTGAAATTCCGCAATACTGGTTGTCGGGACAGGAATCGCTGGCACATACTAAGCCACTTCCAACTGAAGGGCATTTGCACTTTGTAGAACAAGTATCATCAGTCCAGAATTCAGAGTCTACAGGATAATACTTATCATCATCCCAGCATCCACATTTGTCTTCTGGAACACACTTATTGCCGTACAGGACATAACCTGTATCACATATACAGGATTCAGTACAGGGAAGAGAGCAGGTGTCTGGGGCTCCTGGGTTGACACAAGTGGCTGGACAAGCAGTTCCACAATGCTGATATTGACTGTTAGGAGGACACTTTGGTTCTAGAAATAAATACACAAATAAATAGCTAAGAAAATGAATTACATCATTAACTATATTACATTTAAAGGTTTTGTGTCACAGGGATTACATTCATTGGTCAATTTCTGTATTTATCTTTGCAAATTCCGTGTTTATAGCAAACACTCTTCCCCTATGTTAGCATCACTTGTGTTTCTCTAAAGTATTTATGCATTTTATTCAATTCTTAATTGAAAAATAAGTATGCAAAAGCGAGAGCAGACTGCACTGCAGGGAAACCAAAGTGCTACCAAACAATGGTGCATAAAGGTTCATTACACTATGAAAAATAAGTATGACATCAAAAAGTAGCCTTAATGAATAAAGTATTACATTTTTGGGTTACAACTTAACCTGTAGAAAACCTTTGTTGGATAGTTAGAACAACTTCATTAGTATTACAGACTTGTATCAATTCGTAAAGTAATATTCCTTTCAACTAATTGTGGTTAATAATTGATAAACATATTTTTTGGATTATAAAACGCACTGTTTTTATCACAAATTTGGGGGAAAATGGGGGTGTGTCTTATAATTTGAATATAACTTACCAGCTGCAATTAAGTGGAGTCATAGGGTTGCTGCTGGCAGAGGCAGGAGTGGGGCAATGGTGCAGACCATAAGTTGGGAGGAGGGGATATTTGGAGCTGTGATGCTGCAGGTGTACAGTGCTGCTGGGACTCCACTGACATTTTGTTAAAGATTGGAGGTCCCGCACTTCCATGGTTTATATTGTGGTGGACTCTGCGAAAATAGCTACCGGGGGCAGTGCATGCACAGATGGAGATTTCACTGCGGAGATTTCAGGAGACAAGATTTCGGCGTTGAAATCTACAACTGCGCATGCAATGCCCACAGCGTCCATTTTCCCAGGGTCCACCATAATGCAAACCGTGGAAGTGCGGGTGTTCCGGGCTGAAACAAAATGTCAGCAGAGCCCCCCCACCGCCGAACACCCACAGCCTTGCACCTCCAAATACCTCTTCCTCTCAGCCTGGGGTCCACAGAATAACCTCACTCAAGCATCCTGGGATCCCACTCCTCTGCAGCCATCACCCACAGTAAGCAATAAATTGCATGGATTATAAAGTTTTTTTTTCATTTTTCTGCACAAAATTTGGGGTGCGTCTTATAATCTGGTATGTCTTATAATCCACAAAATATGGTAATTAGTAAGAATGAAGTATGACAACTTTAAAATCCACTATGCAGTGAGTGTGTTTCTTCCTCAAACATTTGTAACTATAAAAAAGTGTAAAAAAAATCAGTAGAAATCTGTAAGTGGCTTTCAGAATGCAAGATTTGATAATGTCTTACAACAGAAAGTGTCGATTCTCCATTGTCCAATACTAACTCCGCTTGACAGACAAGACTCAGCAAAGGCTTGGAGACTATCACACAGAATTTCCCCATCCAGGTTGGTTCACACAAATCGAGTAGCCATTTCTAACAGATTAGAAGAAAAACTGACCCACCCACTCTATTAGTTAAGGACTGTTTTTTTTATATGTTAATCACTAAGAAGATCACACTGCAAGTATCATGATTTCATCACAACCATCAAGTGCTGAAAAAGCCTTCAAACAGGAATAATTCACTTTGTAGACAGTCACCAGATTTTCAGGTACAGTATATAATGACTGACTTCAATAAACACATAATGTGTGAGACTAAAGACAATAATTATCTGTCTTTTGAGCAAAAAAATCAGAACGCCCTTGGCTACCATTAGGCACTGGGAATATTTTTATTAAAAAATATTCTTTTATATTAGATGATATACTGACATATGAAGATTATTAATATATGTTCCCAAGACTTTTAGTAGTGGATGAAAACTTTACCACATAGTGGATACGCATATTCAGTGTGTATTTAATAATACTGGAAGTGCAAAAAAGAGGTTTAAATGGGTAATAGACAGAATCTACTTACGACAGAAAGTGTCATTTCTCCACTCTCCAATAGTAACATTTTGAGACTGACAAGATTCAGCATAGGATTGGAGACTATCACACAGAATCTCCCCATCCAGGTTGGTTTCACACAAGTCGTATACACAGTTATCAAAGTAAACTAGAGGATTGATAACATCATAACAATCTTTGAATGGTCCATTCTTGTCTGTAATGATTCCACAGAAGCTGTTACTTTCAATGGTTTCTTTTTCTTCATCAGTACAACTGGATGGGTGGTCAACTCCTGGAGTGCATCTTTGAAATAAATTAGTGACCAGTTATTTTTAAGCAACTTATTTTCATATATAACATATACTGTACAACACAAATATATATTCAAGATAATTTTATAGTAGTAAACAAATACTACAATCAAGAACAAATTCTCACCGTGTGTCATTATCAACCTGCCAACTGTTTCCAAGACTATTTGAGTCTGGTTCTAGTACACCATCAGGATTCAGGAAATCATCAGCAGCGTTGCCATTGAAGTTTCCGCAAAGTCCACACACTTTACCAGAGTAGTTTCCTGGGATATTTACTTGGACTTTGTGATTCCCATCAAACTTCACTTGCAGTCCAAAGCCTGTTGTCACCAAGACATTAGATCCACTTAAGAATACATTGATGTCTGGTGAAAGAGAGATGGGCAATGTTGCTATTTGTCCATTGACCTGGTAAATAAAGAAAAAATTAACTTTAACAAAAATAAATAATACAAATATTCCAAAATCAGCAAACTATTGATTCTTAGATCCAATTGTTAAAAAATCCAACTCTGTTACTAAATGTACTTACTCTTGCAACATGTAAGCTCATTTTCTGTCCTTTTCTACATACAATTACAGGCACTCTTACTAACCCTTTCATGAGATGCGCAGTACAAGTACAGTGCATGTCAGGTCTCTCCCTTTGATGTGAGCTCCAGCGCAGAGCCCACATCTTCCCCAACACATGTCAGCTGTGGTGTGAAGAGGGTAAATTTTCTATTTGTATGAGAATCAAATGGCAGAGACTAACCTTAACAACTCTGTTCTTTTCCAATGTGATCCTCTTTCCATGTACATCCACGTTCACATACTTGACATAGGATACTCTAGTATTTCCTCCTCTGTGCTCATTAGCTGCTTCCACATTAAAGTTAGTCAGATTTTCCTCATCTTCACATAGTTTGGATAAAGTGTAGGTGCAGGTTCCCATGAAATGGTGAACCTGGTTATCATAGGTGTAGTAGTGGGGGTCTCCACTCACCTCACAATTACCTTAACACAAATAGACAAATGTTTTAAAATAATTTCATAGTTTCTTAATGTTAAAAGCAGACATCATTTCTTTGAGTTCATCCTATAATCTAACATGTTGATCCAGAGGAAGGTTAAACACTCCATGAGGCAGGTGCTAATAGCTATATATTAGGGGAAATATTCACAATTCCACATGCGGCAATTAAGCTCATTCCTTTGATTATACTGTAGTCCCATCACATAAACATTTTTTTTTAAAAAAGGCATCTAAGCCCTCCTTGATATTTTTACATAATATTTTATTTCAAGAGTAAAAAACTTGAGTATTATATACTGTATGATAGTGCTTACTAGAACTACTGTCATCCAAGTTAGAAAAAAGTTACAGAGTTGCCATAATGTGCTTTAATGCAGCCAAAATAGAGTTGTTTATCAAAAGCTTAATATATATTTGAAAACATCTCAAGGAAAATGGAGGGGTAATAAAAATGTTACTGATTGGCATGTGAAAGCTGAAATCTTCATTCTCTGTTCTGATAACCTAGTGAATTACAAAGTGGAGAAGTGGCTAGGGGGAGCAGGTACAGAAGGTCAATTATCTAGACTGTAGAA
Source organism: Dendrobates tinctorius (assembly GCF_039654945.1). Lineage (NCBI taxonomy): Eukaryota > Metazoa > Chordata > Amphibia > Anura > Dendrobatidae > Dendrobates > Dendrobates tinctorius. The sequence goes on along the minus strand of NW_027361728.1, from coordinate 2,444,536 downwards.
CAAAAACAATAATCACACTGCCACATTCATCCTCCCAGAGCACATTATGCAACAAACAACACTGTAATTGGTTACTCTGGATAGAAAGAATTGTTTTTTTGTTGCTTTTGATTTAATTGATGCACAAGTTGTAGATATATTATGTCAGCATTTTGCACATCTTAAGAAAGGGCTCCATGGAGTACAATGCATTGAATCTTTTAAGAGGCAAACAGTATCTTATGAATTTACTGCATCTTATCTGTGGCATGCTCCTCCATACACTTCATCAGATATGCCACTCCAACTGGAGATTGGAGTGTGATTGATGTTGGAAAAAATGTGGGCACAGAATTTGGCTTTCGTAGCCACATTCCATCCCAACCATTTCTTCCCCAGCTCCTTTTTTGTAGCAAAAATTCTTTAATAAATCTACACTTTATTTCTTGCAGATGTCTTTCCTGGCATTTCCATTGACACAACATATAAACAGATAAGAGCTGCAAGCTTTGAAAAAAAAAGATGTTAGTCTTTCAGGTGTGCTTTAAGCCATATGTTTCTTAGTGAGAATGTGTTGACTCTGAAAAAACGGAATTGAGTCATTAAAGAAACTCATGGAAAGGTAAATGGCCAGATTTGATTGAACTGTGACTGTTGCGAAAATAATGTGATTTCTTGTTTGTAAGGAGCTGCTGGCTTACTGCAAATATTTTCTTCAGTTCAAATTTGTTAGACAAAAATAAATAAATCTCTATTGAATAAAAATATGTTCCACAAAAATACAGCAAACAAATTAATCAACTTTAATGAAGAGAGACTTGCTTATTAAGGTTGGTAACATACCAGATTCGGGTGGAACAAACGGTGTGGTTGTTGTCAAAGTTGTTGAAACTGTAGATCCTATGAAAAGAAATTATGATTTTGATGCATTTTACTTAAAATTTTAAAGTTAAAACCATCATTAGTTATGCATTGTGAATAAATGGCACATTATGTACATTTTAGGAAAACACATCACACAGTACAATGTCAATGACTCTCTGACAATCAGTAACTTTGATTTAACTGCCAGAATGTTTACATTCTTTCACCGTTTGCACAGCATTAACATTTCTGTTGACTCTGTAATTTCCATAATTCTATACTTTTTCTTTTTGTTATTGCAATTTTCTGTGTTGAAGGGTGTATAAGTAAAATTTTAAATTTATAAACGTTCTTTTTTAAACCACAGAGAAAAAACACAAAAAAATGAAGTGTTTGAAATGAAAAAAAGTTTCCTCACTAAAGATGTGAAAATCCATTAAATTTCTTATTTGTAAACTTTTTTTAAAAAAATTGCTTTTGCAGCTAATCACTTTGCTGCAATCTGCGAATTTTGCAAAGTCTCCAATGGCCTGGAATTAAATGTGTTATACTCTGAGGTCTCCTAGGACTGTGTTGAACATTTTTCAAGCTATCCAACACATATACAGTTTTGTTATAAAAGAGAAACAAATAATCAAATCATTTTGTAACCTCATTGGAATGGAAACCTATATCATAACACACAACATATATTGTGAAAACATGTCAAATTTTATAAATTAAATCACAAAATATCAATTACCACAAAATAGATAAAAAAGAGAAAAAACTCAACAAGACAAAAAGGATAAAAATGCACAGGAGGTTGGTCCAAAATCAATATACATAATGACAATATGGTTGAAAAACAGCCTCAGGTAAGTAAAATGGAGAAAAATAATTGGACCTGAGGTGGTAAACAAGAATCCGTCCAGTCCCATGAAAAAATGGCAAATATGAATAACTGATCTGTATTGTTGGTAAAAGAGAGTCAATTTATCAGAAAGGAAGTTGTCAGATTGAATATAATTATTATGCTTAAATTTAAGGTAACATGATTAAAGACATCTCAAATACATGGGGGTCTGAATAAATGTGCCAAATGCTTCCAAACCTCAAATAAATATATAATAAATAAAGAAAAAAATAGGTTGACACAATATAAAGGAGCAAAAATGCTAATATAAAGTGATGTGTGCATACCGATTGCAAATTGCCCAGAAGAATGTGCAAAGAAATAGTTACAAGTTATGTGAAAATGAAGCAATGTAAGCAAGGAGAAAACTGAAAATCATACTGACCCAAGAGTTCACTTCGTGAGCCCAAAGTGCGTTTTACCTTGTGCTTTGATGAGGGAACATATGTATGAAGGAGGGAGATGTACTTTAGGACCCTGTGACCAATCACAAGGGCTCCCAATGTTATCCCCAGCTGATAGGAGTGTAGCAATTACCATGCAAAGTAAGCGCAGATGTAATCTGCGGTCAGGGAGATGCGTCTCCATGGAGCACAGCAGCCCCAGTGGAAGTGACGTGTGCATGCATTCCATACACAGTCTTGGTAAAGTCAAAGTGACCTCAACATACCTTCATAGATAGGCAGATAATCTATCTATTTAGATATATAAATATAAATGTATGTGCATATATATATATATATATATATATGCATATATATAAATATATATAATATGTGTATATATATACAGTATATATAAAATGAAAGTTAATCAGTGGTAACAAACAGCTTGCTTAATACCACACTATGCTGTCAGACTTTTTATACTTTTTAAAATAGACAAATGGTCCAAAAATTATCACTTTTGTGGGGCTGATAACTGCCATGTCAGTATTTATACACAGGTGGTGTACATGGAAGAAAACCAAACTTTTTGAGGTAAAGTGTTCCAAGAAGTATACTTCTTTGGAGAGCAGTAACAGTTTTGTTGTTTAGAAATTAAAGAATATTCAGCTTTTTAATAATCCTTCCAAAAATTAGGCATCTTATCAAAGCAGCAAAAGGTTGGCAGTTGGTAAAGTAAAAGAGAAAAGGCTTTTTAAAAAGTATAACAAAATAATTTATTTTTCTGTAGAGCTCAAAGGACAACAAGGAAATGGCTATCTCTGTGTGGCTGTCTACTGGCAGAACTGTTGGCAGCCAAAGCACAATACAGAATATGATGGGAAAGAAGAGAAAACATCAAGCAGAGTAGGACCAGCATTGGCAGTCCCAACAGCAGCATCACAAGATCTGATAGTCCTATCTCAATGGCTTTCCTATATCATGTGAACTGATAGCTGCAAAGTATCATGGGGAAGCCTGCTCGAAGCGTCTGATATCAAGTGAGACTTCTCTTGATAAAGCAAATGTCAGCTTTGTAAGAATAAGAAAAAAGAATGCAAACATTCCTGTTCATTATTATAAAACTCAAACTGATGCCAAAGTACAGGGTGGGACATGTATATGGAAACACGTAAATAAAATGGGAATGGTTGGTGATATCTACTTCCTGTTTGTGGCACATTAGTATATGGGAGGGGTAAAACTTTTCAAGATGGGTGGTGACAATGGTGGCCATTTTGAAGTCAGCCATTTTGGATCCAACTTTATTTTTTCACTGGGAAGATGGTCATGTGACACATCAAACTTATTGAGAATTTCACAAGAAAAACAATGGTGTGCTTGATTTTAATGCATCTTTCTTCTTTCATGAGTTATTTACAAGTTTCTCTTTGTTTACAGCCATTGACATGTCATTGCAGCAGATTTCAATGTAAGACACGCTATGCAAGAAAACTGTCACCATTCCCATTTTATTTAGGAGTAACCATGGCCCACCCAAAAAAGTTTGCCTCATCACTGAACATAATGTCCTGTGTAAACTGAGGGTCCTGTTCCAATTCTTGTTTGGCCCATTCTGCAAATTCAGCGAGCCGATCTGGGTCATCCTCATTGAGAGGCTGAAGCAATTGGATTTTGTAAGGGTGCCATGTGTGAGTAGCTAATATCCGCCTAAGGGATGTTCGACTGATGCCAGATTGGTGCGCTGAATTTGCAGAATGGGCAAAGCAAAAATCGGAACAGGACCCTCAGTTTACACAGAACATTATGTTCAGTGATGAGGCAAACTCTTTTGGGTGGGCCATTTATATGGATACACCTAAATAAAATGGGAATGGTGAGAGTTTTCTTGCCTAGGGTGTCTTGCATTGAAATCTGCCGCAATGACACGGGTACTAGGTTCACCAGACATCAATACAATTTCTATCCGCTCCTCACGTGTTAACCTCTGCGACATATCAACGGCTGCAAACTTTTTAACAAACCATCCTAAAATTACTACTTTTTACTTGCAAAATAGAGTTGTTGTTTGAAAAGTAATCAGTCAATGGCTTTTTAAAATCATTTTTTTCAGAGCTGTTTCTTGTTTATAAACACCTTGCAAGGTAGAAATCCAAAAATAAATACAGTAAAAATGTAGAGCTCAATAGACAGTCAATACTTTGGACATGTCTGTCAGTGCAGGGCCAGCACTGGCAATCTCAACAGCAGCAACAAAGGCATGGATAGCCCATCCTGTTTCGCTGTTCCATACCATGCAGATTGATAGCTGCAAGGCATTATGGACAGGCCTGAATGATCGCATCTGATGTCATATGAGACTTAATTTGCTGATGTTAGTCTTCTGCTTTGTGAAAAACAGCAGCTGGCATTTTGGGGGCAATTCAAGTATTACAAATTGAAGATTGTTACAATTCTTTGTATCTAGTGATTTTTCTAAAATTCAACATAAATTTGACTAAAAAAGAATGGACTTGCTCATCTCTATTCCTTACCAGAAGAGGATTGTGGAAGTGTTGTGCCTGGTGTTTGTGGCACTGAGATTTCTGCAGTGTGCTTAGTAGTCAGAAACACGGTGGCAGAGCCTGGTGAAGTAATTGATGTGTTTAGTTAGATAATTTCCAAAATGTCAAAATGTTTCCCTTTTATGTTGCACTTTCAATGTTGAGCAGTGTATAAGTATATTTATATATTATAAAAGCTCTTTAACCATGGAATAAAAGAGAACACAAAAATAAAAATTGTTAAGCAACAATTCAAGGTTCCTTCCCAAAGATGAGCAGATCTTTTAAATACAAATTTGTCAGCTGTGTCGAATTTTTTAAAAAACTGTCTCTCAGCCAGTTTGAAATAAATTGCAAATTTCACAAAGCCTCCAATTGAGTGAAATTAAACGTGCAATACTCTAAGGGTTCCTAAGACTATATTAAACTTATTTAAAGATCTTTTACAAATTCATAGACTTAGTAAATCTGGGACCTCAACTTATATGACTATGGGTAAGGTAAATGGATGATAATTCATCATATATAATAGCTTGTTTAAAAGCACTCTAAACCATCAGAATTTTTATGATTTTTAAAATGTAAAAATGGTTGGCCGTAGTGATGATCTAGTATAGGCATTATTCAAAATTTCCCGAGCATGCTCGGGTGAAATCAGAGTTTTTGGATGTGCTCAGAGATTTAGTTTCTGTTGCTGTAGCTGCATGATTTGCGGCTGCTAGACAGCCTGAACACATGTGGGGATTTCCTAGCAAACAGGCAATCCCCACATGTATTCAGGCTAGCTAGCAGCTGCAAATCATGCAGCTACGGAGACAGAAAGTAAATCTCCGAGCACATAAAAATACTCGGAGATCACCCGAGCATGCTTGACAAATTTCGAGTAACGAGTATACTCTCTCATCACTAGTGGGCAGTTGACACAAATGCTAGAATTTATACAAAGTTGACGTACATGGAAGAAGCCATAGGTGATCTCAAAGCAAATTATCCCTGTGCACGGTAGAGTTCTCAGCAGATGAACAATAAAGCTGTAGAGCTCAATGGACAGGCAGGGGAGTGTGAGAGTCTATAGTTATTACTTAGAACAGCAACTGCACAGTATAAAATATGTTGGGACAGGCAAGAAGATGATCTCCAGTATAGGACCAGGGCTGCAAGTCTCAACAACAGCAAGAAATACTTTGCTAGCCCCTCCTTATTGGCTACCCTGTAGCCTATTAAGTTACAGCTATAATGCATTACAGGGAGGTCTGTGTGGTCACATATGATGTCATGTGTGACACAGTTTGCTGATGTAATTTTCTGCTTTCTGTAAATTCATATTATGTATTTTTGGGGCAATTTCCACGCTTCAATTTGCAATTGATTGGAATTCGCCAATTCCAGCGAATTTCCTAAAATTCGACACAAATTTGATTCACCAAGAATCAACTTGCTCATCTCTAACTCTTACCAGATGATTGTGGAAGTGTTGTGCCTGGTGTTTGTGGCACTGTGATTTCTACAGTGTGCTCAGTAGGTGGAAACAAACTGGTAGAACCTGGTGAAGTAATTGATATTTTTAGTTAGATTATAAAAGCTGTATTTTAAATGTTTTTATAACTGAAATTATAAGGCACATCTTTTTTTGCAGCAGAAATAGTTGTTTTACCAATACTGTTGGTAGATTTTTCAGGTGTTGATATAAAGAGCAGCCTAAAAATGAGCTAGAAAAATCAGGGATATGACAAAACTTTTTTGATGGTTTATAGGGACTGACTTTTCAGGAATGAAGGCAAAAGATTTAGAGAAACTGATTAGGTATAGCATTTAGGACACAAGTAAACTAAAGGTTTTTATAAGCATAACAAATTTAATGGTTCCTGTTCACTATTATGAAACCTTAACTGGTGCCAAAGTACTTTAGATTGCTTTGGATCATTTACTGCATTGCAACATAAATATATTTTTAGGGGAAGAAACATTATAGGTTCCCATTCATTAAAAACAGTGTAGACAAAGATTAATGATCTATTCATATAACAGTGCAAATTTCAGAGATAAAATAACAATTCATACACTTCCAGGGAATCTGTCACCCTTTTTATGGACGATGATTTTTCGGCATCGACATCAGGGGGTTATCTACAGCATTTTGTAATGCTGTAGATAAGCCCCCTGTTAGGAACGGCGGAACGCACTAAATAAAAGTAATAATAAAGTGCGTTCGCCGCTCGGGGTCCACTCCAGCTGAATGGAGCACTGGCTGATGAAACCCCTACAGGAGGCGCCATCGCCAGAAAATTTATCGGGCAACAGGAGGCGGGTAACTGTCGGCGTGGGGGAGGACGTGGACATATGGAAAACCGCATCTGTGATTGCCTTTACAGCAGCTTCGGTGGATTGAGCAGCTGAGAGAGCCCTCTCAAGAGTGGCCAGCCAGCCCTCAAGCTGCCGAATGCACTGTAAGAGTTGCTGCTGTTCTGCCATCACTAGCCAGACCCTGGTTCTAGTATAATGTTAGGAACGGCAGAACGCACTAAATAAAAATAATAATAAAGTGCGTTCGCCGCTCGGGGTCCACCGTGCAGTAAGTGGTATAACCACTGCTAAGTGGTGGCAGGAGCAACATGGCAGAACTGCACACAGGGTTAAACTTCACCCAGGTGCGCAGAGCAATCTCAGTTAACTCACAGAGATGCCAAAAAGTGCAAACACAAATGACTGAGCCTGTTGTAGTCACAGTAAAAAATGCACACACGGTATACGGTCACAGGAGTAGCCCAAGATGGCAGCACTATGTCCATCTAGACCTACCATGAGTGCGGCGTTGCAACTGCGAATGCAAAGGAGGCTGCTACTGCAGCGCGGCATGGACACTGCCGCTAAACAACAAAGGCAAGGCACAAGCGCAATGTCGGATGTTAGCAGCTGTGGATGTTGCAGCAGAGGAGCGCTGGCGCTGATTCTAACTCAGTCCCTATCCACATGCGTAATATCAGAGGGAAGGGGTTTCAAATGAGTCAGTCACCAGAATCATGCATACGTCCTCATACACACAGCAGCAGGTAAGCCTATACTAATGCATGGCGGAACAGCCATGCGCGCCTTTTATAGCAGCCGGGACATTCTGCATGCTTCCACATCTCTGAGATGGACCAATGAGAACTGGAGCGGGACCTGAGCACATGACTCCCGATCTCCAATGGGAGATCGTCCCATGAGCATGCCCAGTAAGAGGACAGAAGGAATTAGCCTCAGGAGAGATTTGCTGCAAGGCAATCTCCTCTGCAATCTCCTCTGCAGTGGAAAAATAGGAGGAGAGTGCAGAATGTGAGGATCTGGATCCCTGCTGAGTAAATGCAGAAATCTGACTCCTAACACCCCCAATGTAACCTGAAAGATAAGAAAAGAGAGTTAGATTATACTCACCCCAGTGTCCGGTCCGATGAGTGTCGTCATGCGGTCCGGCGCCTCCCATCTTCATACGATGACGTCCTCTTCTTCCCTTCCTGTTGTGGCTCTGGCGCAGGCGCACTGCTCTGCCCTGATGAAGGCAGAGCAGAGTACTGCAGTGCGCAGGTGCCGGGAGAGGTCCGGCGCCTGCTCCCTGCGGTATTCTGCTGCGCCCTCAACAGGGCAGAGCAGTGCACCTGCATCAGAGCCACGACAGGAAGGGAAGAAGAGGACGGCATAGTATGAAGATGGGAGGCTCCGGACCGCAACACCCATCGGACCGAGACCTGACCGCCCCCCAGTGAGTATAATCTAACTTTTTCTTATCTTTCAGGTTACATTGGAGGCTTATCTACAGCTTATCTACAGCATTACAGAATGTTGTAGATTAGCCCCGATGTCGATGCCGGCAGCTCATAGTCCAAAAAAAGGATGACAGATTCCCTTTAGTAAATTATATAAAAAATGTTCTGCTTGAAAGGGAATTTGCCACTTTGTTATCACTATTAACCTACAAATAAGGTGTTACTCTGAAGGTAAATAGAGTTACGTAGTTGCATCAACCACCGTATTAAAGCGTGGTTATTGGGGAAAAATTAACATTATACCTCCCACTAGCAACCGTATTTTGGTAATACAAGTGTGCCTCTGCAGCAACAGTGATCTCTTAAAGCAGTAGAGCCAGTAGTTGACTAACTGCAGTTATATTATTTATCATAATGTTTAAATTTTAAGCAGTAATCTTGCTGACTTTGGATCTACTAAAGGGTAATTTGTATATCTATAAATCATAGTGTCTGCTTTGTGCTGCTGATCATGAGCAATATGGGTGCTGAGACGATCACGACTGTACAAACTAATACTCTAAAATGCACAGTTCCTGAATGCACTGGGCACATTGAAGGGTTTATATGCTCAATGGTAAGTTTATAGGTTGGTCAATGGTGCTGTGAGACTTAATGTATGAATTTATAGACTTAATAATAAGTGTGCGTCCTGTTATGTGTGTACAGCCCATACAGGAGCTGCACTTCATAGAGTAACAAATCAATGTTACATTAATTTTTTTGTGGAACAAATGGTACCGAAACTCCTCAAAACTGTGCCAATAAACATGTTTCAAAATTATAATTCTAGACTGCATGTTGCTTGTGTTAATGTGAGCAACCTAACTAATATCATGCCAAATTGTGTAAGTGCTTGAATTAATCTGTGTGGTGCTCATACTCAATATTGAAAAATTGTTCTCATTTTTTCAACATTTCCATATTATTAGCATGTCTGTCAATCCTGTGATTTCCGTAGCAACACAATTTCACCCACCAGGTTTTGCAATATCAAAATTGCTGAGTGTAGAAGTACATTTTTAATGTTATAATTACCCTTTAAACCATGGCATACAATTGAACACAATATTAAAACAATACAAAGTTCCTTACGAAATATGAGCATATCTTTTAAATTCAAATTTGTCGGCGCTGTCGAATTTTTCAAAAAATTATGTTTGATAGCCAAACTATTTTCAGTAAAATTCAAATTTTGCAAACCTTACAATTCCCTTTAGTTACATGTGTAACACTCTGAGGACTCCCAGTACTGTATTATACTAATTTTTAAGCTATTTAACACATTCACACCCTTAGTAAAGTCAAAATGACCTCAATATAAATGTATATGAGTAAATGGATGCCAACCACTTGTACACAATGAACTGTTTAATATCACTGTGCACCATTAGACTTTTCATGCTTTCTAAAATGTTAAGAGGGGAGTGAACATGATTGCCATGCCAGAATTGATACACAGGTGATTTATATGGAGGATGCCATGGGTGATTTAATAGTAAAGATCCAAATGTAATCCCTATTTGGGGAATAGCAATGGATTTGTTGTTTGGAAAATGAAAAAGCCATAGCTTTCAACAAACCATCCTGAAATTACTACTTTTTATTTGCTGAAATAGCATTGTAGTTTGAAAAGTAAACAGTCAATGTCTTATTAAAAACCATTTTTTTCAGAGCAGTTTCATGTTTATAAACTCAATGCAAGGTAGAGATCCCAAAAGAAATACAGTAAAAATGTAGAGCTCCATAGACAGTCAATACCTTGGACATGTCTGTCAGTGTAGGATCAGCACTGGCAATCTCAACAGCAGCAACAAAGGCATTGATAGCCCTTCCTGTTCTGCTTTTCTTTACCATGCAGAGTTATGGCTGCAAGGCATTATGGGGAGGCCTGAATGATCGCATCTGATGTCATATGAGACTTCATTTGCTGATGTTAGACTTCTGCTTTATGTAAAACAGTATCAGGCATTTTGGGGGCAATTCAAGTATTAAGAATTGAAGATTGTTGAAATTCTTTGTATCCAGTGAATTTTCTAAAATTCAACATAAATTTGATTAAAAAAGAATGGACTTGCTCATCTCTATTCCTTACCAGAAGATGATTGTGGAAGTGTTGTGCCTGGTGTTTGTGGCACTGAGATTTCTGCAGTATGCTTTGTAGTTGGAAACACGGTGGCAGAGCCTGGTGAAGTAATTGATGTGATTAGTTAGATAATTTCCAAAATGCCAAAAATTTTCCCTTGTTTTGTTGAACTTTCAATGTTGAGGAGTGTATAAGTATGTTTCTATATTAGAAAAGCTCTTTAACCATGGAGTAAAAGAGAACACAAAAAAAATAGTAAAATACAATTCAAGGTTCCTTCCCAAAGATGAGCAGATCTTTTAAATACAAATTTGTCAGCCTTGTCGAATTTTTTACAAAGCTGTCTCAGCCAGTTTGTCATGAATTGCAAATTTCATAAAGCCTCCAATTGACTGGAATTAAATGTTTAATACTTTAAGGGTTCCTAAGACTATATTAAACTTATTTAAATATCTTTTACACATTCATAGACTTAGTAAAGCAGGGACCTCAACTTATATGACTATGGGTAAGATAAATGGATGATAATTTATCTTATATAATAGCATGATAAAAAGCACTCTAAACCTTCAGAATATTTGTGCTTTTTAAAATGTAAAAATGGGTAGGCAGTAGTGATGATCGAGTACATTCATTAATTGAGATTACCCGAGCATGCTTGGGTGAACTCCGAATATTTGGATGTGCTCCGAGATTTTCTTTCTGTCTCCGTAGCTGCATGATATGCGGCTGCTAGATAGCCTGAATACATGTGGGGGTTTCCTAACAAACAGGCAATACCCACATGTATTCAGGCTAGATACCAGCTGGAAATCATGGAGCTACGGTGACAGAAAGTACATCTCCGAGCTATAGAAATACTTGGAGATCACCCGACAATGCTCGGCAAATTTTGAGTAACGAGAATAATTGCTCTTTACTAGTGGGCAGTTGACTCAAATGCTAGAATTTATACAAAGTTGACATACATGGAAGAAGCCATAGGTGATATCAAGCAAATTATCCCTGTGCACGGTAGAGTTCTCAGCAGATGAACAGCAAAGCTGTAGAGCTCATTGGACAGGGGAGTGTGAGAGTCTATAGTTATTAATTATAACGGCAACTGCACAGTATAAAATATGTTGGGACAGGCAAGGAGATGACCGCCAGTATAAGACCAAGGCTGGCAGTTTCAACAGCAGAAAGAAAGGCTTTGTTAGCACCTCCTTATTGGCTGCCCTGTAGCCTGCTAAGTGACAGCTACAATGCATTATAGGAAGGTCTGCATGGTCACATATGATGTCATGTGTGACACAGCTTGCTGATATAGTTTTCTGCTTTCTGGAAATTCATATTATGCATTTTTGGTGCAATTTCTGCTCTTCAATTTGCAATTGATTGGAAATCGCCAATTCCAGCGAATTTCCTAAAATTCGACACAAATTTGATTCACCAAGAATCAACTTGCTCATCTCTAACTCTTACCAGATGATTGTGGAAGTGTTGTGCCTGGTGTTTGTGGCACTGTGATTTCTACAGTGTGCTCAGTAGGTGGAAACAAAGTGGTAGAACCTGGTAAAGTAATTGATATTTTTAGTTAGATTATGAAAGCTGTGTTTTACATGTTTTTATAACTGAAAATACAGTATAAGGTAAGTCTCTTTTTGTGCAGGAGAAATAATTGCTTTACAGCTATTGTTGGTAGATTTTTCAGGTGTTGTTATAAAGAGCCTAAAAATGAGCTACAAAAATCAGGGATATTTGATGCCATAGGGGCTGACATTTCGGGAATGAAGGCAAAAGATTTGAAGAAACTGATTAAGTATATCATTTAGGACACAAGTAAACTAAAGTTTTTTGTAAAAACAACAAATTTAATGATTCCTGTTGACTATTATGAAACTTAAAATGGTGTCAAAGTAATTTAGCTTGGCTCGGATCATTTACTGCATTGCAAAATAAATATATATTTTAGCGGAAGAAACATTAAAGGTTCCCATTCATTAAAAAGAGTATAGACAAAGATGAATGATCTATTCATGGAACAGCACAAATTCCAGAGATAAAATAACAACTCATACACTTAATAAATTATAAAAAAAGGTTTTGCTTGAAAGGCAATTTGCCACTTTGTTAACACGATTAACCTACAGATATGCTGTTACTCTGAAGGTATATAGAGTTATGTAGTTGCACCAACCACCGTACTAAAAGCGAGGTTACAGGGGAAAAATTAACGTTATTCCTCTCAGTATCAACCATATTTCGGTCATACAAGCGTGACTGTGCGGCTACTGGCAACGCTCAAAGCAGCACAGCCAGGAGTTGACTAACTGCAGTTATATTATTTATCCTCATGCTTAAATTTTACGTAGTAATCTTGCTGACATTGGATCTACTAAAGGATAATTGGTATATCTATAAATCATAGTGTCTGCTTTGTTGTGCTGATAACGAGCAATATGTGTGCCGAGACGATCGCGACTGGACAAATTAATACTTTAAAATGCACAGTTCCTGCATGTACTGGTCACATTGAAGGGTTTATATGCTCAATGGTAAGTTTATAGGTTGGACAGTGGTGCTGTGAGACTTAATGTATGAATTTATAGATGTAATAATTAGCTTGTGTCCTGTTCTTTCTGTGCAGCCCATACAGGAGCTGCACTTTACCGAGTAAAAAATCAATGTTACATTAATTTTGTAGCGGAACAAATGGTTCAGAAACTTCTCAAAACTGTGCCAATAGACATCTTTTAAAATCACAATTCCAGGCTGCGTGTTGCTTGTGGAAATGTGAGCAACCTAACTGACATCATGTCAAATTGTGTAAGTGCTTGAACTAATCTGTTTGGCGCTCATTCTCAATATTGAATAAATCTCAATTATTTGAAAAATTGTTCCCATTTTTTCAACATTTCCATATTATTAATATGTCTGTTGATCCTGTGATTTCTGTTACACTACAATTTCACCCTCCTGGTATTGCAATTACAAAATTGATATGTGTATAAGAACATTTTTACTTTTTCAATAGCTCTTTAAACCATGGAGTACAAGTGAACACAATAATAAAACAATACAAAGTTCCTTATGAAAGATAAGCAGATCTTTTAAATTCAAATTTGTCGGCGTTGTCGAATTTTTCAAAAAATTATGTTTTGCAGGCAAACTATTTTCAGCAAAATTTTAATTTTGCAAAGCCACAATTCCCTTTAGCTACAGGTGTAACATTCTGAGTTCTCCTGGTACTGTATTATACTATGTTTAAGTTATTTAACACATTCAGAGCCTTTGTAAAGTCAAAATGACCTCAATATAAATGTATATGAGTAAATGGATGCCAACCACTTGTTCACAATGAACTGTTTAATATCACTGTGCACCATAAGACTTTTTATGCTTTCTAAAATGTTAAGAGGGGAGTGAACATGACTGCCATGCCAGAATTGATACACAGGTGATTTATATGGAGGATGCCATGGGTGATTTAATAGTAAAGGTCCAGATGTAATCCCTATTTGGGGAATAGCAATGGATTTGTTGTTTGGAAAATGAAAAAGCCATAGCTTTTCAACAATCCATCCTAAAATAACTACTTTTTATTTGCTGAAATAGCATTGTTGTTTGAAAAGTAAACAGTCAATGGCTTTTGAAAAATCATTTTTTTCAGAGCTGTTCCATGTTTATGAATCCCATGCAAGGTAGAGGTCTCAGAAGAAATACAGTAAAACTGTAGACCTCCATAGACAGTCAATACGTTGAACATGTCTGTCAGTGTAGGACCAGCACTGGCAATCTCAACAGCAGAAACAAAGACATTGATAGCCCTTCCTGCTTCACTGTTCTATACCATGCAGAGTGATTGCTGCAAGGCATTATGGGGAGGCCTGAATGACCGCATCTGATGTCATATGAGACTTCACTTACTGATGTTAGTCTTCTGCTTTGTGTAAAACAGTAGCAGGCATTTTGTGGGGCAATTCAAGTATTCCCAATTGAAGATTGTTGTAATTTTTTGTATCCAGTGAATTTTGTAAAATTCTTCATGAATTTGATTAAAAAAGAAATGACTTGCTCATCTCTATTCCTTACCAGAAGATGATTGTGGAAGTGTTGTGCCTGGTGTTTGTGGCACTGAGATTTCTGCAGTGTGCTTAGTAGTTGGAAACACGGTGGCAGAGCCTGGTGAAGTAATTGATGTGTTTAGTTAGATAATTTCCAAACTGCCAAAAATGTTCCCTTTTTTGTTGCACTTTCAATGTTGAGGAGTGTATAAGTATGTTTATATATTATAAAAACTCTTTAACCATGGGGAAAAAGAGAACACAAAAATAAAAATAGTAAAAAACAATTCAAGGTTCCTTCCCAAAGATGAGCAGATCTTTTAAATACAAATTTGTCAGCGCTGTCGAATTTTTTAAAAAACTGTTCATCAGGCAGTTTACCATAAATTGCAAATTTCACAAAGCCTCCAATTGACTGGAATTAAATGTGTAATACTCTTATCATTCCTAAGACTATATTAAACTTATTTATAGATCTTTTACACCTTCATAGACTTAGTAAATCAGGGATCTCAACTTATTTGACTATGAGTAAAGTAAATGGATGATAATTCATCATATATAATAGCTTGTTTAAAAGCACTCTAAACCATCAGAATTTTTATGTTTGTTAAAATGTAAAAATGAGTGGGCAGTAGTGATGATCGAGTATAGTCATTAGTCGAGATTTCCCGAGCATGCTCGGATGAACTCCGAGGATTTGGATGTTCTCGGAGATTTAGTTTCTGTCGCTGTAGCTGCGTGACTTTGGTTGCTAGACATGCTGAATACATGTGGGGATTTCCTAGCAAACAGACAATCCCCACATGTATTGAGGATGGTTAGCAGCTGCCAATCATGCAGCTATGGTGACAGAGAAAAAATCACCGAGCACATCCAAAAACTCTGAGATCACATGAGCATGTTCAAGAAATTTTGAATAATGAGTATACTCGCTCATCACTAGTGAGCAGTTGACTCAAAGGCTAGAATTTATACAAAGTTGATGTACATGGAAGAAGCCATAGGTGCTCTCAAAGCAAATTATCCCTGTGCACGGTAGAGTTCTCAGCAGATGAACAGTAAAGCTGTAGAGCTCAATGGACAGGCAGGGGAGTGTGAGAGTCTATAGTTATTACTTATGACGGCAACTGCACAGTATAAAATATGTTGGGACAGGCAAGGAGATGACCGCCAGTATAGGACCAGGGCTGGCAGTCTCAACAGCAGCAAAAAAAGCTTTGTTAGCCTCTCCTTATTGGCTGCTCTGTAGCCTATTAAGTGAGAGCTACAATGCATTACAGGGAGGTCTGCGTGGTCCCATATGATGTCATGTGTGACACAGTTTGCTGATATAATTTTCTGCTTTCTGTAAATTCATATTATGTATTTTTGGGGCAATTTCCACGCTTCAATTTGCAATTGATTGGAATTCGCCAATTCCAGCGAATTTCCTAAAATTCGACACAAATTTGATTCACCAAGAATCAACTTGCTCATCTCTAATTCTTACCAGATGATTGTGGAAGTGGTGTGCCTGGGGTTTGTGGCACTGTGATTTCTACAGTGTGCTCAGTAGATGGAAACAAAGTGGTAGAACCTGGTAAAGTAATTGATATTTTTAGTTAGATTTTAAAAGCTGTATTTTACATGTTTTTATTGCTGAAAATATAAGGTAAATCTTTTTTTTGCAGGAGAAATAGTTGCATTACCTATACTGTTGGTAGATTTTTCAGGTGTTGATGTAAAGAGCAGCCTAAAAATGAGCTAGAAAAATCAGGGATATGACAAAACTTTTTGTGATAGTTAATAGGGGATAACTTTTCGGGAATGAAGGCAAAAGATTTGGAGAAGCTGATTAAGTGTAGCATTTAGGACTCAGGTAAACTAAAGGTTTTTGGAAAAACAACAAATGTTATAATTCCTGTTCACTATTATGAAACTGGTGCCAAAGTACTTTAGCTTTCATCAGATCATTTACTGCATTGCAAAATAAATATATTTTTAGGGGAAGAAACATTTAAGGTTCCCATTCATTAAAAACAGTGTAGAAAAAGATGAATGATCTATTCATAGAACAGTACAAATTCCAGAAATAAAATAACAATTCATACAATTAATAAATTATAAAAAAAAAATGTTCTGCTTGAAAGGGATTTAGCTACTTTATTATCACTATTAACATACAGATAAGGTGTTACTCTGAAGGTAAATAGAGTTATGTAGTTGCACCAACCACCGTACTAAAAGCTAGGTTACTGGGGAAAAATTAACTTTATTCCTCTCAGTACCAACCTTATTTCAGTCATACAAGTGTGTCAGTGCGGCTACAGTCAACGCTCAAAGCAGCAGTGCCAGTAGTTAACTAACTGCAGTTATATTATTTATCCTAATGTTTAAATTTTACGGAGTAATCTTGCTGATGTTGGATCTACTAAAGGGTAATTTGTATCATAGTGTCTGCTTTGTGCTGCTGATCATGAGCAATATGGGTGACGAGACGATCACAGCCGGACAAATTAATACTCTAAAATGCACAGTTCCTGCATGCGCTGGTCACATTGAAGGGTTTATATGCTCAATGGTAAGTTTATAGGTCAGTGGTTCTGTGAGACTTATTGTATGAATTTATAGACTTAATAATGAGCCTGTGTCCTGTCATTTGAGTGCAGCCCATACAGGAGCTGCACTTTACAGAGTAACAAATCAATGTTACATTAATTTTGTAGTGGTACAAATGGTTCATAAACTTCTCAAAACTGTGCCAATAAACATCTTTCAAAATGACAATTCCACACTGTGTGTTGCTTGTGGACATTTGAGCAACCTAACTGATATCATGTCAAATTGTGTAAGTGCTTGAATTAATCTGTGTGGCGCTCATACTCAATATTGAAAAAATCTCAATTATTTGAAAAATTGTTTCCATTTTTTCAACATTTCCATATTATTAACATGTCTGTCGATCCTGTGATTTCCCTAAAACCTCAATTTCAACCTCCTGGTTTTGCAATTTCAAAGTTGATGAGTGTATAAGTACATTTTTAATTTTATAATAGCTCTTTAAACCATGGAGTACAATTGAACACAATAATAAAACAATACAAAGTTCCTTACGAAAGATGAGCATATCTTTTAAATTCAAATTTATCGGCGTTGCTGAATTTTTCCAAAAAATTATGTTTTGCAGTCATACTATTTTCAGTAGAATTCAAATTTTGCAAAGCCTACAATTCCCTTTAGTTACATGTGTAACACTTTGAGGTCTCCTTGTACTCTATTATACTAATTTTAAGCTATTTAACACATTCACAACCTTAATAATGTCAAAATGACCTCAATATAAATGTATATGAGTAAATGGATGCCAACTTCTTGAACACAATGAACTGTTTAATATCACTGTGCACCATAAGACTTTTTATGCTTTCTAAAATGTTAAAATGGGAGTGAAGATGACTGCCATGCCAGAATTGATACACAGTTGATTTATATGGAGGAAACCATGAGTGCTTTTTTACTTGTAAAGGTCCAAATGTAATCCCTATTTGGGGAATAGCAATTGATTTGTTGTTAGCAAAATGAAAAAGCCATAGATTTTCAACAAACCATCCTGAAATTACTACTTTTTATTTGCTGAAATAGCATTGTAGTTTGAAAAGTAAACAGTCAATGTCTTATTAAAAACCATTTTTTTCAGAGCAGTTTCATGTTTATAAACCCAATGCAAGGTAGAGATACTAAAAGAATTACAGTCAAACTGTAGAACTCCATAGACAGTTAATACCTTGGACATGTCTATCAGTGTAGGATGAGCACTGGCAATCTCAACAGCAGCAACAAAGGCATTGATAGCCCTTCCTGTTCTGCTTTTCTTTACCATGCAGAGTTATGGCTGCAAGGCATTATGGGGAGGCCTGAATGATCGCATCTGATGTCATATGAGACTTCATTTGCTGATGTTAGTCTTCTGCTTTATGTAAAACAGTATCAGGCATTTTGGGGGCAATTCAAGTATTAAGAAATGAAGATTGTTGAAATTCTTTGTATCCAGTGAATTTTCTAAAATTCAACATAAATTTGATTAAAAAAGAATGGACTTGCTCATCTCTATTCCTTACCAGAAGATGATTGTGGAAGTGTTGTGCCTGGTGTTTGTGGCACTGAGATTTCTGCAGTATGCTTTGTAGTTGGAAACACGGTGGCAGAGCCTGGTGAAGTAATTGATGTGATTAGTTAGATAATTTCCAAAATGCCAAAAGTTTTCCCTTGTTTTGTTGAACTTTCAATGTTGAGGAGTGTATAAGTATGTTTCTATATTAGAAAAGCTCTTTAATCATGGAGTAAAAGAGAACACAAAAATAAAAATAGTAAAATACAATTCAAGGTTCCTTCCCAAAGATGAGCAGATCTTTTATTAAATACAAATTTGTTAGCCTTGCCGAATTTTTTACAAAACTGTCTCAGCCAGTTTGTCATGAATTGCAAATTTCATAAAGCCTCCAATTGACTGGAATTAAATGTTTAATACTTTAAGGGTTCCTAAGACTATATTAAACTTATTTAAATATCTTTTACACATTCATAGACTTAGTAAAGCAGGGACCTCATCTTATATGACTATGGGTAAGGTAAATGGATGATAATTTATCTTATATAATAGCATGATAAAAAGCACTCTAAACCTTCAGAATATTTGTGCTTTTTAAAATGTAAAAATGGGTTGGCAGTAGTGATGATCGAGTACAGTCATTAATTGAGATTACCCGAGCATGCTTGGGTGAACTCCGAATATTTGGATGTGCTCCGAGATTTTCTTTCTGTCTCCGCAGCTGCATGATATGCGGCTGCTAGATAGCCTGAATACATGTGGGGGTTTCCTAACAAACAGGCAATACCCACATGTATTCAGGCTAGATAACAGCTGGAAATCATGGAGCTACGGTGACAGAAAGTAAATCTCCGAGCTATAGAAATACTTGGAGATCACCCGAGAAAGCTTGGCAAATTTTGAGTAACGAGAATACTTGCTCTTTACTAGTGGGCAGTTGACTCAAATGCTAGAATTTATACAAAGTTGACATACATGGAAGAAGCCATAGGTGATATCAAAGCAAATTATCCCTGTGCACGGTAGAGTTCTCAGCAGATGAACAGCAAAGCTGTAGAGCTCATTGGACAGGGGAGTGTGAGAGTCTATAGTTATTAATTATAACGGCAACTGCACAGTATAAAATATGTTGGGACAGGCAAGGAGATGACCGCCAGTATAAGACCAAGGCTGGCAGTTTCAACAGCAGAAAGAAAGGCTTTGTTAGCACCTCCTTATTGGCTGCCCTGTAGCCTGCTAAGTGACAGCTACAATGCATTATAGGAAGGTCTGCATGGTCACATATGATGTCATGTGTGACACAGCTTGCTGATATAGTTTTCTGCTTTCTGGAAATTCATATTATGCATTTTTGGTGCAATTTCTGCTCTTCAATTTGCAATTGATTGGAAATCGCCAATTCCAGCGAATTTCCTAAAATTCGACACAAATTTGATTCACCAAGAATCAACTTGCTCATCTCTAACTCTTACCAGATGATTGTGGAAGTGTTGTGCCTGGTGTTTGTGGCACTGTGATTTCTACAGTGTGCTCAGTAGGTGGAAACAAAGTGGTAGAACCTGGTAAAGTAATTGATATTTTTAGTTAGATTATGAAAGCTGTGTTTTACATGTTTTTATAACTGAAAATACAGTATAAGGTAAGTCTCTTTTTGTGCAGGAGAAATAATTGCTTTACAGCTATTGTTGGTAGATTTTTCAGGTGTTGTTATAAAGAGCCTAAAAATGAGCTACAAAAATCAGGGATATTTGATGCCATAGGGGCTGACATTTCGGGAATGAAGGCAAAAGATTTGAAGAAACTGATTAAGTATATCATTTAGGACACACGTAAACTAAAGTTTTTTGTAAAAACAACAAATTTAATGATTCCTGTTGACTATTATGAAACTTAAAATGGTGTCAAAGTAATTTAGCTTGGCTCGGATCATTTACTGCATTGCAAAATAAATATATACTTTAGCGGAAGAAACATTAAAGGTTCCCATTCATTAAAAAGAGTATAGACAAAGATGAATGATCTATTCATGGAACAGCACAAATTCCAGAGATAAAATAACAACTCATACACTTAATAAATTATAAAAAAAGGTTTTGCTTGAAAGGCAATTTGCCACTTTGTTAACACGATTAACCTACAGATATGCTGTTACTCTGAAGGTATATAGAGTTATGTAGTTGCACCAACCACCGTACTAAAAGCGAGGTTACAGGGGAAAAATTAACGTTATTCCTCTCAGTATCAACCATATTTCGGTCATACAAGCGTGACTGTGCGGCTACTGGCAACGCTCAAAGCAGCACAGCCAGGAGTTGACTAACTGCAGTTATATTATTTATCCTCATGCTTAAATTTTACGTAGTAATCTTGCTGACATTGGATCTACTAAAGGATAATTGGTATATCTATAAATCATAGTGTCTGCTTTGTTGTGCTGATAACGAGCAATATGTGTGCCGAGACGATCGCGACTGGACAAATTAATACTTTAAAATGCACAGTTCCTGCATGTACTGGTCACATTGAAGGGTTTATATGCTCAATGGTAAGTTTATAGGTTGGACAGTGGTGCTGTGAGACTTAATGTATGAATTTATAGATGTAATAATTAGCTTGTGTCCTGTTCTTTCTGTGCAGCCCATACAGGAGCTGCACTTTACCGAGTAACAAATCAATGTTACATTAATTTTGTAGCGGAACAAATGGTTCAGAAACTTCTCAAAACTGTGCCAATAGACATCTTTTAAAATCACAATTCCAGGCTGCGTGTTGCTTGTGGAAATGTGAGCAACCTAACTGACATCATGTCAAATTGTGTAAGTGCTTGAACTAATCTGTTTGGCGCTCATTCTCAATATTGAATAAATCTCAATTATTTGAAAAATTGTTCCCATTTTTTCAACATTTCCATATTATTAATATGTCTGTTGATCCTGTGATTTCTGTTACACTACAATTTCACCCTCCTGGTATTGCAATTACAAAATTGATATGTGTATAAGAACATTTTTACTTTTTCAATAGCTCTTTAAACCATGGAGTACAAGTGAACACAATAATAAAACAATACAAAGTTCCTTATGAAAGATAAGCAGATCTTTTAAATTCAAATTTGTCGGCGTTGTCGAATTTTTCAAAAAATTATGTTTTGCAGGCAAACTATTTTCAGCAAAATTTTAATTTTGCAAAGCCACAATTCCCTTTAGCTACAGGTGTAACATTCTGAGTTCTCCTGGTACTGTATTATACTATGTTTAAGTTATTTAACACATTCAGAGCCTTTGTAAAGTCAAAATGACCTCAATATAAATGTATATGAGTAAATGGATGCCAACCACTTGTTCACAATGAACTGTTTAATATCACTGTGCACCATAAGACTTTTTATGCTTTCTAAAATGTTAAGAGGGGAGTGAACATGACTGCCATGCCAGAATTGATACACAGGTGATTTATATGGAGGATGCCATGGGTGATTTAATAGTAAAGGTCCAGATGTAATCCCTATTTGGGGAATAGCAATGGATTTGTTGTTTGGAAAATGAAAAAGCCATAGCTTTTCAACAATCCATCCTAAAATAACTACTTTTTATTTGCTGAAATAGCATTGTTGTTTGAAAAGTAAACAGTCAATGGCTTTTGAAAAATCATTTTTTTCAGAGCTGTTCCATGTTTATGAATCCCATGCAAGGTAGAGGTCTCAGAAGAAATACAGTAAAACTGTAGACCTCCATAGACAGTCAATACGTTGAACATGTCAGTCAGTGTAGGACCAGCACTGGCAATCTCAACAGCAGAAACAAAGACATTGATAGCCCTTCCTGCTTCACTGTTCTATACCATGCAGAGTGATTGCTGCAAGGCATTATGGGGAGGCCTGAATGACCGCATCTGATGTCATATGAGACTTCACTTACTGATGTTAGTCTTCTGCTTTGTGTAAAACAGTAGCAGGCATTTTGTGGGGCAATTCAAGTATTCCCAATTGAAGATTGTTGTAATTTTTTGTATCCAGTGAATTTTGTAAAATTCTTCATGAATTTGATTAAAAAAGAAATGACTTGCTCATCTCTATTCCTTACCAGAAGATGATTGTGGAAGTGTTGTGCCTGGTGTTTGTGGCACTGAGATTTCTGCAGTGTGCTTAGTAGTTGGAAACACGGTGGCAGAGCCTGGTGAAGTAATTGATGTGTTTAGTTAGATAATTTCCAAACTGCCAAAAATGTTCCCTTTTTTGTTGCACTTTCAATGTTGAGGAGTGTATAAGTATGTTTATATATTATAAAAACTCTTTAACCATGGGGAAAAAGAGAACACAAAAATAAAAATAGTAAAAAACAATTCAAGGTTCCTTCCCAAAGATGAGCAGATCTTTTAAATACAAATTTGTCAGCGCTGTCGAATTTTTTAAAAAACTGTTCATCAGGCAGTTTACCATAAATTGCAAATTTCACAAAGCCTCCAATTGACTGGAATTAAATGTGTAATACTCTTATCATTCCTAAGACTATATTAAACTTATTTATAGATCTTTTACACCTTCATAGACTTAGTAAATCAGGGATCTCAACTTATTTGACTATGAGTAAAGTAAATGGATGATAATTCATCATATATAATAGCTTGTTTAAAAGCACTCTAAACATCAGAATTTTTATGTTTGTTAAAATGTAAAAATGAGTGGGCAGTAGTGATGATCGAGTATAGTCATTAGTCGAGATTTCCCGAGCATGCTCGGATGAACTCCGAGGATTTGGATGTTCTCGGAGATTTAGTTTCTGTCGCTGTAGCTGCGTGACTTTGGTTGCTAGACATGCTGAATACATGTGGGGATTTCCTAGCAAACAGACAATCCCCACATGTATTGAGGATGGTTAGCAGCTGCCAATCATGCAGCTATGGTGACAGAGAAAAAATCACCGAGCACATCCAAAAACTCTGAGATCACATGAGCATGTTCAAGAAATTTTGAATAATGAGTATACTCGCTCATCACTAGTGAGCAGTTGACTCAAAGGCTAGAATTTATACAAAGTTGATGTACATGGAAGAAGCCATAGGTGCTCTCAAAGCAAATTATCCCTGTGCACGGTAGAGTTCTCAGCAGATGAACAGTAAAGCTGTAGAGCTCAATGGACAGGCAGGGGAGTGTGAGAGTCTATAGTTATTACTTATGACGGCAACTGCACAGTATAAAATATGTTGGGACAGGCAAGGAGATGACCGCCAGTATAGGACCAGGGCTGGCAGTCTCAACAGCAGCAAAAAAAGCTTTGTTAGCCTCTCCTTATTGGCTGCTCTGTAGCCTATTAAGTGAGAGCTACAATGCATTACAGGGAGGTCTGCGTGGTCCCATATGATGTCATGTGTGACACAGTTTGCTGATATAATTTTCTGCTTTCTGTAAATTCATATTATGTATTTTTGGGGCAATTTCCACGCTTCAATTTGCAATTGATTGGAATTCGCCAATTCCAGCGAATTTCCTAAAATTCGACACAAATTTGATTCACCAAGAATCAACTTGCTCATCTCTAATTCTTACCAGATGATTGTGGAAGTGGTGTGCCTGGGGTTTGTGGCACTGTGATTTCTACAGTGTGCTCAGTAGATGGAAACAAAGTGGTAGAACCTGGTAAAGTAATTGATATTTTTAGTTAGATTTTAAAAGCTGTATTTTACATGTTTTTATTGCTGAAAATATAAGGTAAATCTTTTTTTTGCAGGAGAAATAGTTGCATTACCTATACTGTTGGTAGATTTTTCAGGTGTTGATGTAAAGAGCAGCCTAAAAATGAGCTAGAAAAATCAGGGATATGACAAAACTTTTTGTGATAGTTAATAGGGGATAACTTTTCGGGAATGAAGGCAAAAGATTTGGAGAAGCTGATTAAGTGTAGCATTTAGGACTCAGGTAAACTAAAGGTTTTTGGAAAAACAACAAATGTTATAATTCCTGTTCACTATTATGAAACTGGTGCCAAAGTACTTTAGCTTTCATCAGATCATTTACTGCATTGCAAAATAAATATATTTTTAGGGGAAGAAACATTTAAGGTTCCCATTCATTAAAAACAGTGTAGAAAAAGATGAATGATCTATTCATAGAACAGTACAAATTCCAGAAATAAAATAACAATTCATACAATTAATAAATTATAAAAAAAAAATGTTCTGCTTGAAAGGGATTTAGCTACTTTATTATCACTATTAACATACAGATAAGGTGTTACTCTGAAGGTAAATAGAGTTATATAGTTGCACCAACCACCGTACTAAAAGCTAGGTTACTGGGGAAAAATTAACTTTATTCCTCTCAGTACCAACCTTATTTCAGTCATACAAGTGTGTCAGTGCGGCTACAGTCAACGCTCAAAGCAGCAGTGCCAGTAGTTAACTAACTGCAGTTATATTATTTATCCTAATGTTTAAATTTTACGGAGTAATCTTGCTGATGTTGGATCTACTAAAGGGTAATTTGTATCATAGTGTCTGCTTTGTGCTGCTGATCATGAGCAATATGGGTGACGAGACGATCACAGCCGGACAAATTAATACTCTAAAATGCACAGTTCCTGCATGCGCTGGTCACATTGAAGGGTTTATATGCTCAATGGTAAGTTTATAGGTCAGTGGTTCTGTGAGACTTATTGTATGAATTTATAGACTTAATAATGAGCCTGTGTCCTGTCATTTGAGTGCAGCCCATACAGGAGCTGCACTTTACAGAGTAACAAATCAATGTTACATTAATTTTGTAGTGGTACAAATGGTTCATAAACTTCTCAAAACTGTGCCAATAAACATCTTTCAAAATGACAATTCCACACTGTGTGTTGCTTGTGGACATTTGAGCAACCTAACTGATATCATGTCAAATTGTGTAAGTGCTTGAATTAATCTGTGTGGCGCTCATACTCAATATTGAAAAAATCTCAATTATTTGAAAAATTGTTTCCATTTTTTCAACATTTCCATATTATTAACATGTCTGTCGATCCTGTGATTTCCCTAAAACCTCAATTAAAACCTCCTGGTTTTGCAATTTCAAAGTTGATGAGTGTATAAGTACATTTTTAATTTTATAATAGCTCTTTAAACCATGGAGTACAATTGAACACAATAATAAAACAATACAAAGTTCCTTACGAAAGATGAGCATATCTTTTAAATTCAAATTTATCGGCGTTGCTGAATTTTTCCAAAAAATTATGTTTTGCAGTCATACTATTTTCAGTAGAATTCAAATTTTGCAAAGCCTACAATTCCCTTTAGTTACATGTGTAACACTTTGAGGTCTCCTTGTACTCTATTATACTAATTTTAAGCTATTTAACACATTCACAACCTTAATAATGTCAAAATGACCTCAATATAAATGTATATGAGTAAATGGATGCCAACTTCTTGAACACAATGAACTGTTTAATATCACTGTGCACCATAAGACTTTTTATGCTTTCTAAAATGTTAAAATGGGAGTGAAGATGACTGCCATGCCAGAATTGATACACAGTTGATTTATATGGAGGAAACCATGAGTGCTTTTTTACTTGTAAAGGTCCAAATGTAATCCCTATTTGGGGAATAGCAATTGATTTGTTGTTAGCAAAATGAAAAAGCCATAGATTTTCAACAAACCATCCTGAAATTACTACTTTTTATTTGCTGAAATAGCATTGTAGTTTGAAAAGTAAACAGTCAATGTCTTATTAAAAACCATTTTTTTCAGAGCAGTTTCATGTTTATAAACCCAATGCAAGGTAGAGATACTAAAAGAATTACAGTCAAACTGTAGAACTCCATAGACAGTTAATACCTTGGACATGTCTATCAGTGTAGGATGAGCACTGGCAATCTCAACAGCAGCAACAAAGGCATTGATAGCCCTTCCTGTTCTGCTTTTCTTTACCATGCAGAGTTATGGCTGCAAGGCATTATGGGGAGGCCTGAATGATCGCATCTGATGTCATATGAGACTTCATTTGCTGATGTTAGTCTTCTGCTTTATGTAAAACAGTATCAGGCATTTTGGGGGCAATTCAAGTATTAAGAAATGAAGATTGTTGAAATTCTTTGTATCCAGTGAATTTTCTAAAATTCAACATAAATTTGATTAAAAAAGAATGGACTTGCTCATCTCTATTCCTTACCAGAAGATGATTGTGGAAGTGTTGTGCCTGGTGTTTGTGGCACTGAGATTTCTGCAGTATGCTTTGTAGTTGGAAACACGGTGGCAGAGCCTGGTGAAGTAATTGATGTGATTAGTTAGATAATTTCCAAAATGCCAAAAGTTTTCCCTTGTTTTGTTGAACTTTCAATGTTGAGGAGTGTATAAGTATGTTTCTATATTAGAAAAGCTCTTTAATCATGGAGTAAAAGAGAACACAAAAATAAAAATAGTAAAATACAATTCAAGGTTCCTTCCCAAAGATGAGCAGATCTTTTATTAAATACAAATTTGTTAGCCTTGCCGAATTTTTTACAAAACTGTCTCAGCCAGTTTGTCATGAATTGCAAATTTCATAAAGCCTCCAATTGACTGGAATTAAATGTTTAATACTTTAAGGGTTCCTAAGACTATATTAAACTTATTTAAATATCTTTTACACATTCATAGACTTAGTAAAGCAGGGACCTCATCTTATATGACTATGGGTAAGGTAAATGGATGATAATTTATCTTATATAATAGCATGATAAAAAGCACTCTAAACCTTCAGAATATTTGTGCTTTTTAAAATGTAAAAATGGGTTGGCAGTAGTGATGATCGAGTACAGTCATTAATTGAGATTACCCGAGCATGCTTGGGTGAACTCCGAATATTTGGATGTGCTCCGAGATTTTCTTTCTGTCTCCGCAGCTGCATGATATGCGGCTGCTAGATAGCCTGAATACATGTGGGGGTTTCCTAACAAACAGGCAATACCCACATGTATTCAGGCTAGATAACAGCTGGAAATCATGGAGCTACGGTGACAGAAAGTAAATCTCCGAGCTATAGAAATACTTGGAGATCACCCGAGAAAGCTTGGCAAATTTTGAGTAACGAGAATACTTGCTCTTTACTAGTGGGCAGTTGACTCAAATGCTAGAATTTATACAAAGTTGACATACATGGAAGAAGCCATAGGTGATATCAAAGCAAATTATCCCTGTGCACGGTAGAGTTCTCAGCAGATGAACAGCAAAGCTGTAGAGCTCATTGGACAGGGGAGTGTGAGAGTCTATAGTTATTAATTATAACGGCAACTGCACAGTATAAAATATGTTGGGACAGGCAAGGAGATGACCGCCAGTATAAGACCAAGGCTGGCAGTTTCAACAGCAGAAAGAAAGGCTTTGTTAGCACCTCCTTATTGGCTGCCCTGTAGCCTGCTAAGTGACAGCTACAATGCATTATAGGAAGGTCTGCATGGTCACATATGATGTCATGTGTGACACAGCTTGCTGATATAGTTTTCTGCTTTCTGGAAATTCATATTATGCATTTTTGGTGCAATTTCTGCTCTTCAATTTGCAATTGATTGGAAATCGCCAATTCCAGCGAATTTCCTAAAATTCGACACAAATTTGATTCACCAAGAATCAACTTGCTCATCTCTAACTCTTACCAGATGATTGTGGAAGTGTTGTGCCTGGTGTTTGTGGCACTGTGATTTCTACAGTGTGCTCAGTAGGTGGAAACAAAGTGGTAGAACCTGGTAAAGTAATTGATATTTTTAGTTAGATTATGAAAGCTGTGTTTTACATGTTTTTATAACTGAAAATACAGTATAAGGTAAGTCTCTTTTTGTGCAGGAGAAATAATTGCTTTACAGCTATTGTTGGTAGATTTTTCAGGTGTTGTTATAAAGAGCCTAAAAATGAGCTACAAAAATCAGGGATATTTGATGCCATAGGGGCTGACATTTCGGGAATGAAGGCAAAAGATTTGAAGAAACTGATTAAGTATATCATTTAGGACACAAGTAAACTAAAGTTTTTTGTAAAAACAACAAATTTAATGATTCCTGTTGACTATTATTAAACTTAAAATGGTGTCAAAGTAATTTAGCTTGGCTCGGATCATTTACTGCATTGCAAAATAAATATATATTTTAGCGGAAGAAACATTAAAGGTTCCCATTCATTAAAAAGAGTATAGACAAAGATGAATGATCTATTCATGGAACAGCACAAATTCCAGAGATAAAATAACAACTCATACACTTAATAAATTATAAAAAAAGGTTTTGCTTGAAAGGCAATTTGCCACTTTGTTAACACGATTAACCTACAGATATGCTGTTACTCTGAAGGTATATAGAGTTATGTAGTTGCACCAACCACCATACTAAAAGCGAGGTTACAGGGGAAAAATTAACGTTATTCCTCTCAGTATCAACCATATTTCGGTCATACAAGCGTGACTGTGCGGCTACTGGCAACGCTCAAAGCAGCACAGCCAGGAGTTGACTAACTGCAGTTATATTATTTATCCTCATGCTTAAATTTTACGTAGTAATCTTGCTGACATTGGATCTACTAAAGGATAATTGGTATATCTATAAATCATAGTGTCTGCTTTGTTGTGCTGATAACAAGCAATATGTGTGCCGAGACGATCGCGACTGGACAAATTAATACTTTAAAATGCACAGTTCCTGCATGTACTGGTCACATTGAAGGGTTTATATGCTCAATGGTAAGTTTATAGGTTGGTCAGTGGTGCTGTGAGACTTAATGTATGAATTTATAGATGTAATAATTATCTTGTGTCCTGTTCTTTCTGTGCAGCCCATACAGGAGCTGCACTTTACCGAGTAACAAATCAATGTTACATTAATTTTGTAGCGGAACAAATGGTTCAGAAACTTCTCAAAACTGTGCCAATAGACATCTTTTAAAATCACAATTCCAGGCTGCGTGTTGCTTGTGGAAATGTGAGCAACCTAACTGACATCATGTCAAATTGTGTAAGTGCTTGAACTAATCTGTTTGGCGCTCATGCTCAATATTGAATAAATCTCAATTATTTGAAAAATTGTTCCCATTTTTTCAACATTTCCATATTATTAATATGTCTGTTGATCCTGTGATTTCTGTTACACCACAATTTCACCCTCCTGGTATTGCAATTACAAAATTGATATGTGTATAAGAACATTTTTACTTTTACAATAGCTCTTTAAACCATGGAGTACAAGTGAACACAATAATAAAACAATACAAAGTTCCTTATGAAAGATAAGCAGATCTTTTAAATTCAAATTTGTCGGCGTTGTCGAATTTTTCAAAAAATTATGTTTTGCAGGCAAACTATTTTCAGCAAAATTTTAATTTTGCAAAGCCACAATTCCCTTTAGCTACAGGTGTAACATTCTGAGTTCTCCTGGTACTGTATTATACTATGTTTAAGTTATTTAACACATTCAGAGCCTTTGTAAAGTCAAAATGACCTCAATATAAATGTATATGAGTAAATGGATGCCAACCACTTGTTCACAATGAACTGTTTAATATCACTGTGCACCATAAGACTTTTTATGCTTTCTAAAATGTTAAGAGGGGAGTGAACATGACTGCCATGCCAGAATTGATACACAGGTGATTTATATGGAGGATGCCATGGGTGATTTAATAGTAAAGGTCCAGATGTAATCCCTATTTGGGGAATAGCAATGGATTTTTTGTTTGGAAAAGGAAAAAGCCATAGCTTTTCAACAATCCATTCTAAAATAACTACTTTTTATTTGCTGAAATAGCATTGTTGTTTGAAAAGTAAACAGTCAATGGCTTTTGAAAAATCATTTTTTTCAGAGCTGTTTCATGTTTATGAATCCCATGCAAGGTAGAGGTCTCAGAAGAAATACAGTAAAACTGTAGACCTCCATAGACAGTCAATACGTTGAACATGTCTGTCAGTGTAGGACCAGCACTGGCAATCTCAACAGCAGAAACAAAGGCATTGATAGCCCTTCCTGCTTCACTGTTCTATACCATGCAGAGTGATTGCTGCAAGGCATTATGGGGAGGCCTGAATGACCGCATCTGATGTCATATGAGACTTCACTTACTGATGTTAGTCTTCTGCTTTGTGTAAAACAGTAGCAGGCATTTTGTGGGGCAATTCAAGTATTCCCAATTGAAGATTGTTGTAATTTTTTGTATCCAGTGAATTTTGTAAAATTCTTCATGAATTTGATTAAAAAAGAAATGACTTGCTCATCTCTATTCCTTACCAGAAGATGATTGTGGAAGTGTTGTGCCTGGTGTTTGTGGCACTGAGATTTCTGCAGTGTGCTTAGTAGTTGGAAACACGGTGGCAGAGCCTGGTGAAGTAATTGATGTGTTTAGTTAGATAATTTCCAAACTGCCAAAAATGTTCCCTTTTTTGTTGCACTTTCAATGTTGAGGAGTGTATAAGTATGTTTATATATTATAAAAACTCTTTAACCATGGGGAAAAAGAGAACACAAAAATAAAAATAGTAAAAAACAATTCAAGGTTCCTTCCCAAAGATGAGCAGATCTTTTAAATACAAATTTGTCAGCACTGTCGAATTTTTTAAAAAACTGTTCATCAGGCAGTTTACCATAAATTGCAAATTTCACAAAGCCTCCAATTGACTGGAATTAAATGTGTAATACTCTTATCATTCCTAAGACTATATTAAACTTATTTATAGATCTTTTACACCTTCATAGACTTAGTAAATCAGGGATCTCAACTTATTTGACTATGAGTAAAGTAAATGGATGATAATTCATCATATATAATAGCTTGTTTAAAAGCACTCTAAACCATCAGAATTTTTATGTTTGTTAAAATGTAAAAATGAGTGGGCAGTAGTGATGATCGAGTATAGTCATTAGTCGAGATTTCCCGAGCATGCTCGGATGAACTCCGAGGATTTGGATGTTCTCGGAGATTTAGTTTCTGTCGCTGTAGCTGCGTGACTTTGGTTGCTAGACATGCTGAATACATGTGGGGATTTCCTAGCAAACAGACAATCCCCACATGTATTGAGGATGGTTAGCAGCTTCCAATCATGCAGCTATGGTGACAGAGAAAAAATCACCGAGCACATCCAAAAACTCTGAGATCACATGAGCATGTTCAAGAAATTTTGAATAATGAGTATACTCGCTCATCACTAGTGAGCAGTTGACTCAAAGGCTAGAATTTATACAAAGTTGATGTACATGGAAGAAGCCATAGGTGCTCTCAAAGCAAATTATCCCTGTGCACGGTAGAGTTCTCAGCAGATGAACAGTAAAGCTGTAGAGCTCAATGGACAGGCAGGGGAGTGTGAGAGTCTATAGTTATTACTTATGACGGCAACTGCACAGTATAAAATATGTTGGGACAGGCAAGGAGATGACCGCCAGTATAGGACCAGGGCTGGCAGTCTCAACAGCAGCAAAAAAAGCTTTGTTAGCCTCTCCTTATTGGCTGC
The DNA here is from genome assembly GCF_039654945.1 of Dendrobates tinctorius. Classification (NCBI taxonomy): domain Eukaryota; kingdom Metazoa; phylum Chordata; class Amphibia; order Anura; family Dendrobatidae; genus Dendrobates; species Dendrobates tinctorius. The sequence continues at coordinate 2,412,423 of NW_027361728.1, read as the reverse complement.
TCTGTAGCCTATTAAGTGAGAGCTACAATGCATTACAGGGAGGTCTGCGTGGTCCCATATGATGTCATGTGTGACACAGTTTGCTGATATAATTTTCTGCTTTCTGTAAATTCATATTATGTATTTTTGGGGCAATTTCCACGCTTCAATTTGCAATTGATTGGAATTCGCCAATTCCAGCGAATTTCCTAAAATTCGACACAAATTTGATTCACCAAGAATCAACTTGCTCATCTCTAATTCTTACCAGATGATTGTGGAAGTGGTGTGCCTGGGGTTTGTGGCACTGTGATTTCTACAGTGTGCTCAGTAGATGGAAACAAAGTGGTAGAACCTGGTAAAGTAATTGATATTTTTAGTTAGATTTTAAAAGCTGTATTTTACATGTTTTTATTGCTGAAAATATAAGGTAAATCTTTTTTTTGCAGGAGAAATAGTTGCATTACCTATACTGTTGGTAGATTTTTCAGGTGTTGATGTAAAGAGCAGCCTAAAAATGAGCTAGAAAAATCAGGGATATGACAAAACTTTTTGTGATAGTTAATAGGGGATAACTTTTCGGGAATGAAGGCAAAAGATTTGGAGAAGCTGATTAAGTGTAGCATTTAGGACTCAGGTAAACTAAAGGTTTTTGGAAAAACAACAAATGTTATAATTCCTGTTCACTATTATGAAACTGGTGCCAAAGTACTTTAGCTTTCATCAGATCATTTACTGCATTGCAAAATAAATATATTTTTAGGGGAAGAAACATTTAAGGTTCCCATTCATTAAAAACAGTGTAGAAAAAGATGAATGATCTATTCATAGAACAGTACAAATTCCAGAAATAAAATAACAATTCATACAATTAATAAATTATAAAAAAAAAATGTTCTGCTTGAAAGGGATTTAGCTACTTTATTATCACTATTAACATACAGATAAGGTGTTACTCTGAAGGTAAATAGAGTTATGTAGTTGCACCAACCACCGTACTAAAAGCTAGGTTACTGGGGAAAAATTAACTTTATTCCTCTCAGTACCAACCTTATTTCAGTCATACAAGTGTGTCAGTGCGGCTACAGTCAACGCTCAAAGCAGCAGTGCCAGTAGTTAACTAACTGCAGTTATATTATTTATCCTAATGTTTAAATTTTACGGAGTAATCTTGCTGATGTTGGATCTACTAAAGGGTAATTTGTATCATAGTGTCTGCTTTGTGCTGCTGATCATGAGCAATATGGGTGACGAGACGATCACAACCGGACAAATTAATACTCTAAAATGCACAGTTCCTGCATGCGCTGGTCACATTGAAGGGTTTATATGCTCAATGGTAAGTTTATAGGTCAGTGGTTCTGTGAGACTTATTGTATGAATTTATAGACTTAATAATGAGCCTGTGTCCTGTCATTTGAGTGCAGCCCATACAGGAGCTGCACTTTACAGAGTAACAAATCAATGTTACATTAATTTTGTAGTGGTACAAATGGTTCATAAACTTCTCAAAACTGTGCCAATAAACATCTTTCAAAATGACAATTCCACACTGTGTGTTGCTTGTGGACATTTGAGCAACCTAACTGATATCATGTCAAATTGTGTAAGTGCTTGAATTAATCTGTGTGGCGCTCATACTCAATATTGAAAAAATCTCAATTATTTGAAAAATTGTTTCCATTTTTTCAACATTTCCATATTATTAACATGTCTGTCGATCCTGTGATTTCCCTAAAACCTCAATTTCAACCTCCTGGTTTTGCAATTTCAAAGTTGATGAGTGTATAAGTACATTTTTAATTTTATAATAGCTCTTTAAACCATGGAGTACAATTGAACACAATAATAAAACAATACAAAGTTCCTTACGAAAGATGAGCATATCTTTTAAATTCAAATTTATCGGCGTTGCTGAATTTTTCCAAAAAATTATGTTTTGCAGTCATACTATTTTCAGTAGAATTCAAATTTTGCAAAGCCTACAATTCCCTTTAGTTACATGTGTAACACTTTGAGGTCTCCTTGTACTCTATTATACTAATTTTAAGCTTTTTAACACATTCACAACCTTAATAAAGTCAAAATGACCTCAATATAAATGTATATGAGTAAATGGATGCCAACTTCTTGAACACAATGAACTGTTTAATATCACTGTGCACCATAAGACTTTTTATGCTTTCTAAAATGTTAAAATGGGAGTGAAGATGACTGCCATGCCAGAATTGATACACAGTTGATTTATATGGAGGAAACCATGAGTGCTTTTTTACTTGTAAAGGTCCAAATGTAATCCCTATTTGGGGAATAGCAATTGATTTGTTGTTAGCAAAATGAAAAAGCCATAGATTTTCAACAAACCATCCTGAAATTACTACTTTTTATTTGCTGAAATAGCATTGTAGTTTGAAAAGTAAACAGTCAATGTCTTATTAAAAACCACTTTTTTCAGAGCAGTTTCATGTTTATAAACCCAATGCAAGGTAGAGATACTAAAAGAATTACAGTCAAACTGTAGAACTCCATAGACAGTTAATACCTTGGACATGTCTGTCAGTGTAGGATGAGCACTGGCAATCTCAACAGCAGCAACAAAGGCATTGATAGCCCTTCCTGTTCTGCTTTTCTTTACCATGCAGAGTTATGGCTGCAAGGCATTATGGGGAGGCCTGAATGATCGCATCTGATGTCATATGAGACTTCATTTGCTGATGTTAGTCTTCTGCTTTATGTAAAACAGTATCAGGCATTTTGGGGGCAATTCAAGTATTAAGAAATGAAGATTGTTGAAATTCTTTGTATCCAGTGAATTTTCTAAAATTCAACATAAATTTGATTAAAAAAGAATGGACTTGCTCATCTCTATTCCTTACCAGAAGATGATTGTGGAAGTGTTGTGCCTGGTGTTTGTGGCACTGAGATTTCTGCAGTATGCTTTGTAGTTGGAAACACGGTGGCAGAGCCTGGTGAAGTAATTGATGTGATTAGTTAGATAATTTCCAAAATGCCAAAAGTTTTCCCTTGTTTTGTTGAACTTTCAATGTTGAGGAGTGTATAAGTATGTTTCTATATTAGAAAAGCTCTTTAATCATGGAGTAAAAGAGAACACAAAAATAAAAATAGTAAAATACAATTCAAGGTTCCTTCCCAAAGATGAGCAGATCTTTTATTAAATACAAATTTGTCAGCCTTGCCGAATTTTTTACAAAACTGTCTCAGCCAGTTTGTCATGAATTGCAAATTTCATAAAGCCTCCAATTGACTGGAATTAAATGTTTAATACTTTAAGGGTTCCTAAGACTATATTAAACTTATTTAAATATCTTTTACACATTCATAGACTTAGTAAAGCAGGGACCTCATCTTATATGACTATGGGTAAGGTAAATGGATGATAATTTATCTTATATAATAGCATGATAAAAAGCACTCTAAACCTTCAGAATATTTGTGCTTTTTAAAATGTAAAAATGGGTTGGCAGTAGTGATGATCGAGTACAGTCATTAATTGAGATTACCCGAGCATGCTTGGGTGAACTCCGAATATTTGGATGTGCTCCGAGATTTTCTTTCTGTCTCCGCAGCTGCATGATATGCGGCTGCTAGATAGCCTGAATACATGTGGGGGTTTCCTAACAAACAGGCAATACCCACATGTATTCAGGCTAGATAACAGCTGGAAATCATGGAGCTACGGTGACAGAAAGTAAATCTCCGAGCTATAGAAATACTTGGAGATCACCCGAGAAAGCTTGGCAAATTTTGAGTAACGAGAATACTTGCTCTTTACTAGTGGGCAGTTGACTCAAATGCTAGAATTTATACAAAGTTGACATACATGGAAGAAGCCATAGGTGATATCAAAGCAAATTATCCCTGTGCACGGTAGAGTTCTCAGCAGATGAACAGCAAAGCTGTAGAGCTCATTGGACAGGGGAGTGTGAGAGTCTATAGTTATTAATTATAACGGCAACTGCACAGCATAAAATATGTTGGGACAGGCAAGGAGATGACCGCCAGTATAAGACCAAGGCTGGCAGTTTCAACAGCAGAAAGAAAGGCTTTGTTAGCACCTCCTTATTGGCTGCCCTGTAGCCTGCTAAGTGACAGCTACAATGCATTATAGGAAGGTCTGCATGGTCACATATGATGTCATGTGTGACACAGCTTGCTGATATAGTTTTCTGCTTTCTGGAAATTCATATTATGCATTTTTGGTGCAATTTCTGCTCTTCAATTTGCAATTGATTGGAAATCGCCAATTCCAGCGAATTTCCTAAAATTCGACACAAATTTGATTCACCAAGAATCAACTTGCTCATCTCTAACTCTTACCAGATGATTGTGGAAGTGTTGTGCCTGGTGTTTGTGGCACTGTGATTTCTACAGTGTGCTCAGTAGGTGGAAACAAAGTGGTAGAACCTGGTAAAGTAATTGATATTTTTAGTTAGATTATGAAAGCTGTGTTTTACATGTTTTTATAACTGAAAATACAGTATAAGGTAAGTCTCTTTTTGTGCAGGAGAAATAATTGCTTTACAGCTATTGTTGGTAGATTTTTCAGGTGTTGTTATAAAGAGCCTAAAAATGAGCTACAAAAATCAGGGATATTTGATGCCATAGGGGCTGACATTTCGGGAATGAAGGCAAAAGATTTGAAGAAACTGATTAAGTATATCATTTAGGACACAAGTAAACTAAAGTTTTTTGTAAAAACAACAAATTTAATGATTCCTGTTGACTATTATTAAACTTAAAATGGTGTCAAAGTAATTTAGCTTGGCTCGGATCATTTACTGCATTGCAAAATAAATATATATTTTAGCGGAAGAAACATTAAAGGTTCCCATTCATTAAAAAGAGTATAGACAAAGATGAATGATCTATTCATGGAACAGCACAAATTCCAGAGATAAAATAACAACTCATACACTTAATAAATTATAAAAAAAGGTTTTGCTTGAAAGGCAATTTGCCACTTTGTTAACACGATTAACCTACAGATATGCTGTTACTCTGAAGGTATATAGAGTTATGTAGTTGCACCAACCACCGTACTAAAAGCGAGGTTACAGGGGAAAAATTAACATTATTCCTCTCAGTATCAACCATATTTCGGTCATACAAGCGTGACTGTGCGGCTACTGGCAACGCTCAAAGCAGCACAGCCAGGAGTTGACTAACTGCAGTTATATTATTTATCCTCATGCTTAAATTTTACGTAGTAATCTTGCTGACATTGGATCTACTAAAGGATAATTGGTATATCTATAAATCATAGTGTCTGCTTTGTTGTGCTGATAACAAGCAATATGTGTGCCGAGACGATCGCGACTGGACAAATTAATACTTTAAAATGCACAGTTCCTGCATGTACTGGTCACATTGAAGGGTTTATATGCTCAATGGTAAGTTTATAGGTTGGTCAGTGGTGCTGTGAGACTTAATGTATGAATTTATAGATGTAATAATTATCTTGTGTCCTGTTCTTTCTGTGCAGCCCATACAGGAGCTGCACTTTACCGAGTAACAAATCAATGTTACATTAATTTTGTAGCGGAACAAATGGTTCAGAAACTTCTCAAAACTGTGCCAATAGACATCTTTTAAAATCACAATTCCAGGCTGCGTGTTGCTTGTGGAAATGTGAGCAACCTAACTGACATCATGTCAAATTGTGTAAGTGCTTGAACTAATCTGTTTGGCGCTCATGCTCAATATTGAATAAATCTCAATTATTTGAAAAATTGTTCCCATTTTTTCAACATTTCCATATTATTAATATGTCTGTTGATCCTGTGATTTCTGTTACACCACAATTTCACCCTCCTGGTATTGCAATTACAAAATTGATATGTGTATAAGAACATTTTTACTTTTACAATAGCTCTTTAAACCATGGAGTACAAGTGAACACAATAATAAAACAATACAAAGTTCCTTATGAAAGATAAGCAGATCTTTTAAATTCAAATTTGTCGGCGTTGTCGAATTTTTCAAAAAATTATGTTTTGCAGGCAAACTATTTTCAGCAAAATTTTAATTTTGCAAAGCCACAATTCCCTTTAGCTACAGGTGTAACATTCTGAGTTCTCCTGGTACTGTATTATACTATGTTTAAGTTATTTAACACATTCAGAGCCTTTGTAAAGTCAAAATGACCTCAATATAAATGTATATGAGTAAATGGATGCCAACCACTTGTTCACAATGAACTGTTTAATATCACTGTGCACCATAAGACTTTTTATGCTTTCTAAAATGTTAAGAGGGGAGTGAACATGACTGCCATGCCAGAATTGATACACAGGTGATTTATATGGAGGATGCCATGGGTGATTTAATAGTAAAGGTCCAGATGTAATCCCTATTTGGGGAATAGCAATGGATTTTTTGTTTGGAAAAGGAAAAAGCCATAGCTTTTCAACAATCCATCCTAAAATAACTACTTTTTATTTGCTGAAATAGCATTGTTGTTTGAAAAGTAAACAGTCAATGGCTTTTGAAAAATCATTTTTTTCAGAGCTGTTTCATGTTTATGAATCCCATGCAAGGTAGAGGTCTCAGAAGAAATACAGTAAAACTGTAGACCTCCATAGACAGTCAATACGTTGAACATGTCTGTCAGTGTAGGACCAGCACTGGCAATCTCAACAGCAGAAACAAAGGCATTGATAGCCCTTCCTGCTTCACTGTTCTATACCATGCAGAGTGATTGCTGCAAGGCATTATGGGGAGGCCTGAATGACCGCATCTGATGTCATATGAGACTTCACTTACTGATGTTAGTCTTCTGCTTTGTGTAAAACAGTAGCAGGCATTTTGTGGGGCAATTCAAGTATTCCCAATTGAAGATTGTTGTAATTTTTTGTATCCAGTGAATTTTGTAAAATTCTTCATGAATTTGATTAAAAAAGAAATGACTTGCTCATCTCTATTCCTTACCAGAAGATGATTGTGGAAGTGTTGTGCCTGGTGTTTGTGGCACTGAGATTTCTGCAGTGTGCTTAGTAGTTGGAAACACGGTGGCAGAGCCTGGTGAAGTAATTGATGTGTTTAGTTAGATAATTTCCAAACTGCCAAAAATGTTCCCTTTTTTGTTGCACTTTCAATGTTGAGGAGTGTATAAGTATGTTTATATATTATAAAAACTCTTTAACCATGGGGAAAAAGAGAACACAAAAATAAAAATAGTAAAAAACAATTCAAGGTTCCTTCCCAAAGATGAGCAGATCTTTTAAATACAAATTTGTCAGCACTGTCGAATTTTTAAAAAAACTGTTCATCAGGCAGTTTACCATAAATTGCAAATTTCACAAAGCCTCCAATTGACTGGAATTAAATGTGTAATACTCTTATCATTCCTAAGACTATATTAAACTTATTTATAGATCTTTTACACCTTCATAGACTTAGTAAATCAGGGATCTCAACTTATTTG